>NW_011967245.1:1724517-1794784 GCF_000949405.1 Vollenhovia emeryi | reverse complement strand
AGTCCAAGTTCTAGTTTCGAGAAATGTGTAGCCAATCAACCTGCAGCTATTCCATAAAAGCTGCAAGGTGATTGGCTACGCATTTCTCGGAACTAGAACTTGGACACGTTCTTGAATCGTGGACACAAGGCTTTAGAAGCCAAGACGTATCCTTCTAGTGGCATACTTTGTGGGCTACTGAAAAAGAATTCGTTTTCACGTATCTATCGCTAACAAAATTACGTTGTGAATAAAGTTCGAGCGTGTCGTCTCACCTCCTCTGCGTCAGCTTCTCCAGCAAACTGAAAACCAGAGGGCAATATTCCAGACGCGCACACACCGCTCACAACTGAAACAAAATACATCTTAATGTGTCAAGTTCCACGGAGTCCCTTTTCAATTGGGAAAGAAAAATTCCTTCGAGCTCATCTTGAACAAATTCTACTGATCCATAACGAACTTCAACTGAACTCCTTTTTGGGATTCATACCCGCCCTTGGAGGTCTGCGCCACAGCTTACCTGCTGGTGTGTAGCGAGACAACCGACGCCCTGGATGCGCGACGTGAGTCGCGCGATTACACGAAACACGCGGAGCGCACGGGAGCCACGCACTCGAGGCCATACGCGGACACGCGGGCTTCACGAGACACGTACGTTCTCGATCGCGATCGAAGCGTCGCGTCGGCCATGATAGATCGTCTCCTCCGCCCGCGAATCCCGCGATATCGGAATCCCCCCCTCCCCCTTGTAATCTGATTGGACTTGAAAAAGATGGCTACGTTCGGGTTTCGCGTAGCGTTGATTAACGCGGTTCTCGGTGCCCAAGGAGAAGAAAAAATCAGGATAACGTCAATTTGATGCCATATTGACGAAAATTTGGTCAATATGGCATCGAATTGAACCAAATTTGACATAAATTCGGTCAATATGACATCAAATTGACGTCGTCCTGACATTTTCTTCTCCTCGGGCGCGAGACCGCGGAGCGATTTTCTAGCAGCGCGAGCACAGACTAGTCTGGTTTACACCGATCAGTCGATATGTGTATCGAATAGTGTATTTCGGCCGATCGGCCAGTAGCTAAGTCCACTTACTAGTTGACTGTTTGATACGCGGATCAAACAATCGGCGCGAGCTAGGCCCACGGATGGACGCGCACGATCCGGCGCCGCGGCGGGGAGGTCAGCGCGCGCGGCGAGCATACGACGCGTCGCCCCGATCGAGTTCGTCGCCGCCGACCGACGCGCGTCGCCGATTTTCACCCGCGAGCATTTACTCACGCGTACGTCCCTCGCGAATCGCCGCGTAAACAACAGCAACAACAGCCGCCCATCGCGCCGCCGGCGCGTCACTTCGGCAACGGCCGCTTGCGAACCTCGCGGTTCGAATTTCGATTATCGAAGCGGCGTCCGTCCGCGATCGCTCGAACGGGCAGCCAATCATGATCGAGGGGCCGCGAGCGCTCGAACGGGCAGCCAATCACGATCGAGGGACCACGAGCGCTCGAACGGGCAGCCAATCACGATCGAGGGACCGCGAGCGCGGCGAGCGCGGCCCGCGCTTCGCCCGCGAGAACGCGCGCGCTCGGCACGTCGCGTTCGGAGCTGCGTGAATAACAAAGGTGGGTTGTACGGTGAGCGACGAACGCGGATTCGCTCATATCGTTATCAAAATTAATAGATACAATCGCATCGAAAGGGAGGCGAGCGCTGCGTTTACTTGCACGGCGTCCGAGAAGATCCTGCCATGGACGAGGTTCTCCAGCAGCTGGGGATCGGAACTCGCCCTGTCAACGATCCCTTCTTCAAGGAGTCTTACGAGGTCTGCAAGGTCTTCCAGAGAAAGGGCGTCACGATCGACGACGAGGAGGAACTCTGCCACGAGGCGTGAGTACGAGCCTCTCTTAGAAAAAGAGAGAGAGAGAGAGACATGTTGACATAACCTAAAAAAGCTTGTTTTTGTCCTGCGGGTAGCGAACCGTCCACGCTTACGCGGCGACTTCCCCTCTGAAAATGTTTACCGAGTCCCCGAGTATCTGAAAATCATCAAGAATTACTTGACGCCGGCAAATGACTAAGCACGATTAAGCTGTTAATCGACCATAGCTGGCAATGCGTTTTTAACACAGAAAATTCGCCTAGAGTGTAGGGAGGTCCAGGTTCAAACCCTGGCTGAGGTAATGTTTTTCGCAAGAAATTTTCTATGTTAAAAACACATCGCCAGTCATGGTCGATCTGTAAATAGTTTTGATTTCTACCTCGGTGGAAGAGAAGGCGATCGTGCAGGTACTCGCTCGACGCAGAGCCGTGAGAAGTAAAGGGCGATATCTGATTTCAGGATCAAGACATTCCAGTGTTACGTCCCGAGATGCAGGAGCACTTTTCAAACGCTGCTCGATTACGAGATGCATTACAACAGCTCGCATCGGTACGCTTGTACAGAATGCAAAGCGTCCAGGCCGAATCCACGGCTGCTGGAGATTCATATCCAGGAGACGCACGACGCCTTCTTCAAAGTGTTGTCGGAGAAACAAGCCATGGTACTTGCAAAACCTTTTTTTTTAGATGAATCCACACTGTTATAAATATATTTAATATAGTGTCATTTTTTCAGTATCAATGTTACGACTCCGAATGCGGCATGAAATTCAACGATCCTATGGAAAGGAGGGAACATTGTATCAGAGTACATAAATATCCAAAGAAATATCGATTCGATGACACACCACGTTGCAGCAAGGAAGATGAATTAAATAAAATGGAAGTTGATGTTGATAATAAAGAGAAGAAAAAATCTGCCAAGGTACTTCTGAATAAAAATCAGAAGAGCAAGATGTTCACGAGAGACACCACCGTCAGTGCAGCCTGTAAAAGTAATGATAGCGTAGAAACAGTTGCATCACCTACTGTCAAAACTAAAACGACGTCATTAGTTTTTATCCCTAGACAAGTACAAAAATCCTTTTCGAAGGTACTTACAAATAATCAAAATAAGGAAAAGAATGTTCTCGAGTCGGATACCATGATGGAACTTGCAGACACGTTGCCTAGTTGACGTAGGTCTTAATCTTATCGACGAAATGTTTCGAAAGATTTTGTTGTATGACTCTATAATATAGTCCTAAGAATGTTTAATTTTATTGAGGTAAATTAAGGAAATACTATCTTATTAACATATTTAAAATTATATTTGTGTACGATATATAAGAAAGGATTTTTATAAAAGCAAAACTTGTAGATACATTGCCTAATTAATATAGTTTGATCGAATCTGATCTAGTTTTTAATTTCATCGACGAAGTGTGCCGAAAGATTTTTATGTAACTATCTGTAATATAATCTTGGGAATGTTATAATTTTATTAAACTAAATTAAGGAAATACTATCTTACACTTACATTTTAAATACATTTAAAATTATGTTTGTACGGTACATATAATAAGGTATTTTTATAGAAACAAAATTTTATTCAAATTATATGTAGTACAAATGTATATTTTAAATATTTTATTGTTACGAAAATAATTATGTACATAAGAGAAGAAAAGTATTTTCACGTAGTATATATATATATGTGTATATATTTACAACTTTCTAAATTTTGACACATACATATATACCCACAGTCCATAGTATTTCTAATCTATATTCTAATATTTCTGTTTAGATATATAAATTGTGTCACAATTCCATATTTTATGAGAACAATTTAAATCAAATTACGTTACATTGCAAGAGTATGAGAATCATATTTTTTATTGCCATTAATATTGCTACTTTTTAATATTTTGGTATCGGTTCACTTTTTATAATTGATCTTAACAGCGTCGACTATAAAGCATACTTAAAATACTCCGCATAACTCCATACGTTCTCGGTTTTAACCTCTTATATGATGCAATTTAAATCTTATTATACCGAAACATCACGTGATTGTATGGAGTTTATCCGTGATAATTTATAAGTACTTTTAACTTATAAAGAAAAATCTTCAAAGGTATATTTACACGGGAAACGGAATAATCTATCAGAAATTTTTCTTTCTTCAGTTGCAAACTATTTTCACGACGCGGTGAAGAATTATAAATAGCCAACAAGGGAATATTTTCCAAAAAGTCGACCAAACTGTAGCAATCTTTATTTAGCTCGCTTCAGACGTGAACTAAATAAAGATCACCTTTTTGCCAGTTTGGTTGACTTTTTGAAAAATATTCCCTTGGTGAATTATCACTGGCGACAATAAGATTCACTCAATTATAAATAGCAATATTTACATGATATATCGTAAATGTATGTATATCAATATATACAAACTATATACATATATAGTTTATAGCTATATGATATACTAAATATTATATAAATATACAAAAACATATATGCATGATATATACTATACGAAACTTTTAAACGCTTCTTTGCAATCTGAAACTATCAGGATAAATCATCATTATATGTATATCATTAACTGTAATAATTCACAACTAAAATTACAAGCCCAAATTATCTTAATGCGATACTAATGGGCGTGACAGAATTGCATGTACAATTTATGGTACATAAACTGGAGCTTCTTGAAGTTCTCCTTCAGCTGCGCGTTCTCGCGTTCGAGGTAGGTCGCTCGGATCGCGAGTTCATCCTCCTTAACTCTTCGCGCCTCCCTGGAACGCTTCGCCGCTTCATTATTTTTTCTCCTCCGTTCCAGGTATGCAGGGTCTTTTTCTTCGACGGTACTAGTAGGCAATCCAGGACTCTTGACCACTCGGCGCATTCTAGGATTCGACGTGTTCTCGTGCATCCGTTTCAGCTCGATTACCCTCTCGCGGAACTTTATGTAGTTCGTGTACGAGTCATCACTTGGGGGAGGAAAGTTCTTCGGATAGGCCTTGAAGGGTCTCGGCGTTTTCTTCAGTGGGTTCAGCGATGTCATCAGTCCATCGTCCGTAGATGTCGAGAACTCTGGCACCGCCAGCAGACTATTTCTTTCGGCGTCATTGTATATTGGGAGGGATTGCGCTGTTTCTGTATGCGGTACAGACATCGCCAGTAACTCTGTCAAGGGTCTCGCGGCTCCGTTCGGAAGCCCAGGTAGCGGTGACGGAGGCTGCTGAGGTATCGCGCCCATTTCTATGCCCGGGATAACGCCGTGCGGATTTGTTAACGTAGCGTTGTATCTCAGCTGGCTACTGTTTTCGTGGTAGCCCTCAGATTCAGTCTTCATTCTCTTTGGCGAATTTGACTCGGAATATGGCGATAACATGGCACTACTGCCCGCGAAGATAGTTTGTCCATCTGTCACTGGCAGATTTATTTCTTCGTATAGCCCGCGCTTGTTTGCACTCGCAGGCAGAGTTGGCGATAGGGCCATCATAAACATTTTAGGTGATACAGGTGGCACATCCTTCTTGAGCGATAGGTCCAAAGCAAATGTACTTAAATCTAAGCCATCCTTTTCTTCAGAGTATTGAAGCTGTCCTTTATCTGGCTTGCACTGGTTCGTACTGTTCTCCATCGTCATTTGTAACTGTAATAAGATTATGAATTATTGTTATTAGTTCATATACAGCGTATATGTGCGTCAAATGAGAAAATTGTTAAAAATTGTAGTGTACACTAAAAAATAAACTTAGAGCTTAAAACTAGACGATCTGTTATGTTACATAGATTTTATCAAGCCTTTTTTCAATAAAATCTTAATCGACGTCGTAGTACTTTAAGTTCTAACTTTCATGCTAAGCGCAACTTCTTAGTTGTAGATTCAATAAGATTTTTATACAAATTTTGACTGTTTTTTTTTAATAAAGGAGTAATAATACATTTTATTCAACCGATGTATTCTTCGTATTATTTTACCAGCATAAAATAAAATACAAATGGTGTAGCAATAAAGGAAAACTTGTTTGAACCGTTCAGAACTAGTCAAATTAATTCGTATTCTTTCGAGTTTGTGTTTAAACTGTAATAAATTGACTGAGTAACTCTGTTGCCAAGATAAGTCTATGATTTTAAATGGACTGTGCAATAACTATTTATTAATTTCATTTCATTTGCACGATAAAAGTATTCCTCGGAAATCTGGGGCGTGCCACGTATGTACATTGATATAACACGTTTACGCTCGACTTTTATCGTCTTTCTCTCAACGCCCCCTCATCAACTCGACCAATAAATTCGAGGGCGCTTGGAGGAGGCGTGGCGGAGACTTATGGAAGGGAATGCTTTATATCATACAAGATACTATGTGACTAGATATCACTAATGCGTCTCAGGCACTAGCAAATGATTTAAACAGTGCGCTAAATATTTCACGTTTCCTGGCTTGATTTATTAAATAAAATTGAATGTGAAAGAATGCAACGTCTAGCATGTATGTATGATTTACTTAAAGCGTACGCACAATGCCGAACGATAATGACACAGCATGTTCTAGATTTCACACATAACTAAAGCCGCTAGACAAGCTATTCTGTCTCAAATAAATTTATATAAAAAAGATAATTTTTTTCACAGAGGTAGATTCGACTTAATGGTTAGAAAATTTTATTGACGGCGGCTTAAGGTAGTTATTTCGTAATATCATTCATGTGAGAATTGTTTCACATTTTTACAGTTTATTCTTTACTTTAATACGTGCAAATTAAGACTAATTGAATTAAAATTGATCGTCTCAAAGTTCTAACAAAAATTTTTAAGTTTGCTATGTTACACGAAATATTATGTGTAAAACACGTTTAAAATATGATTATACGTAACAATATAAGTTGCTGTAATATAATTGCACGTGAAATATTATTGTGTGTTAAAATATTAATATTTGCGTTTGCAAACGCAAATGACGGCACATTTTTTTTAAACTTAACTGTGAGTGAGATTCGTATGAGAAACAAATATGTTATAAAGTAAAGTAGAACGAATAACTGGGAAAAAATCTAAATTATGGACCGTTCCGTTTCAACAATATAAACAGTTAAAACTGAAAAATGGGAAGAATTACTATATGTAGGAGACAATTAGTATAGTGTAAGAAATGTGGCAACAGCGTCTCAAACTATAATCTTTCGAATCTATTTTATATTATGTATTAATCGTAAGGTTTTAGAATAATATTGCATCAAGAAATATCATTGTAACAATTGAGCGCTGGTTCCTGTCTGGAAGAAACTCTTGAGCATTACTGTCGCGAAACAACTACCTTAATACATAAAAGAACTACATTTCCTTCGGTAGAACAATTTAAATTAATATAAAGAATTGCAAACTGTGTAAAATATCAAGACCGGTTTTATTTTTTCAATGGATTGTATTTTTCAGCATAGTGAAATTTGATGGGCAAATACGACGATATGTAATACAGGACCGCGCCAAATTAGAGACGCCTTGCAAAGTCGATATTTTCTCAGTATCGAACTACTGGGCAGACAATTGAAACGAATTACTTTACTTCTGCACATAGTGTATTTAATAAATTAAAACCTATTTATTTCAGTTGTCTACCTATAAATAGTTTAAAATTAAGATGTCCACTTTGCAAGGCGCCCATAATAATGTGACACGGCACATATACGTACACACGAGAGCTTTGAAAATTTTATTTTAAAGCTTAAGAAAGTAAAAACAATATTATTTGATAGAATTCTATTGCAATATAAATACGCTTACCTAATAATTCCAGTTTAATCCAAGGTTACGACTAGTAGCACAACACTATCGATGACAATATATGCGCGTTCTCGTTTTCTTATTATTCTCTCATTATATTTAATTACCGTATACGAGTATTTTAGTGCGTGTTCGTTACGAAGATGAAAGATGGAGACTGAATATTGTGCCGAACACGAAATATCTGCTGTGCAAAAGTCTATCCCCCAACTGATCTCGTTCGGGGTTAAAGAAGCTTTATATAGTCCACCCTTGAGGCCCCAAACGTTCGTCTTGGGCACAGTAGTGGGGAAACTCGACAACCTGTTAGAAACGTCGCAATGGCACGTGCTTAGTCGAATAACGACCATAAGCAGTTTCCAACATATTTGAAATAGCACACGGTGACGCTGTCGTTCACGTAAAGTTTCTTGTTACGATGTATTAATTGCCTTATTACCCAGAATTTTCTTATCAGTAACATTTTTATTTTGCAAAATCTAAAGATTTGTACGCCGAGAGACGGATATTATTCTATCCTGTCTCTGCTAGAGTCAGATAAGTGTACATCGTTTTCTTTTTATACATTATTGCGAGTATATGATACAATATACAATCGATTAATAACAAAATCGAATATGACGATATTCGATTTTAATACGTAATTCGATATTCAATTTAATACACGCCATTTTCTCGTGCTTCTGCTGTTCATTACATGCTTATGTAAACTTGTTTAAAATAATATTATAGAAATATAGAAGAATAATGCGCTTATAAATAATATTGCAAATGACTTCAGTGATTAAACAAATCGATTACTAGAAGTTCTGGAATATAATTGTCTCTCTAGACCAAAGAAAACCTTCATTCTTTTCTTGACTGCTCAACATGATTTATGAATGATTGACTTTGAGCTTGCATGCGAAATTCACAAAACCTTTTCTGTAGAAAGGCCTTTGCCGACTTTGCTGTATTTCTATTATATTTCTCAAGGGAACACTAACAAAAATAAAGCTGTTAAAGGGGTTCCTCGCATTGAAAATCGCTGGTTTTGCAATCTCAGGTCCATTTTTCATAGGATCTACTTTTCGTGTCAATCATTCATGGATCATAAATCATTACGTAACATTTGGTACATATGTTACACTTATAAACGAGAGTTCAACGTTTCAGACTATTTCACGCAGTGAGAAACGAGTAGTGAATCCCAAGAAAATATAAATTGGACATAAAATAACATTGTCGCAGTTAAAACTACTGCCAATAAGTAAACAGAACCGAACTAAAGTTAGTAAAAGTTTCAAATTGAGGGTGCATCTCCCCTTGCAAAAACCAGTCGCAATTTCGTATTACAAAGCTATGGATCTGTTTTTCAAACACACCCACCGTTGAGCTTTTACCCGCGATTCTCATTAATGTTAAAAAAAGGGGATTGATGGACATATAAATAAACTGAAAAATGTACATCGCCGAGCGCGAAGGGACGACCGGCCGATGTCTCATTATGACGGTGTCTTGCGATCACGCCAAATTTAGTCGTCCATTCTGGGTTCTAGTTGGGGTGCCTTGTCATTCTTATAAAAGCACCCCCGCGCTCAATTCACCGCACCGCCTCCTTTCTTGTGTATACAAATTTTTGCTCTTTTGGCTGCATAACCCACATTTCTATGGTGCCCGTGAAACGGCCGCAACCCGTTATTTGCGATTTTTCCCGTGATCGCCGTGGTCCCGGCGACGGATGAATGCGTTCACCATTTGCATCTGTCGCACGCTCACAGGCGGACGTGCACAGCAACGTAACGGTATCGGATGGACGGCGCATATCCACCCCATCGCTTTCCTCGAAACGTCTGGATTTGCGGGTCGTCAATAGCCAGACCGTTGACGCCGTTGATAGCTTTCTTAGGATATTTACAAGTGGCGGGGACGTAAAGGAAGAATCGAACATCTGAAAAAGACACCATACTTCCTGGGTTCGTTTAATGCATCGTTAGTATATCAATTGCGTTTATAAAAATTAAGCAACCCATGACGATGTTAGATTAAGACAATTTTACCCTCGGTACCTTCAAGAAGATCCGAAAATTCTCGTGTATTAGAATGTACGTTGTATCATACACTACACGTGTTCCATTGCTACCAAATACGAATACCGTAAGATCACTGCGTGTTTCAGTCACGTAATGTTTACGTGATCCATCGTATCACTCGCTCGAGGGCTGATCGACGCAATTCTTGAGTCATTTATGATCCATTATCGATTTTCTAATTTAATCTGTAATGTTGGCTAACGAAATTAAGTGGCAGTCACACTTTCAACTTAATGTTTATATTTTCTAAGTTGCATTTTACGTAGATTTTTAAACAAAGCTTTTTCAAATATAGATATTAATATAAATGATTTCATATTGATTTGTCAAATTTCTAATACTTAACAAAATAATCAAGACTGGACAAGACTTATAAACAACTTATATCACAAGAATACAACAAACATTGTACTTCTTTGAGCCTAATGGATTCTCCTGCTGTTAGTTCCCTTTAATGACTTTTAGAATTTTCTTCTTTCATAATCACTTAATATATCTTCTGATTTTTCGGAACTTTGAACTATTCGTTGAAAGAAATGTATCCGGAAACTGCAAACTGATGACACAAAGAATTATGAGAAAAGAAAACGCAAGTTTAGAGAGTGGGAGAAGAAGATTATAACTAACTTATTTTCCATTTATCTTTCTGGTCGACCCACCGAAAGTTTGCTCACAGATGATTGCAAGAATCGAGATTCATTATATTTCAATGGTGCTATGTGTTCATTTTCTGAAGACTCTCTACTCGCTCTCTTATTCCGTTTTTGGTGGCACACCCTCGCACACTTTAAGGATGAATTTTATTTCTTGACTGAAAATCCTCTTTGTTCGCTCGATGAAGATGGATCTGCGCAGCAAGCGAACAGCGGGCACGCCCAGAAGAGTTATACTCTATTTAAAATGTACTTCGCAATCTATTAGCAAATATTGAGATTATTATTTATGTTAAGAGAGAGTACTGTCCTGAAATTTAAAGATATAATATAAAAATTGTCATGGAATAATAGCAAATTTAATTTAATTTATTATCCGTATTTTCATAAGCATGCCAGCAAAATTCAACTTCCCAATATTGACAAAAATACTCATTTATGAATGAAATAATTTTCCGAAAAACTATACGCGTATAATAAAATAGCGGGACACAGCTAGACGTACGAGAAATCAAAAGAAATGCTTGTGGTGTAGCAAAAGGGCAGTAGAGTAGTCGAACTGCGACATCAGAAAGCAAAGATGAACCGGTGTCCAGTTACTAAGCCGCGCGGCAAAGAGTTAAGGCACAATCGTGCGACCGAACGGAAAATGTTTACTCGCCATTTGTTTGAGAGGCTTTTGAAAGCACCGTTGGCTATTTGAAGACGCGCATTGTAAATTTTCTTTCGATTTTGTTACCGATTTTGTTGGATCAACACGGCGACTCACTTCAGGGATTCTTTGTGCGCGACTTTGCTTGAAACGTTTTCATACAGAATTGTACCTCGAATATTCACTCTCGCAGATATTTACAACGTCTAATTACGTAGAATTCTGATACTGTAAGCACTGCATGCTAAATCAAAATGTTTCGCGATACACGCCAGTGATGAATGTTGGCAATGGTCGGGACAATAACGCAATTTCACTTTATTATCCGTTACTTAATTTGAAATATTGCTAATTTACCCTTGGTCAACAATCATTAATCATAGGCAAAACCTTGTATTTTAGTCTTTGAAACTCTTTTATGCTCGGAAAGTTTCAGGTATCTCGTTCTAATATAATATTTAAGCCAGTAGTTTTTGTTCTTACCCCTTTCGGATCTCCATCGAAAGTCATTAAGAATGTAATTATTTTTAAGGCTCGCTGCAATCATCTTGTATTAATGGCATTAAAGATAAGAACAGTCTACTATATATACATATATATATGTACTATATACATATCATTATAATATACTATTCCGGTTACTGTCGTAGAATATTCTCTTAATAAGGAATATGCATGTATTGAGGAAATGTAATGAAACATTCTGGCGTACATATGCCTCGCGACGCTATCAATAGCCTGGAATAGCCACTTTTGGGCTAGATCTATTCTATAGCAGGTTCTCATTCACACAATATATCTAATTAAACCCAAATTTAAGAAACGAATAATCTCCTTCAGAAGTTTTCATTAAATAATTTCGACATTTAATATTAAAGAAACCTGCATTTACGATACAAGCATTGTCTCATCTTTTAGCATAATGTAAATTCGATAAAAATGCAACTGTCACTCCATGGCGCTTATTCAGAAAGATTTACACAAGAATCTTGCTTCGCTCCGGAAGGTTTCAAGTTGAGAGCCTTGTCCAAATATCGGGATATTGGTCAGCATGTCATATGGTCCGCTGTTCGGCGACCGCGTGGGTGGAGGTTGCAGATGCGCGATGGCCAACCCCTCCGTAATAATGTTAGAGATGCGGATGCTGTGTCACAACCCTTCTCCCATTGTGCCCCGATAGCGGAGCCATTGTCCATCCACCGTTACAATGACGAGCCAGGTAACGGTAAGCGCGCGGTGGCACCCCGAAAAGTGTGTCAAAGGGCCGCAATTTTCAGTACTAATCTCTAAACCGTGACGTCCCGAAAATTGCTTTCCGTTACGCTCGCATGGACGAGCTATGTTGATCGATTGTGCGAAATCGAAATGTCTCGATTACCACACTGTCAATAATATCTTTGACACGCATTTGAAAATTTATTTAGGATTTAGATAATCCCGATAAATTTCTTGATACGATCGACACTAAGCATTCCCGGTGTAAATTTTCATTACCGTACGATTTCGGTGGATTAGATTAATAGATTATATCGTACTTTCGTGTTATACCTTGCCAGGAACATTCGCCATCGTTTCTGTACTGTTCAATGATCCCGCAACAACGCATTTTCAAAATTAGGAATGCAGTTTTTAGGAACCAATATTATTATTCTTGTTATCCGTATGTACTGTACATAATTAACAAAAGTATAGACAATAATGGGACAATTGATGTTTTTTTTTACAGAAATTATATCTATTTGGTCAAACATAATCAGACACGGTGACAATAATCACAAATTAATTGCGCTTAATTACAAGCGCGACCGATTATTTGCCTGCATGGGGCAAATCGAATTTTCCACGCACGCATTTTATCTTAACGCCAGGTGTATCTCGCAGTCGTCCATTCCTGCAGAGCACTATATTGTGTTCCTGTAGGTTGTGGCCAACTCCTGAAATAATTTAATCCATCTAAACTTTGTAACGCAAACTACGCGGCGCCCCAAGCTTTGAGGCGCGATAATATTTCGCCTATTGAATGCAGTATTGCTGCAAGCACGAAGCATGATGAGGAACCTTACCGGGAACGTATGCCGTCATTTCCTTGCCGTTCGATAATCTCACAATGACGCATTTTCGATTCGCGGAGTTAGGCTTCTTTGGCTTTCTAATGACGGTTTTTAAAACTATGCCCTTCATAAATGGACTGCCATCGAGGGGATTCTTCGGAGGTTGGCGCTTTTTGTATGGTCCACCTCTCCTATGCATTTGCATTAATGTGCTTCCAAATCTGATCTGTCCCAATCCTGAATTAGCATAAATAAACACGCAATTATTCCCAGTAATCAGGTGGAAAAAGATTTGCAAAGAATAGAATTATCGTCTAGCGGAAAAATTACTTTTATATAATTTTTTTCATATCTGGTTTAAATATAAGCAACTGATTTTAATTATCTTCACGCGCAAATTTAAACAATTTTAAAACTGTCCAAAGACATCACCGATTATTAATTTATTGTCTGTATATACGTAAATAGACGACCAGATTAGTTACCAGGCGCTATTTTTCATTAGATTTTCGTGTCGATGAATCGTTGGTAAGATGCGAGCACCAGATCGTAAACGTCGACAAGAAAAACACAAAAAAACGCAAGTGATTAAGAAGATATGCACTGTCTTCCTCCCCAAGTTTACAAAATAAAAAAATAACAATTAGTGGATGGAAGGCTGTAATGAAATGCAAAATTATTCAAATATTTTCTTTGAGATATTGTAAAAGAGACCCTGAAAGAAAGGGCAAAGGAAATGGGAAAGGTGGTGGAAAACAAAATATAAGTAATATGATTGATTACAAGGAAAAAAAACAAAAAAGGGCACATCAAAGTTCATTTTTCGCTTCCTTGTCATCGGGTACATTTTACAAAAATCCGTAAAAAAATAAATGTCAGTACAAATAAAATTGTGTCTCACTCATATATCATTATACAATATTATTTCATAATTATTCTAATTTTGGCAAATTTAAATCACGTGATCTCGAAAGTATATTTAACTTTCACCAACAAAATATGCATCGACTTAAAAACCGTTAATCTCTATATAGAATATAATGAATCTTCAATGTTTAATCGTCAACATATTATTTTGTAATAATTAATCCCTTTCCATTTTTTATTTTAATGAATTTAGGCATTTGCTCTTAGCAACATCATCGACATGATTAACAAAATGAAATATCTCGAGGAGAAAGGATGTCGTAATATTTTAAATCTCACAAAATCAAGAGATTACCTCAAACGAGTATCGTGTGACAATATAATCGACGAAAAGAACGCTCGTTACGGGGCGATCCGTTTTCGAGAATGAAAGGTTCGAAGATGACGTGACAATTTCAGAATTGCGAAGCCGACGTCCTGCAATCATCTAAGACCTATCCGAAAGAAAGTGCCATTGTTGATCATTTCAACTGACCACCGTCCATCAATACGACAGATGTCCGGCGGGATACTGACTAATCCGTCCTAACTCCTCCTACGCTAGGGAAAGCTATTATGACGAGAGGCAACCCCTTTTCCCATAGATCAATGCGCAAGATTACATTGCGAAAAACGTGGTCGTCGGTATTACACTTTGTTGCATCGTTACAATGTCGGAAATCCTTTCTCCTTGCCGAAGAATCTCTTTCTTACGACCTCACGACTGAAAAAATACAGACTTAAGAAATTCTCTCCTCATTCCCCATCGCAAAAATTATATCGCAACATTTTGAAATAATAACTAATATTTACGATACGGTGAATTAACATTTGTCAATTATTTGAATTGCGTTCAATATCTAAAATGTGAATATAAAATATCTGAATGTATAGCATCTGTAAAAATTTACAAAGGTAAAATTCACGTGACACATGCGATTTGGATTCCTCATTAAAAGTTAATCTACTGTAGCTTGCAACATATGCACCCTTTCTCTTATTCATTTGCAATGTCCTCTCTGTAAAATGTTTGGCACACGACTCAGCGTGAAATAATTCAACAATTTGAATGAAGAATCAAAACGGACAGACAAAAATATTGTACATCCTCGCAATGCAGGAGCTAGGCGTAAACAAGAGAGTTTTGCACAGGGCTGTTAAAACGAAAGGCAGGAACTTTAATTCTGATAAGGTGTCGTTTGCGAACGCTCTCACGAACGCCCTCGTGAATGGCTCACGGGCTCACCCTTTGTGGTTGCGAGAAAAATGGAAAGGGGAAAACTGGCAAGCAGCGATCGGATCCCACAGTGACAACTGGTCAACCGCAAATGGACACGTCACACCCCTCAATTCCCAGCGATTTTCGCCAGTGGTCACAGGGCATCGTCTTTACGCAGCGCGAGCCCTTTCTTGCGAAGTGGACGAATAGAATCCCCTTTGGTAGTTTTTCGAGATCTCTCTGTCCACGGGGATCAAAGAGGTGAGGGCTGCGCGTATTTTCGCAGCAGAAGAATGCCGGCCGCGATGGGAAATCTGGCCGACTTCCTACGATCTTCGACCGCTCCTCTTGCAGAGAATCCGGATTCAAGCGGAAAATCGGAAAGATACGTATCTATAGGCGATTATAGATGGAGAAGACCAATCTAGTCATCACGCGCGTGAGAAATACGATCCTCCAACGTTCCTTACAATTTCACGTAAATAAGTCATCAGACTAAACCTGGAATTGTATACTCGCGTTCCTTTATAGATTAACAGATTCAGGCGCGTTTAATTAAAATTCAGGCCTTTTCGTACAACTCAAAGATACATTCAACGAATTTAGTTTAATAAATAAGATCATTAGTCCATTATGTTAAACAGTTAAAATATTATACGATTAACAGTCGCGATGAAAAATAATTTAAACGAATAAATAGCTTGTAATTATTCGGTCAACAAGGTTTAATAATCAACAGTAATAATAGTAAAATACTAAAACTGAAGTTTCACGAAGAAAGTTATTGCAAAATGTTATTTGAAAACAAAAAAAACGCATAAAACGTTTCATTCAGGAATAAGATTGGTAGCAAGTTGTTTAACATCGAGAGAGATTATTTCTCTTTTGTATTTCCGTCTGTCGCTCTATACTGAGGGGATCAATTCTGTATCTTACGATATAATGCTAAAATTTTGTCTCTTTCTAAGGAGACGGATAGAAAGAGACAAAGTTATTCACTTTTAACATTTTCACTAAAGTGTGAGATATAGAATTGACCCCGAGGCCATTCTACGCTAGTCGCAAGCGCTTGATTGTACGTCTACTATCCAGTAAGAGAGTTTGTTCAAGAGAGTCTCTATGATCAAAACTACATCTCTCAATATTAAACAATTTCTAGCAACATAGGGAGATTAAGTAAATCGACTGTTGTAATAAAAACGTATAGACAAATAGAGTTAAGTAGAACCGTTACGATAAAAATCAATCCAAGCTTCATCAAACATACTTTTTACTTAGAATTCTGTAAATAAAAAGCTATGATTACGATGCATATAGATTTAAATATATTATTACCTTGCAGCGCTGTGCTCACACACGTCCTCGTGGCTTCTAATACGTTTCCTGTTAACATCAAGTAGTTAGTATCAAGTTTCAGTTTATTGTTAGATAAACTAACTTTATGCAAGATTACCTTGGCTGCAGCTGTTCCCACAAAGCTTCGTTAAGCTGCCACCTGAAAGAAATAAAATAAAATCATCAGATTTGGTATAACTGAGCCACCGAAAGTGAAATGCTCCGATTATGCACGAATAAAACCGAAAATACTGAAAAGTTTCCAATGCGACAGTAAGCCTCCCTTGTCCAGAGATTAAATTAGAGGTTATGTAATCAAGGAAATTCTTGCGTCGCGCAGCGATCGTACCTTGAATGGAGTTCGCTATGTAAATTCTTGCGAAGTTCATCACGTTCCTGGCCAGGAAGTTCATGATTTATTGCAATTAATATACCTTTCCTACGATAACTTAACCTCACTGCATGCCGCTCAATCTTTATTTTTAACATATATGATGATTCGCTATCACCCTCTAGTGGCGAGAAGGCAACGTCATGTGAGCGAAACCGTTCATAAAGTAGGGATCTTATTTACCGATTTCAGAGGTTTAATCAATTTTTATTCGCGTGTCTGATATTTAATTTTATCTTATATTATCTTAAATAAAGTGTTTTATTTATTTTTTAATTATCTTTTTTTTATTATCTTTTAATGATTTATTATCTCTTTTTCCATCTATTATTATTTATTATCTCATTAATTATCTTTAATTATATATTTAATTAACATTAAAATTATAAAACAATCTCAAAGGAAAGCAAAAGAAAAAATACAAAAGGACACGTCTATAATCATGTATCGAACTTTTTAGGTGCCACAATAATGAACTCCATTTTTTTCATTTCTTAATTTTAGTATCGGAGCGCGTAATTAGTTTACAATCCCGTCAATTTTATTTACTTGTCATTTCATGTGCGCGAGTCGACTAATTTAATTTCTGACAGACTCGCGTCTCACCCTCGCTACAACGTGAGAAGAAGGGGGAGATAAAGAAGGCGTCGGGGCTTACTAAAAAATATAAAGTTTATTCAAAAGTCGCACGATATAAAGCTTGGGGGGGATGGAAAGAGGGAGAGACCAATGTTCAGGGTAGGGGCAGAATTGACAGAGGGAACCGAGGAGTCGTCGAAGTCGCGTGCTTCGGGTAATCGATCAGCCGCCTGCGTCTTCACCATCCGTGGCCGTAACCGGCGCCGATACCGGCGCCGAGCCCGTGCCCGAGTCCCGCGCCGTATCCTAGACCAGCGCCGTATCCGATTACCGCACCGCCGTGTCCGAGACCCCTGGCTCCGTATCCCAGTCCGACGCCATACCCACCGAGACCTCCGACGCCGTGGCCGAGGCCGCCTGCCAGGCCCGCGCCGCCGTATCCCAGGCCGCCGGCGTAACCGACGCGATAAGACGAGTACACGGGCGCGGCATATCCGTGGGACGCCACGGGCACGCTGTAGCCGTAGGCCGCCGGCACGGCGATGCCGTGACCCGCGGTGTAGGCCGTGCCAACGCCGCCGTGATAGCTCTGTCCGTAGCCTGAAATCGAAAGGAAGGGGACGACCCCGCGTGACCTCTGCCTCCGAGCCGAGGCTGCGTTCAAAAATATCACCCGAGCGCCCCAGCGGTATCGCTCTTATCCTTGTTGCTCGCCGTACGTTGGACAAGGATGAAATGATACACTAGGAGGCGATTCTATATCTTTCAGTATAGTGAAAATGCTAAAAGTGAGCGGCTTTGCCTCTGTCTAAGGGGACAGTTGGCGAGAGATAAAAGCTACTCAATTTCAGCATTTGCACTCTAGCAGAGGAAAGTCCTCTATTTGAGATACCCAGTGTCAGCACAAGTTGCTCTCACATTGCTAACAAAAACGTTAGCGTCTTGCTATGCATCTATGTCGTCTATATTGTGCTGCTGTTTGCTAGCGTTTGATGGGAATAAAAGCATTTGCATGATCCAAATATTATGCATAAGTGCTTGGCCAGGTGTAATATATATAATATGTTTATATCTGTTGGAAAATTGGAGACAATGTATGCTAACTCTTTGTTAACAGTATGCCCAGTGTTCTCTCTTTAGCTGTGCACTTAACTACGACAGTACGTTAACATTATGCTGGCTGTGCTCAAATCACTCAAACATTGAATTCACATTCCTAACGAGGAGCAGTGGCTGGCATTTTATTTCCATACATTGCTCGAGCATACTAGATATCTGGGTAGGATTCTAATGTGAGATAGTAGGTTTTCAGCGTCCAAATTCAATGACAAATCTTGTTTTTTTCGCAACGATTACACGATCCAACAATCAATCTTCCACTAAACAGATTTCAAAGGCGCGTTCGCGGAGCGCGCTTTTAGCTAAACGCTACTTCTATCTTCGTTCGACATATAGTGAGTGACGAAGATAGAATGTTTCCAGCGCTAATAACGTCTCCCGGAACGCAGCCCCGGGGCAACGAATTCATGATGGAACCAGCAGATGATGCCTATTAATGTAGCAGCAACTCCGCTATCTCATATTAGGAGCCTGTAATAGACTTTCCTCTATAATATACGGAATTGACTCCTAGGACGCTCGGGTGACATTTCTGAAACGCAGTCCGAGAGATGAAGTTGCGGACGCGCGGATCCCCGGGTATCCTGGGGACTTGTTGAATCGGAAGAGATACGTACTTCCGTAAGCAGGTCCCGCGAGCAGGCCGTTTCCTAATCCTCCGTAGGTCCCGTAACCCAAGCCCAGCACGCCCCTCTTCTCCTGTTTCTTCTCAACCTGTGTCTCCTCGCCGTAAATCGGCATTGCCAGGCCGACGAGGACGGCTAGTACGAGCTGCAACGAGTTCAAAGTAGGATATAGTGATGCAAGTGACATGGGTTAAATACACATGTTGTGTTGCAGCGGCTCATTGTCCCGACCGAACGCAAATCCCTCCGGGCGCAACCCGGAAAGTAAACATATTTTTCCATCCCATACCCAGTGAGAAATGATTTGTCAATCGACATCAACACCATCGAATTGATGTCGATTCGACATCATTTCGACGTCGATCGACGAATCATTTCTCACTGGGTAATAGCAATTAACGTCGAGATTAACGCCTAATCTTTACAACAAAAAAAATAGTAAACGAGAACGCCAAATCAATTCTTAGACCTGAGCAAGATGATGGTAGCCCAATAATTTTTAATTTAATATGTCGAATTCACACGCTGTTTTTCCAACCTGTCCCCAGTGAGAAATGATTCGTTGATCGATGTCGAAACGATGTCGAAACGATGTCGAATCAACGTCAATTTAACGGTGTCGATGTCGATTCGATATCGTTTCGACATCGATCGACGAATCATCTCTCGCCGGGTCCTGCGCGTAGGGGTCTTGATTTAACTTTATTCGTTTAAAATATGTCTAAAATATGTGAAATATTTAATAGAATATATATGAAAGGTATGCTTTCGAAAGATCATTCAGTGTATTATCACTGAAAACAGTTATAAGTATAGCACTAAATAATTCACTGCTTGCAGTGATAATCCACCGATTGACTAAAGAGTCGGGGAAAAAACGTGAGACGTGCACACGTGTGAAGAACCGATTCTAGGATGGCTGTAAAAATCAGTGATAATCCACTGATTGACTTAAAGAGTCGGGGAAAAAAACGTGAAACTTGCACACGTGCGAAGAGCCGAGTCTAGGACGGCTGTAAAAGTGTCACGCATCGTGAGAGAATTAACAAGCTGATTATTAATGAAAGGTGTTCTCGCGAACAATTTTATTTCGCGTAATTAGAGTTCGCCGATTAGTCTTCCGTGGACATCCGTAGATCGGTCGTCGACGAACCCCCTTTTCCCTTTCGCGCGGATGTAACGCAAATTTCCGGTTACTCGGAGCTGCAGGAGTTACTCACTATAGCGTTCATGGTGTGGCGATAATGGTGTGGCGATGCGGAGATCACTACTGAAACTGATGCGGACTTCACGAGACACACCCCCTTTTATACCGGTGGAGTCTTTTCTCACAGCATTGGGACCTCGCCGAGACGAATTACACGTGTGTACATACATCGCACATCTGTACGCGATACCCCGTTCACTCACACACATACGCGCGTAAATAGAGACGTATGGAGCAGTTTAGCGGCGCAATAGTACCGCCGGCAAGAAGGTAGAGGTACGCGTGGCTAATACGCCTTTCTAAAACGATTTTTCTAGCGCACTTCGTCACGAAAATTCTTTGTTAGACCAGCGATCGACTCGCACCGCGCCGATGGGAATTAAAAATTGATCGATCGACCTCCCCCCCTCCCCCTCCCCGAAGGAGGATCAATGCCGTTGTTCTCGATCAAACGTTTAAATTGATGTATGTATGATCCAGCAATGATGTGGATTTGTCAGACTTGGAATCTCGTGGAATCTCTTTCGGTTGTTCTCAATGAAAGAGTTTGAATTGGCGTACGATCCAGCAGTGATGTGGAATTGTCAGACTTGGAATCTCGTAGAATCTCTTTCGGTTGTTCTCGATGAAACGTTTCAATTGACGTATGATCCAGCAGTGATGTGGAATTGTCAGATTTAGAATCTCGTAAAATCTCTTTCGTTGGATTCAATTAGAAGAGCTAAGAGTTACAAATAAGACAAGATCGGGTGATTTAGTTAGACTTCTTTCTAACTTCTTCTAATTTGTACCTCTAATTCTTTCGATAAAACAAAGTGGAAATTTTTGTCTAATTTTATCACTCAATTTCTTGCAAATTTCAATTCATTAAACTACAACTTTCGATTGAAGTTCAATAATTTTTACCGAAGCAGATATATTTAACTTTGTCATTTTTTAAATTGACACATATTCGGGTGATTTTCACCAAAGACGTACTTGAGCATTTTCCACAGTCTTGATATTGGAAAAATGATTGGATTATCTTGATAATATTGATGTCGATTTGACAAATCATTTCACTGGATAAATAACAGTTATTGGTGATGCACAAGATAAATGGAACATCTTGTATAGAACTCTCCAGCCTAATCTATAATGTGCATCTAGCAACATTCTGTTTTATACAAACAAATCGAAACGCTTAAAAACTTTATCTACAATGTACGATTGTACAGTGTATAATGTACAATTTATCCATCTGCGCCAATTTTTTAAACGTATTTATTGACTACAAATTAGAATGTTTCTAGACGCAACGAGCACATCGTAGATTAGGTTTTAGTTACGAGCACTCAAAAGGCTTTGTTGATTATATTTGCATTTACAATAATTTTGTAGCACAAATTGTCTATGGCCGGCGTTCATAGTCTGATCTTATATTCGGGACCGTCTTGAATTTATCTAAAGATGCTGTATCGAATATTTCATTGGCTACGGAGTAGTGATCTTAAGATAAGATCTGAACATAAGATCTGACTATGGAAATTATTTTTATGACATATCTCGTTATTCGAAACCAACGTCAGTATAAAAGTACGAAATATATCTCGTTGCCCGAAGGCAACGTCAAGGAACGATATATCTCGTCTCCCGAAGCGAGCGTGCCAAGATCTCATAAATCATTCTTAAAACTTTCAAATTCAGGTAGTTGACTGTTATTTGTCGTCGCTCTGATGTTGAGCCGTCGTAAAAAGTGTCAAACATGAAACGGTATCGAAATAACTCACTTGCTACCTGGGAAGCGATTATCTCACTTTGAAGGCAAGGCCGAGGTTAAACACTTTTTATTCGTCAAGCCGTTTGCTCCACGTTACGGAACAAAATGATATATTGCGAAAGGACAATGGGTTACTCAACGCACAATTAGTTAACTTGAACTCAAGCCGAACTCGATACAATCAATCCCTACGAATGCGAAAGAGATATCGCATAACACCGTTCACGTATCTATCGCTACTATGTATCTAGCGTATCTGTATATGGCGTATATACTATATACATATGTAACTTCCTCGTTTTTAATATACGCAATAACGTACGGTCCATTCATTTTGATCCATTGGCACGTATAGCAGCTTTTTCTAATCATCTTAAATTTCATATGGCGAAACTTTCACCGTTGCGCGACTCTGCGACGACGGTTTTCGGTTGCAGCGTTACGTAAAAACGTGGAGACATTTTTCCGTCCAGTTCACCTCTTGCTGCAGTTTCCTTCTATGGCAGCCTATCGTATGTCACGTGACTAGGTAAAACAAGGAAGAAGGAGACAGGTCAAGTGAAAAAAAAACAATATGGAAATCTGACTTAGAGATAACAGGAAGATATCTAAAAGTCGTCAATTATTATTCCAGCTCAAGTAAAACAATTTCTTTTATAGATTTTAAGTTGTGGAATCACGTGGTGCAGTTTTCCATAAACATGAGGGGAAAATATGTAAAAATATGAAAAAACCCTACCTGAAATAATTCTACAAAATTCTACCAAAAAATAAAATATACTACCAGAATCGAAGAAATTCTACGTAAATTTAAAAAGTGTTATAAAAATCAACATGAAAACGCTAGTATTGGAACACTTTTGTTAATTTTTATAATATTTTCCAAGTAGGCAGATGTTTTAATCCTTTATGATTTTGTTGTTCCTTAAATTTTTTAAACTAGTAAAGTTTTGTACTAATTTTTACAAAATTGTACATTTTCATGAAATACTACTTGCAATAATTTCTTGATTTGAGAACAGTGTAATTTGTCGTACTATTTCGTAGATATTTTTACAAAAAAAAAAGAAATGTTTTAACGAAGATATAAAAATTTTTACAAATTTCTATTCCAAGTCAATTTCTTGTAATTATTTATAGAACATTTTTTAGAGTTATTTATAGAAATTTTTTCCGCTAGGGAAGTTGGTAAATAAACACGGATGTGCCATAAGAATGATACATAATTTCTTTTACGGAACCAACTCGAAAACCAACTCAAATATATGACATTTTGTTGTGATGACGTGTTTGCACACGTATATAGCCGCAGACACCCGATTGCAACTCCCGAATTGGAAAGTCGGCCCTTTTTAGGGCTAAACGATATGCAAAATTCGATCGCGCGACCCGCGACCCGCGGTGCACATTGAGTAACGCTGAGGTCGACGGTATGAATAGAATTGACATCAAAGGTTTGATCAATTATTGAAAGGTCAATTATTATGTCATTAAATTGGTAATGAGATTCTTCTTCGTCCTCGTGTATTAGGCTTAAAGCCTGTTTCATCCAGTGCGTTCTGATACTTTGAGCATTTGGTTTTACTTCATCTTCGGTAGGCTGCTAACCTTGCCGGATGAAACTTCCAATCTGAAGGGCTACACCTCTAAAGGGGTATATGTGATAGGCTACTCTCGGTGGTTGCCACTTCCCTATGTATCTCAATCTTATGGTACATCCCTGCCGAAAATAATTTTACAATATTCTACAAAAAATACTGTCAAAATCTAAGAAATTCTATGTAAATTTAAAAAGCGTTATAAAAATCAAAATAAAAATGCTAGAACTGGAACACTTTTGTTAATTTTTGTAATATTCTACAAGTAAGCAGATGTTTTAACCCTTTAAGATTTTGTCGTTTTTCAGATTTTTAAAACTAGTAAAGTTTTGTACTAATTTTTACAAAATTGTACATTTTCATGAAATACTACTTGCAATAATTTCTTGATTTGAGAATATTGTAATTTGTGGTAATATTTCGTAGATATTTTTAGAAAAAAATTAAGTCAATTTTTGTAGTTATTTATAGAAAATTTTTCCTCTAGAAGTCCGTGTCTATTTACTCACTCCTTTCACATTTTTACATATGTTCTCCTCGTGTTTAGAAAAAACTGAATTGCACCACGTGATTCCGCAGCTTAAAAACTATAAAAAAAACATGCACATTTCACTCGGGGGCAAAAATGGACGACTTTCACACATCCTCCTTTAGATTCGACGTTTGTCTTTTTTTTCAGATTTAAGGAGAACCTGCCGATGTTAATTAATAATATAATATATGCGAACGAGATATATTTGAACCGGCCGCCTCTATTGACTTCTCGTACAATTGCACGAAATATAACGACAGGGGCTCCCTTTTGCGACCAAACGGTAAGACAAAAAGGAGGGATTAATTGCCAAATAAACGGCGCCATACATCACTGTCCGCTGCAAGCGTTATCTTCCTGTTACTTCGACGCCACTCGGGATAATCGCCGTTTTACAAATGGTCTGCCATGAACTCGATTCGACAGCAGGCCGTTATTAAATTAGCAGAAAAATCCTCGTTAATCATGGGAAAGAGGGCAGGGGGTACACCCTCGAGCCTTCGAAAGGGCCGCGAGTCCGCGGTTGAGATCTTACGTCACGGCGCGCGATACCGCTCAGCGGGCTCGACGCACGTCACACAATAAAGCACGTCATATCGTTAATTTTCTGCGGGGGGGAGGGGAGGGAGGGGAGAAAGGCGAAACTGCATCAAAGGTCGCATGTGAACGATTGTTGCGTAAGCCGAGCACAATGAGGGGGTTGTGCACCGGCACACCCCGTTTGACCAGCGCCGGCCAGGCGAGAGATCGCTGCCATTGCGTCGGCACGAATCTGCACGCGGCCTGCGCACGATGCTAGATGTTAGGTGCTGATACCGCTAAAAGTTTCGGATATATGTACGTGTACCCTTTGTTCTCGTTATGCCTCCTTGCTTGTTTCTTTTTCCTATACCGTGTCCTTGGATTTACAACGCCGTTGATCGGTTACTCAGTTTTGCCATTTAAACGACGGAACATTGTATTTCACACGTCGACCAACAAGCATTTCTAAATAGATAAGAAGCGAGAATACTCTTAAGGAAGAGAGAGCGAGAGAATACAGAAAATATTCTCAAACGTATCGACTGATCACTTTCGCAAGGCCGTATCTCGATTTTACGCAATTTCTGGTTTGTGTCTGCTTAAACGTTAATTCTGGACCAGAATGAGCGTTTAACCACAAAACCCGAAAATTACGTAAAATCGAGATACGACCTCGCGAAAGAGATCGTCGATATGTTTCTTACTGAAAAGAGTGCGGGATTTTTCTGTATATACATATACTTGACAAGAAAATGATATTTTATGCTTCTATCTTCTTTCCTTTATCTATACATTTTGATTAATTTACAGTATTTTCTCAGCGCTAGTTTAGCGATTGTACCGTGATTTGTACGTTAAAAGAGTAAACAGCGGTTTTTCCTTAGAGAGTACGAGCGTCAAGGTCCGACGTTAACAAAGAGCGGCGTAAACCTGAAACTTCTTTTAATAGCGCACGATTCGAGGTAATGAAATAAAGCGTACGACCGTTTCATTACCCAGGCTTGCGGATTCTTATTGCGAAACGCGCTCGTAATACCGATCGTGCGAATGCCGATAATGCGAAAAAACGTCGGCGATAATGTATGTAAGCGCGATGGCTGATAGTATATCAATGCATCTTATTACTACTCGCAGCAGTAGTGTAAAATTAGATTTGATTGTCGGATATAAAACTGCCTCAATGATCAGATCGTACAAAGTCCGGAATTTTTCATTCAGCAAAATTGAACCGGGCGATTTGTTCATAGTAAGCGTGACTGACGCAACTTTCAGGTATTTATCAAATAACGTATCTGCAACGCATATGCATGTTGCATATGTGCGTGCATACAATACGTATACACAATTGAAGACATTGCTGCAAGAACGAGGTAAGTCCACATTTTATGTTTCCGAGATAAACGAAAAAAACTTTCCCCCGTTTTCAAATTTTGTTTCAGAAAGTTTATTTATTTTACATTATATTCTTCTTAGCTATCCATTAGCGCATACTTATTCAAATAATAACAAACTTTCAAAATGCATGAAATTTTAACACTTTTAATTTGGACTTGCCTCGTTCTAGCACCAAAAATGGAAAAAATGCCTAGCAACAGAACATAAACTAGCCAAAAATATTTGAAAGTAGTACCTTTTAGATAGTTATAGTGATAAATTAGTAAAAATAAGTAATAAACTATTAAATTAGCTAATTTTTTTCCGCACTTGCCTCGTTCTTGCACCAATCTGCTTAGAGGGGCAAGTTCAAAAATCTCAGTTTATTTAACTAACAATGCACTTACGTACGTCGTTTTTACACCAACCGATCGGGCTTGGAACGTTGCATATAATGGTGTTAAAACATCATTGTCGCCAAAAAGTGGACTTACCTCGTTCTTGCAGCAATGTCTTCAATTGCGCTACAGCGTATTAATAATTTTATAATCCAATTCTAAAATCGTAGGGACATTATTGTGTATTATTAAAAAAATTACATTAAATACTTAATTACATTTAATTGTTATTAAATTATTATTAATGAAACTGTTGTTAGTTATTAAAGGGTCATTCCACTATAACGGCCCAAAAACTATGCTTATCTTTAACCAACTATAAAACCATATTATAAAAATGATAAAAAGTTCAGCGACGCTGTACTATGTGTACCGAGAGATTCAGAAACGTAAATAGTATCTTGTATCTTGTCGAATAAAACAGCAATAAAATATTTGAAGAACTTGCAACTAATTCAACATGTTTGTAAAACGATCGATTAATTTTCTATTATTTCAATTGCTATTTAAATATTAATATAGTATAACATCACGTACGATTCTTTATTATTAGTAAAAAATGCTGTCTTAATAATTATTTCACAATTGAAACTTAAAGAATTTTTATAAAATAAATGATAACATTTATAAAATACGAAAAAATAATATGACGTTTGTACCGAAGGTTGGTAACGAAATGATGTAGCAGGATTATATAAAAGTCATTTGTAGATGGCAGTTAAAGTGCTTCAGGCTTGGGTCAAGTTCACGCGTACATGTACGTACATAACCTTTATTTTTGTGATTTGTTTTGGACAGTTCTAACGCACATTAACAGGGCGCATCTACGTTTTTTTTTATATAATTTATCAATTCGGTTTTCTAGCGATACGTTGTCTAAGATATATCATTCGTTATTTTTATGATCAGTTAAGTTTTTTTTATGGATGAATCATTTCACAATATCTATGCTAAAAGGCTTTCTCTCCAGGTAAGTTCCGTTTAGATATTACAATATCATTGTAATTGAGAGACAACTGTACATTTATGTAAAGTGTAAACGAACAGAAAGATTAAAAATTTCCGATTTTGTCAAACATTCTGCCCTAACAACAAATAAATAAATGGCCTTTAATATCTCAAAGAAAAACAGATATATCCGTTAGTATTTTAAAGAAAGGCAGAATTTTATTGATTGTTCATAGTACATTTAATTATCTATTAATAGAACTGAGATCAGAGGAATCGGGCTTACATAAAACAAGTAATACGCAACGGTACAGTTTAATTTATCCAACTACAACTATGTTGGTCACTTTCCATTACGTTCCACGTGTATCCTCTAAGATACAAAGCATGTGCCAACCGTTTGTCAAAAAGTACTCCACGAAGGACGACAGAATTAAAAGGCTGATGAAACAATATAAATTACTATTCGGCCCGTTAGTTGAAACCAATGGCCAAAAGAAAAAGAGATTGAAATTGGAAAGGAAAGGGAGGGTACCTGAAAACACGAATCAGATGGATACAGAATTGTCATGGTTTCTGGAAAATCCTCGCAGCAGGTTCAAAAAGATTGTCCTCCCTGCAGAGTTACGAAACGAGCAGTCGAATGATAAAGATGGGTGTTCAGCGCAAAAATTTAGCGAGCTGAAGTTTGAAAGCTCAACCGACCAAAATACAAAGAATGCCCTTCACTCTGAGTCTAATCGGACTGTTCAGGAAATAGAACTTAGATCTGATACAGCATCCAATTTGTCAGCAAAAGAAGACCGTAACAACGAAGTTGCATCGTCCGATTCAAATGTATCTGGTAATGAAAGTACAGCCACGAGATGCGTGTCTTCTAATGTTGAAAGATTGCCTGACATTGTCATAAAGAATTTGCCAACTTTCCCAATTATGGGCAGCAAACAAGTGCCTCCCACACAATCGACAGAAATATTATCTATATCCGGAAAAGATGATCAAGAGACAAAAAAATTTCCCAGCGTAACCAAGATTCTCACTCAAACTATGTCACCAGAGTCGAAGCTGGCTCTGGAGGCGTGGAAGGAAAGAATGATAAAAAAGCTTGGGCAAGAAGGATTTGAAATGCATAAGAAAGGTATTTGATAAGCTGTTCCGCGAGAAAGAGAAACATTAATAAGCGTAATAAATAAATCTATTTGCTCCTGGTGCAGCATTGTTAGAGGACGGAGCGTCTTTGCATTTGTGCATAGCGGAGAGCCTGCGAGGGAAAGAGTATGAGGTTCCTTCGAGGATTGAACCGGTCTTTAAGAGTGTCCAATGCATTTTGGGGGATGTGCACCACGTGAGAGCGATCGAGAGCCATGTGGTTCATGGCAAGCTGCGTTACAAAGGCGTAGTCGACTGTGTAGCCTCTTATAGGTAAAACAGAGACTTTGCTTTGCCATCACCGGGAAACTCTATTTCTATAACGAAACGGACGAAAGCAGAGGTCACTGCCTGGTCTCCAGTTCAATTTTATAATTTCTATTGTAAAATAGCTGTATGCTCTAAATAATATTCGACGTTTTATAGTTCTAGGCTAATTGTGAGGCTCAGTCTCTACATATTTATATAGTTTATTTATTAAGTAGAAAAATTGTATTTTGTAATTAAAAATAATTATATGATTTAAATTATTGACTTTGAAAAACATCAGTTTAAATTATATCTTATAATTTTGTGAAAAGTTGAAATTGTCTTTAAAATCCGATTTAAAAATTTGAAATATCAATTTTGGACGAAAGAATGTGAATCACCAGTTTATATTTTTATTTATCCATTGAACATATTTACTATTTATTCTTGTTTGATCCTTTTTGACTCCGACTGCGTTTTTATAGTTATTTATTTATTTATTGTTATGTTCTCGGTATCTACTTAGCACCACTTTAATCCTACTGTGGTGAAAAGGACCACAACCCGCATGGTCATAACGTCGGAATTAAATAAATAAACCATCTGCCAGTCTAATGTCGTCTAGACAATTCTTTTTATCATAAATTTTGGAGATGCTTTCCCCGAGATCTTTCTACTTAGTAAAAGTAAAATGTTGAAAAAGACTTGTAATTTATTCCCAACAAATCTTTTTCATAAATAATTGCCACGATGCTTTTCCGATACTTTTTGTCTTGGTACAGTTTTAATTTCTTTTTAATGAAAAGATATTTTTGAGGATACGGCATTTACAATTTACTTTATGTAAAATCTTCGACTGAAATAATAAATATCGAGATTATTAACATTATTGTCGACTATTAGATTTTCTCGAATGTAGCCGGTCTAGTAAATTATTTATTGCACTTTTCTTCAAAAATTACTAAGAGCTTTCATTAATTGGCCTGATATTCTCCGTTGATCTATATTCGAAATAGAGTTTCCTGAAAACTTTATTATATTTCGCGCAATACACGATGATTTTGATTTATATCGATCTTTATGTTTTCAACTCAGACAGAAATAATACGTCGTATTGATGTCATTTCGACGTCAACAAACGGTCAAATATTATTAATTGATCTTTACATAATATAAATAATTAATAATAGATATACATAATTGAACAATTGCGAATATTTCTGCGACATTTCTATTGTTTCTCGGCTAACTCTACACTGAATTAATACAAAGTCGAAAAGCCAAAATATATATTTTTGATATATATTGCATTTGGTGTAGAATTGACCAAAAGACATAAAAATCTTTCAGAGACATTTGTAATTACTCAATTAACATGAAAACACAATTAAGATAAGGTCGACGATGACAAGGATGATTGACAATATCAATCAGTGTTCGACATCTATCATTCATCGACACATCAACGTCGAATTGACATCGATTTGACTAATTACTTCTGGCTGGAGTGTGATAGAGTTAAAAATCGTCCTGTATTCAGGATAGTCTTACACGTACGCACTAAACCCGCAGGGGCGAAAACTACGTGATCGATTGGAAGAAATCAGACAGAAAGAAATTGAACTTGAAGGAAACGTACGACGCACCCATACAACTCGCCGCGTACATCGGAGCTATCAATGCTTCTAATCTCTATCCCTTTGTGGTAAATAATCTATCGTAATAGAAATCTCATATATTTAAATGTGATACACGAAGAAGTTTATATTTCATTATAGATATTCGTGTTTTATTCTGCAAAGTAACACCAGGAAAGCGCACATTAAAAAAAATTTCTCATATTTGTGTACTTCATTATAAAAATGAATTCACCATTCGATTATTTTGCATGCTATAATTTGTTCGTCGAATGCCGCACGTGAACAGAGAAAGCTACTGGAATACCTTGCAAGAGTTGCCAATTTCTAAAAGTATAATTGAAAAGAGGTGCACAGCCACTTTCCTAAAACGACCGTGTTCCTCGGTTTTGCAGATAAAACGGGGATTACTCGTGATCGCTTACACGTGCGGCGCACCAGCAATGGCGTACGAAGTGTCCGACAACACGCTGCGGCAATACTGGACCGCGTGGCTGCACCGCCTGCAGAAGTACTATGTCGAAACGACGAGCGGCGACGGCAACGAAAACATTTAGACGGCAATAAAGCGTTAATGTACCGCGTCGCATATATTCATTAAAACTTCCCCACACAAAGCCAATTAAATCCTTATCCGTCAGCCACAGGTAACTCCCGGCTGGAGTCGGCGGCGCGAGAAGTTTTTAATTCCATCCTTTGCGCGTCAGAAGTTGCAATAATCTATAGTCTTCGGGGAGTAGTTGGGGAAAGCCCTCTCTCCGAGTCCGTAGGAAACCAGAGGACGCGGGATACAGCGCGAGAGAGGGAAACCGCGTCGATACGCCGGACTTATTAAGCCCTGCGGTGGGCTCGGCATTTATGATTTATGACAAACCTATGCGCATTTTCCGCAACGGCGTAACGGTTATTAAGAAAATACGCGAACTACTATCGCGACATCGTAATTTCTAGAATACGTTTACGCTATTATTGAAAGTATTACGATTTATGAGAGCTGTATTTTTCTAAAGCTATCGTAAAACCTTCGAGCGGGTAAAGATTAATGTTCCTTGATCGAGTTTGGAGAGTTCAAAGATTAAAGCTTTTTCCGAAGAGGAAGGTACTATCGTTTTTTCTTTGTTTGTTTTTTTATATAAGTTTGCAGATTCCAAGTAAATATATTAAGTTTTACGCTACTGTTGTATCGCTCTTGTCTCAAGACGACGGACTGTTCCGCGTAAGATCTTAATTTTGATTACTTGTCCCGAGTTATTTACCGAGAACTTATCCAACTTCTAAAATAGACCTTTGATTTGACGGTTCCGTATCGCAGGTGAAAGACACTGTAATGCCAAAAACGTAATGGGCGTGCCGGAAAAAAAAAAACGCGGTCACCATCCCGGTCGCCGAGTTAACATACAGCAATTATAACTTTCGCCAGCAGGGCGGAGGAGGCCTGAGGGGGGTGCTACGTTACGCGGCTCCCTGTTACAGGGCCCTATAAACATTGCGACCCCTCGCGCGCCCTTGGGGATCGTAAACTAATGGTGAAGCGGTGTAGCAGAATTATATCGTTCGTTGTTTCCGCATACCTGTCTCGCGCACACAGAGACGGGGTATACCGCGTTAGGATATCAGATATTACGAACCGCATCCTTTACATCCAAACAGTCTGTGCCGTGCGTGGCAGTATCAATTCGTGATAACATTGTCGGGTGTATTACCGTCGTCGTACAGTGCGCTATATTACATTTTCATATTTTCGTTTCATTCCTTTTTTATCGCGCATTTCCCGTTCGCGAAGACACGTGCTACGGGATGTTCGTCATTTTTCTTTATGTATTTATTTTTATACTAGATTTGGAACTGTTTATATTCGTGTTACAATGTTTTGAATGAATAAAACAATTGAAACGTAATAGAATACAGGAATGTCCCCTGTTATGAGATAGGCTTCTAATATGAGACAGCAGGCTTTCAACATCCAAATTCAGTCGCGAATATTTTTTCGCAACGATTGCACGAATCTAACAACGAATTCTCCATTAAACAGATTCCATTTCAACAACATTAAATACGTGATGGAGCCAACAGATGATGCCTATTAATTTAGCAGACACCCTACTATCTTATATAAGGAGCCTATGCCATAATAGGGGGCCGTCCTCTATATAGTATTTTTACCTTTTCAGATCGTTAGTACAAGGAGTGTATAAGAGAAATTCCACGTAATACTAAAATCTAATTTTCTTGTCATGTGCTTATTATGTTGCATGTACACTAAATTAAATTTCAGATGAAGAAGACTATTTACTATGTGTATGTATAATTACGATGACAAAAGAAATCGGTAAACTTTTAATGAAATTTTTCAATATTACGAGTTGTATGAAATGTTATAATTTGTTACGAGTTGTGTGAGAAGATCTAGTTACGCCACTGGAATGTTAACTCGTTATTTCACTCGAGGATTTCCTTTTCTTTTAGAATACGTTTATTTCCAGTTATCCTTTATTCCGCTAACAATACTTTCATACGCTCCCCCGTATGATATTCAGCTTTACAAGTTTCTGTCAGGGGAGTGCTATTTCACATCAAAGAATTCTTTCATTAAAGTGCAAACCAGCTACACTGTTGCTGATCTTTTCGTTTTTCGAGAAGCAGCTGCGCGAAACAAATGTTGCAACATATTGAAGCGCCAGAAAAATAATAATTTGCATTTTGCCCTAAGTCTGCTTCGTGCTGTTTTTTTCCCCCACAAAAGTTAATTAAAAATTCCTCGAGAGAGTTAATTCACCGATGCATCAATGTTCCACACTCGATTCGGTACGTCTGTGTGAATAATAAAATATTAAAAAGATTATTTAGAGTGTATTAATGGAAAAGGAAAACAGTTTACACTGACGACACAGATGCGAACAATCGTGAGATAATCGTAGACTCATACCGCGGTAAAGCCAACGTTGCCTCGGTGCAAGCACCGTTATGGCACATTTTTTTCATCTCCCTGCCGTGGATAGCAGATCAAAAGAGCGAGGACCTGCTATATTGCGGTCCGTTTTACGTAATACAACGCTAACGTTGCAAATTGATATTTAGTGCGGGCCGCGGATTTATCCGCCGAGAGAATTCCGTGGCTCGCGCGCCTCGACATCCTGAGCAAAGGACAACCATATTTCCGGATTAGACATTTAGCGAGCGCGCCCAGCCCCAGATGAATCTAAATCTCACGGCTAATCCCCCGCTAATCCTCCCGTAACAACGGCATATTTTCATCGGTCCACCTCCCCTTTGAGCGTCAAGAGTTATGAAAACGATAACTTTAACTCGCCGGACGAACCCTCGCTTCCTTTCTGCCCCTGTCCCCCTCCCCGCCCCCTCGGTGGCGCGCGAGAAAACCCGAGAAAATGTGCCGCTGGACCTATTGAGCTCGCAATTTATCGGAGACCTCCAAGCAGAATGCCCTCCGAGCGATTTCTTATATTGCTCGTCTCTAATGCAGCGACGAATGGCGGCGGATTTTTATTAAGTCCACTCTACGATCCGATAAACCCCAGCAATTTCTCATTGTACCACAAATATTATGCGAGAGCTTGCAATAACGCTTAATTATATTTTCCATCTCGAGACACGTTTTAAGAGCCGGACAGTAACGACAAGTATTAAGTCTGAAATATGACGTTTCGATAGCAAAGACGAAAAGTGTTTAATACGACGGTTAAGATATACAACAATTTCTTAATGCGATTATTGATCATGTTGGAGTTGGGCGCTATTAAAAAGGATAAGCGAACGTTACAACATTTATAAAAAGTCCATGGCGCTTCGCGTTATGTGGAGCGCATTATAAAATATGCGGCGTGCTCTCGCGCCGTATTTTCTTTTTTCACAACCTCATGTGCAATACTTTCTGCTGGAATTGCAAAACGTGACCCGACCGCGGGCAGACGGTGCTATCGAGAGCAATCGCGAAATTGTTCTCCGCGATAGAAGCCGTCGTATTTCTCCTATTAATAGTCGGTCGAGTACGCCGCTCCAAACTTTTCGTCTCGACGCGTAACAGTCCCCGGGAGCGTAAGCGCGTCTGCAAGGGATCGCGATAGCGGCTCTCGGCTGAAGTCATCAGCCGGGCAAACTGGAGCACGTCCGAAATTACGAAGTTTTCATCGTCCTGCCAGCGTCGAGAAATCTCTCGACGTCAATATCCTTCAGAGAAGTTCTACCCGGGCTGGTCCGCGTCCCGTCGCTCTTCCGGCTTCCGGCTAGACCGTGGCGAGTGCCTAGAACGGCGAAAAGTTTATAAATACGAGGGGGTTCGACGCTCCGAGGGAAAATGGACGAGCGCGGGGGCCGACGATAAAAGGCAGAAGCGTCGCGTCGCGTCGCGTCCGAGGAGTCTCGCTTGCCCGAATTAATCCTCTTCGGGGTGCGCGGCTCGTCGTGCATGAACTATCGATCGTTGCCGCGCGCAACGGTCACGCTACATTTGCCTTCCAATAATAATTAATAATCAAGCCAAGCGGAGCAAGCCAGGGCCAACGTACAAAGGACCGGATTACACGCGAGACAGAAAACGGCCACGCCGCTCGGCCGGTCTGAGCATTATATTGTAGGATGCAACCCGCGCGACTTTACGCGACGTAACTTCGGGGGGGCTGACTTCATACCGCGGCAGACAAGACGATAAGTAATTATTTACCAATAAGGCCTGGTCTCACCAAACGTCGTTTAACTTTAGTCTTACTTTAATTCGCGTTTGCCTCTTTCTAAAATAACGGTTGAAAAGAGGCAAGGAACGAATTAAGCTAAGCTTAAACAACGTTGGTGAAACCGGGCCTAATGCCCGTTCTATACCTAGGGATGATCCTACTTGTGGCTCATCCGAGTGGAGAAGTTTACACGGGCATTTTAATATGACTATCATACTAAGTATGGTTTTTGTGTGATTTCGCTATGATTTTTAACCGTCTTCTTATGTAGAAATGGCACCCGAGTCCATAAACGGTCTCAATACGACCATCTTTGTCCATTTATTTACTCACTCGGATGAGCCGCAAGTAGGATCATCCCCAGCTGTAGAACGGGCATCAGGGTCAGTTTCACAAACGTCGATAAACCAGAGATTAGTCGACACCCTGTCTTTTTCTGTATTATTATCTGGGAAGAGAAAGAGGATCGATTGATCTCCGTCAGCAGTTAACGTTTGTGAAACTGGCCCTAAGTGGAATCTGAGACTATAGATTCTTGAATTCATTCGTGCGCGCAGATTTTTCTCTTACAGAAAAGTTTCCCGTCGTTTGGCTCAAAACCGCGCGATAACCAATCAACTTGCAACTTTTCTGTAAGAGCAGAATTCGCGCGGACGTTTCTCCCGCGAATTAATTCCAGAATCAAGTCCGTGTATTATTTTTCTGAGAGCTTGCGAAGTAACGTAACATTACTAGAATATACATTTTACACGTAAGTAAACGGTTGGACAAGTCGATTAAGTAGTGTTTCCGATGGAAAATAATCAGGTTTTCCAATTAAGTTTTCCGATAAAATTATGGATGTATTCGGTGAAATTTGTCCAATAAAATTGCAGTTATCGATGAAATTTAATCGACAAACCGATTATACTTTCCAACGGATATACAATTTAATTGAATGTTCCTTCGATTTACCACACTGAACCTTCGATACAATTGTAAGCTGTTCTCTCTTTACATCAAATATATCTCTCTCGCGTTTTGTTCCTTCCGTGTGCGACACGACACTATGTGTTAGTCTTCAATAACGTGATGCGTATGAACCTCTAAGTTAAATGACGACTCTGACACGACAACGGTTATGTCTTCTACTGATGTAATCTACTCTTACATTAACCACGACACTGTCTCTCACTTTTTTTTATAAATCTTACATTACCATTATCAATCTTACATTACTTTTATCTTAATACTTCTGACTTAATTTTTTGAACTTATTTATATATCAATCTGCCATAAAAATTGCTCGTAATGTCTTTGCTAGATCACTTGAAAAGGACCACGAACCATGGTCGAAACGTTATGAGCTTAAACATAAAGATTTGCCAGACATGGTCAAGTAATCATCGAAGTTTTTTAATTATTACTGGCAACATTGAAGATTACCTCTCGTTAATTAACTAAATATATCCGTTTGTTAATATGTAATTAATTATCCGATTAGATTGGCCAGGATATCTTTCTCGATGTACTCTCTTTTTAGCATCTTTTTATTATGTTATACATGTGTTACACATGCACGAGTGATACACAACATACACACGTTTCCTGGAGATAAACACGACATTTATCCGCTCCTTCGTGATTGGCCAATTGTAAACTAACTTGTCCACCGGTGTCATATTTTATCTTTTAAAAGGTATATTTATTTCACGGTAAAAAGCGCCGTGCGCGGTAAAATTAAGTAAAACAAAGTGCCCTTACGCTGTTACAAGTGCTAACAAGGGCAACTCGGCCGCTTCTACAAAATGATCGTCGTTTCGCAAACACTGCGCCGCGCCGGCTTATGCACTTATACCGCGCATTTCACAACGCGGTCTCTCCTGAGGGACCCGCACAGGTGCGCAATTAGCGAGCGCGCGTTAAAAGCTATTCAAACTGCGTTCTGCAGCGAACGTCGTCTAATTGTGTCCCGGCTGTTGTTGGCCCGTGCAGGCCGCGTGTGCGTAATAACGCGGCGTCTTGCCGAAATCAATAAGGCACGCGGATAAAACATTCACGGGGTGTAACGGAAGGAATCTGCCAGGTCTCGTTCCTCGCGCGGCGGGCGCTCTTAATGAAATTGGTTTCATTTAAAACAGCTGCGACAATTTCCGAGGTCTTGGAGTTCATTATGTACTCAGTGTGAGATCATCTTTCAAAGAACATCCTTTAATCTACGCGCTCAGAGATCTGCCTTTGTTATTAATTTTTTAATTAATTAGCCATTTCCATAAGGAATCAAAATCGGAGAAACGTGGATCTTCTGGTTTGGAAAAATCAAAACTTCCCCGGTCGAAAAGTCTCTCGGTAAAAAAAAAACGACCGGGTCGGTTTTGCAAAATATTCTCTGCAGCGCGACGGGAAAAAAAGAGGACACTATTTTTCCGCGCTTTTTTTTTTAACTAAACGCCGTACTTTAGCACAATCCCGAAAAGCGCCGATTAAACACCGGAGCAAGCGGGGGATCAGGGTGCAAGTAGTTTTCCTCTGTGTTGTCAAATTCGCATACCGTAGTGCTCTCGCTACCGGCTTGGCTCGTATTCCAGAACTCTCGCTTATACCCGGTGTGTTCGTCGTAGCGCAATACGTCATCGTAGCTGCTCGCGAGCAATTTCACGGGGTGCTATATCTCACCGGGGGGAAAACTCCCCGGCTGTATATTGCGAAATCGGCGAGAGATCCGCCGCAAGCCTGAAAATATAACTCCGGCTATAGCGGGAGGACCGTGCTCTCAGTTTCCCCGGTGCTCCTATTTCTCGGGTTCGCGCGCGCCGGATTTCAGTTCGAAAACAACGCGAGGAATCGAATTGTCTCTTTCGCGTACACGGCGTGTTTTAGACGCGCCAAAATAGACTCTTCCGCCAGCGATCATCCCGCGCGTAATTATTTGCCGTAACTTTTCAACGTTAAGTTTCCCCGGCGGCCCAAACTTGTTAGATTAAATTTCCGGTGAAATTGTATTGAAATATTTAGGTGAAATTAATTTAATCCCCGTCCTTACTTGACCGATTGCAACTTCTAAGACATTAATCTTCTTAAACTTCTAGTCTTTAATCTATTTAAATATTCCCGATATTTAACGTACTCCAAGACCCTCCATCTTTATCATGGAATTATCTATAAAAGTCCCTCAATGACAGAGCGACTGCCATTATTAATTGCTCTTGAATATCCAGAGTTATAAAGAGCTCGCGATAAATCTCAGACATTCTCTTTGCGTCTTTAACGGAATAAATTTAAGTGTGTTCCACGGGGCGCTGCGAGTTTACGAGACGTTTGAAAAATTTTCAATTTTCTTCGTCTCAACTTTTATGTTACGCTCGCGAGCGTAACATAAAACGCAACTGAAATGCGAGTTATGCGTCCGTATTATATGCGCATAGAATACTCTTCGAGTTTACAAAAAAAAATGGCATAATTGTGCGAGGAGAGGAAGGGTCAATTTCCTGAAAGATAAACCAACGGAAGCCGTGGGAGTCATGGCTACGGATTTTCAAGAGCGGCGTTCTGTTGGATAAATTTCCGCATTTTTCAAGCTTCTCCCCGAGTTGTCATTGAAAAGAACCGGGTCTGGCGAGGTTTCTTTGTCGACAAGTTATGGCCGATGGGTGGCACTTAGTCTTCTCGCAAAGAAAAATTTCAGGGAAAGTCGGCGTCGCGCAAGCACCAACACCGCGCGAGCGCAATGCCGGAAGTGCATTACTTAATTAAACTTTAGTCGCGAAGTTATGCTGGCCGTAAAAAAGAGCAGCGGTATTTTCCGGGTATAGAAATCATCGGGTTACTCGAAGGAAGATTAAGAGCAACGACTCCCCGGGAGTTTGGCGGCTTTTTCTCCTCTTCTTTTTTCAAGCGCGTAGCTAAGCAAATCGGGTCAACGAGATTTTGTACCCGCAAAACTTATTTGCGCAAGTTAACGACAATTCTCGGCGAGCTCTGACTATCGATTAGCATCCTCGAGAAGTCAAAGGATACACAAAACAAGGTTACACTGCACCAGAAAATGCAGTTTATCACAAAGAAAGTCGCGGCAAACACACAAAGCGTTCGGAAACTTATTGTTTTATTACAACAACGCTGGGGGGAAGAAATCATCGTTCTCTTTTTGTGAAAGCACAAACAAGAAACTAAAATCGCGGATTTCAAGTTAACGATCTCCGTTTTGTGATCAGCAAAGTGCTAATGCAGACGACACAGAATCGTCGCTCCAATTTCGATATTACGGTTCGCCGCACACATTTTATCCGTTGCGCTGTAAGAATATTAATCGACATATGCGTTTATTATTCCGGATATGTTACGGATAAAAATATACGTTGCTTGACAATATTAAAACAATTGTAAACGTGATTGAATAGCTGAAACAAATAATGTAAATGTCGAGTCAATTACAACTGCGACAGCAAAAGAAAATATATTTTACGTATACTGCGTACAGGACTCGCAGCTAACAAGTACAAGAGTTACAATAATCCGCGCAATGGATCTTGGAGAGAAAGAAGTGTCCCTAACACTTAAAGAAAAGAAACTAGATATCGCAAAACTACACGTGTCATAGACTGCCAATCGGTACCAACAGTACTAACTACCTGGGAAAAAGAGTTTAGATATGTACGAATTATAAGAGTTAAATATCCAAAACATTAATCACTTCCTGGATTAATTATCCTTGGCAAGAGACAAAAGTGCAAGATTTGTGTCGTGTTTTTTAAGCATTGTTTCAATTATTTGCTCGTAGAGAGCAGTCGAAAATGCTTCAAATTCAAAAGGCAATGAGTCGCTCAAGTCGGCCTAGCAAAAGATACATACTCGAGCTGCTCCTTCGAGGATTGTTTAGCGTGACAAAAGGAACATCGAATGCCTATTCCTCAATCTCCAAAGTTATTTGCAAGAAAAAAAAATCCAGTCTTTCTCTTTCACGATCAGGAAAAGGAGGTCGTCGGCAAGGCGAAATGCAGTTTGTAGCGGTGCGGTCGTTTCCGCCGCACGGAATTGATGTTCCCCGCCCAAGTTCCACGCCGTGTCGATCGGTATGCCCGAGGAACCAAGCGGAATTCCACAGGCGGCCTGGGGGAGACGCTAGGAGTTCGAGTGCGTCCGCAATTCCGCGGAAGAGGAGACGCGCGCGACGAAAGAGAAAGAAGCGGGGAAAACGCTCGATTTCACAGCCATTGGCTCGAGAAAATGCGACTATACGGGGTAGTCATGTGCGCCGGAACGTGCATACGCGCGGAAGCGTTGGCGGTGGCAGAAGTGCCCCGTTACGTGTGCAAGGACATGCTGAATGCGGACACGTACACGCGGGGTAAAGTTGCCGGGTAGAACGACGCGCGTGGTTTTCGCACGTGCACGCCGACGTGTGCGAGGTGCATCGCGGGAGACGAGAGCTCGTGTATATTCCTCTTCTATCCCGCGGATCCAGTCGCGTACCTTGCGGCGGAAAGAGATTGCTTTCTTCTGATCTGGACAATTCTTCGAGGGCTTTCGTTAAATTCGAAAATTAGTTCTCTCTCAAAGAACACTTATTACAATTGCGCTCCTTGGCCTTTCCACGCACTTCAACGTGAAGAAGGGAGGGGTAGGGTGTGAAACGGGCCGACACTGTGTCGTCCTAACGAATGTGCATGAGATACTGGCGTAAAAGAGATGGTGGAGGATCATAGACTTACACAGATAGACCGCGTATCTCGTGAGAGGTTTTGAAGATGACACAGAGAATGGGGGGGGAGCATTCTTTTCACACGAGAGAGGGAGACAGCATTACGGATGGACTAATTCAGATCTTGCCTTCAGCTTGTCCATGTGAGAAAAACTCATAGAAAAAGGGACTAGTTGAAAACTAAAAGAGAAACGAACCTGGTGGGGAGAGTCGGCAAACGGAACCTATCAGTGGACAGAAAAGAATTCACGTCTCTAAAAATTTATGTTTTCGAGAAAGATGAGAAGTCTTGGAAGGGTAAAGGCGCTGATATAAGGTCTGCTGCAAGTGTCGCACTTGATGAAAGAATGTACGCCTCTCCCACATTTTGCGATTCTCTCACAATTTAACAATATCTCGGTTTATAATCAATTTCCGTTCTTTGTCTCGCTTCGAAATTCCATCACGAAAGGAAGCAGAGAGGTGATTTTAAAATAAAGGATGCGCTCTCTCGAAATATCACTTGTAATTTTGCGGAACTTCCTCCGCGCCACTCGTTTTCGTCCTGCCGCTTTCGGGAATTTCCTAAATCTGCTTCGACCGTCAGGAAACAAACGTGGAGGAACGCGAAACGATTTTCACCGTCCGAGTAACTTTCAGTCGGGTCCGGGTCTTAAGCGCTCCTAGACGCAGCCTATAGCATCCCCAAGGAGCCCGAAGGTGAAACTTGGAGCGGTTTGCGGCATTGAGGGGGGGGGGAGGGGAAGGAAGGGCTGGCAGAACCGCATGAAAAGGACAAGGAGACGCGGGAGTATCGCACGCACGACGTGGCAGGAGCTCTCTCGGTTAAATGAGGCTGACTCTCTCTCTCCCTCCCTCCCTCTTTCTCTCTCTCTCTCTCTCACTCTCGCGCTCTATTTCTCTTTCTTCCTCCCTGCCGCCCCTTTTATGCCGTCATTCTCTCTCTCTCGCAGCCTCCTTTCCTACCCTCTCGCTCGAAGTCGAACTCTCGCCATGCCGAGCTCACTGGGCGCGGCCCCGCACCAACCGAAATCGATTTTGGGAAGACGAAGAGAGCGAGGGGAGGATGGTTGTGTAAAGGAGAAAGATGTGATACAGATTACGGACCAGCCGAGCTTCCCTCTGATCTCCTCTGTATGTATCAGGAGGGCTCCCTCTTTCTTCACCGTAGGAGGTCGCGGCTGGTAAGCAGCTCTTCTCTCCCTTGCCAACTTCCCCGGTCATGGAGGAACGCGCCAAAGCGCGTCTCGGCGTGCCGTGCACTACTTCCAGACTCTCTGCTTGACCGAAATGGAACATCTAGATACCATCACCATTTACCATAGTAACATTGATACTTAAATGAGCAGGATGCATTTCGACGAGGAGGAGAGAAGGAGGGGCGCAGGTGTATCTGGGTCTGACGAACGCGTAAGATGCCGTCGCTCCCCTGCGTGGGAGAGAAGGAATAGGGTACAGGGAGGGGGAGGTCAGAAGATATGAAAAAAGTGTACTAAGAGCAGAAGGGTCAAGCGCAGTTCCTTAACATTTGCAACTCGGTTGAAGAAGGGAAAGGGGTCTTGGAGGGGAGAAAGGTATATAAAGCGATGCACGCATTCGTTGAGCTTTGTCGCCTTCATCACCAGCGGCGACGTAAACCGTCGGTGGTGATGATGATGACGAACAAAACTAGCCCATCTTCTCGGCGTGCGGAGGAATTAAGGAACGTGTACTTTCCATACGCCGTGATTTCTTGACTAGCGTGGGGGGGGGGGGGGGCGCTTGAGATGGAAATGGAAATACTCAATTCATAGTTCCCTTAACGAATGCGCATAAGATATTAACGAGAGAGATAGTGAGAGAGGGGGTGGGCGGAGGGAGGAGACGGAAGAAGGCATCAGAGAAAGGAGTTCGTAAAGAGAAGAGAAATGAATGTGGGACAGTGGTATCGGTAAGTAGAAGGGCAGGGTGCAGAGGTTAAGTATGAAAGGGATGAAGATATTTGAACGATAAAGTATCCATGTGTTCTAGAAAATCGGATGGAAACTTTTGAAGGGGTGAAGATACAAAGCGTCGTAGACATTAATTTTGCTTTGTCGTCATCGTCATCGATGGACACCGTGAACGGTGATAAACGACGACGAGAATAACGTGACGAGATTGCTCAACCTTACCACGCGGTGTGGAAGTGTAGCAGGGAAGTACTCGATGAAAGAATATGCGGTAAATTGAGTTTCTGGAGACACACAGGAAACGAGACTTCGTTAAAGCTTGTCTCGCCGTAACTGTGAATTTTCATCTCTCTCTCTCTCTAAATAGAAATTGTAAAAATATCGTTTATAATTAAAACTGACAGACCGTCCCATTCATCTTACATGCATTTTTATTTTAGTAGCATGCTCGTTCAATTTATAACTGACCTATTTTTAAATAAGTTACTTCCGTGCTAGATAAAAATCTTAGTTATTGAACCTGATATTAATATCTCAGAAACTTTAGGAAGACATCAAAGAGTTGCAAGTTTCCCGTTATATCCTGCGTTCTATTGATTCAAGTTGATTCATAACGTTAGATCAAACGGATTTTTTTTATTCACAAAATTTTGTAATTCAAATCGCGTAGATACAAAGAATTAAGTGAATATGATATGTCTCTGTAAGATTTGCAATTTGCTTCGTCACGAAAGTCTCGTTATTTCTGCAGCAAAGCGACACGCTGTGTAACAAGATGCTGAGATGCAAGGAAGTACAAACCGAAAGCAAAAGCTCCGCAAATTATACACGAGACGCAAGGGGGATTTCATATCGACTTGTTACCGTCGTATGTTCTCCTTCGTATAATCTCGAAAGACACGTAAAGGCATCAAAAGAGTTGCTTTCCATTAACGAGTAAAGTCCTAAATAATCAGAGAAGTGCAATCGTTATTTCCTCCATGCTTCTCACGGACGCCATGTTGGGCCCGCAGATGAACTAGTACAGCTCCTGCACCAAAGTACAGTTGAAATAGTACATAGTATAGTACGATATAACTCTAAACCACGCAATCTAAGACCAACCACATACCTAAGATGTATCCAAAATGTCTCAGGTATATATAAGATATGTTTTCTTTTAGAAAATAAGATTACAAATATACTTTCTTTTTAATTATGGTACGCTTAGTTTGCATATAAGATTCATTATGGAAGGGGTTAATGGCGCTGCTTCTCTTGTCGAGTCCAAGTGGCCAGGATTCACTACGGGACCAACATAGCTGTTAGCCAATCAGTAAGTGAGACACCGATTGCGCTTTTCTGATTATTTAGGACTTTATTAACGAGATCATCAATTTCAAGGTTGTGCGACTGCGACGGTGGAAAGTGCGGGATTCTATCGTCAGGATACACGATGCAGATCACGCAGGATGTCGCACACTTGGATTTTCCCTGACGTATCGAGAGGGTCGTGCTTTTCGCACGGAGGCTCGTCTTTCCTTTCTGTAAAACGAGTTTCTGCTTAAGCTTACGATACACAGAACTCGTTTTATTTTTTCGCGAGTTATTTCGAGATCTATCTTACGCGTACAAGCAAGCTAGGTGCAAGACATGTGTTTAACGCTTCCACAAAATGTGTTATAAACTTTATATTTTTAATTTGACCACCCCTGTGAAGTTAGCCCCCATTATTTAAAATTTTAACTTTTTTTGCGAGTTCCCTATAGATTTACAATAGTTCCAGAGTTCTTGATGGGTTTAAGAAATAGTTCTGCCCATTAAAGACGTTAAAATGAATTTTTTTAAATGGGGGGCTAACTTCACGCAGCCCCCATTTTCGTAAAAGCTAATTTTTTAATGGAGTTCTGGATAGATTTCGCATAGTTCTAGAGTTCTTGATACATTTTAACAATAATTCTGCACGAGAAAGTAAAAAAAACGAAGTTGAAGAATCAAGAAACAGTACCCCAGAAATAGACATAACTATAAAAGTATTAATGTAATGGAATTTTGCCATTAGGATTTTCGATAGAACTCTGCGGGGGCTACCGGGAACTCTCAACAGAGCTGCCGGAACTGTGCGATTTTAGGTGTCAGTTTCTGTCTTATAAGACCCGAAAAAATTTTTGAACAGTTTTTTTCCCAGGTGGCGACTAAGAAAATTATTATTCGTGCTTTACACTTTTATCTGTTATCTCAGTCTACCTTACATGGGACAGATTTATTGTGCGACAACAATTTTTATAAAGTCCATGTAAGTTTAATATAATTAGTAACAAAAAACTAGTCGGTTTTATTATCCAATTTGTATATTGAAATGTGTCATGCCGTGCGTCGCAGATATTGTATTCGTATTCGAGAAAGCACAGCATCTGCACATATAACGAGCGTTGCACGATGAGCGTTATGAGCGAGATAGGCCGATTGAATTTTGCCCAGAAGGGTCCAGCCTGCGTTTGAAAATTAGATTTTAAGCCGGCGCTCGTATGTATCCGGTTATCGAACATTGAGTTTTCCTCCCGCGGGGCGGCCGGATTTTTTTCTCCTTTGACGCTGGTTCGTATTGAAGAGTGCCCGGCGTATAACCGCTATCCAGGATTTTCATACAAACGATATTAATCAATGGAAAGTGAAATTGATTATTGCAATCGTTTGCATGATATTATTTGCCACGATTTACAACGTTACGATTTGTCAGGAGTTGTATATTTGTGTCTAACGTTTTTATAATAGCATAATTGTACAAAAGAACTTTGAAAAGATAAAGAATGCGTATCTACGTGAAAATATATTCCTTCAGTTTCAACGATTTAAAGCTTGAAAACGAAATCGAATTTCTCGCTAAGAAGATACGAAAACAAGTTTAACTTAATACAAAGCTGTCATTAAAATTACCGAAGAGATATTTTCCATAAGCAATGACTTATTGCTGACGTGGAATCGATACTTTAGCGTGAACGTTGACGGGAAAAAAGAAGCTTAAGTAACGATCAGCTTCTTACGATCGCCGCTTGCCAGTGTTTTCCTTCAGGAATTTTCCGCGAGACGACGACGGTCCCACCGTGAAAGGGATCAATACCGCGTCGTACCCAACGAAAGCTTCTTTTATCCCGTATCGGGACACATTCTCGTCTCCTTCGGTTAGGCGTGAGTGCCACATCGCCGTCATGGGGGTGACCCGGAGTAAAAGTCGCGCGAGATCTTTCCTCGTTGGCGTAAGATGACGTTCCGCCGTTCCAGTTTTAGATATTTCACTAGATATCCCATTTAATATTCCCGAAATGTTCTACTGTACTTTAAAGTTAAACTCACGTTCGTATTCATAGTCAAATGAATCAATCTTCTTGCCAACTAATTTAATTTAAAACCTCGTCTTCGTTAAGTAACTCGTTTACGAATGTAAGGAAAGGAAGATTAATTTCCCCTAACTAGTCCCTTTTTTTTATAACAATATATATGATTATAGCTTTCGTATTTATAAAAGGGAAAGATTTTAATTAAAATTTCATTTTATTTGCTTTAATTTAACAGCATTTTTTTATAAGGTTAACGGGTTTTTCCATCGACATATAACATTCATAGTCATATTGCATATTTAAGATCATCTTTAGATATTTCGTAGCCAATGAAATGTTCCACACAGCATCTTGAGATAAACTTGAAACGATCTTAAATATAAGACCTGACTGCGGCTGATGGCAGAAAATGCTCCGTAAACGTTTCAGTCTGTCTTTGTCGTAGATGTAAGACGAGACAGAGGAAAATTTCAGTCGTGAAAAGCTGTTGTATACAACTTAAATTTTTCTCTGCCTTACCTTACGTCTATGATTAAGGCAGACTTAAGCTTTTACGGATCATTCTGTGCCATCAGGCTATGAATACCGGCTATAGAATGGGTTGAGCGTTGCGATACACAAGCGTTTGCTAGAGAAAGAGAGAAAAGTTAACCATAGGAAACACTATTTATTAATTGGTTTATCCGATAGAAACTTTTCTCAGTGTAAGAACTCTATTCAGATAGAAGTGAAAAATATGCTAATGCTTGACTTTTGCAATTTATACATTTATTATCTCACGCTAGCATTTTTCCCGCACGCGAATTTATCATTTCGACCACGAGTTTCGATCAAACTTTCTCGATCTCGTTACTGAATCCTTGGAGAGAACAATGCCGCTTCTAACTCCGGTGGACTAGATGCGTGGCGCGAGCAGGTGGTCTCTTTAAAAAATGCAAATGCCACGCGAAAATATGTGCGGAAGTCGTATCTGGGATATTCGATGTGCTAACTGTTCCAAGCGCAATGCGAGCTGGATATTTGAGAAAGCCAGAAGCACGGTGGATGCAAAAATAATAGGACACGTCTCGTTGCGACGAAGGTGAACTAATGTATTTCCGAGAAAAGTGAGAGAAGCAATGTTATGCTCGACGGTAGCTGTTTCTAGACTTTTTCGCGTTTCTGACATTTATATAAGTCTTCTTCTTACTTTTCTTGTTAAGGCTTTTACTGATACAATCGCGCCTAAGTAATTTCTCTTTAATCAATCTTATCTTGCTTCTTTTATATCCTAGCTTTTCTTTCTCTCCTAAATATTACAACCATTACGATTATCTGCAAGTGTGTAATCAGATAGAAAAAGGAGTTTTTATTTTCACCTTCGAGTCGATATTTAACTTGTTCACTGGGATATTCAATAGCTCTTTATGCGTTTAAAGTTACCCGGGGAAAAAAGCCATATATCTAATTGTATCCAAAATGTCAGGTGTGATAAAATTTGATCTAATTATATCCAAGTTTTAATGCATCCATTTATAAGTATATCAACGCAGATCTGGTCAAATATAGTTAGATAAAACGGTATAAACATCTGACTATATCTGACCACATCTGTTTTAATATACTTATAACGGAATGCATTAAAAATTTGATATAATCTGATCAAATTTTATATCTGACATTATTTGATACAATTAGATAAAATTGGATATATGGCTTTTTTCCCAGGGTATCTTGTCTTACTTATTGCAGAGGCTTTTTTAAACTACGAGTTAACTTGTTTTAGTCAGATAGATTAAAAGTTTAGAGTCGACTTCTCCTCCAAACAAAAATCTCGAGACAGTTCAATGCATTACTTGTTAGTTCTACGTAAGATATTAAAAATATAACTGAGTGAAACCTATTGTCGCCAGTGGTAATTAAGCAAAGGGAAAATTATTTAAAAAGTCGACCAGACTGGCAAAAGAAGTGATCTTTATTTACGTCACGACATTTCGTCCTCTTTATCGGGTCCTTTTCAAGTACAAGTTTCCAAATGCGCAAACCGCAACATAAAAAAAGAAACTTTTAGTATGTATATAAGTATGTTTTTTACTTTTGCACTTAATTAATTAATTAATTTTTCTAACTTGTTATGTTACGATTTATCTATTTATTTATTTATTTATCTTTACACGCAATAATATCAGGTATGACATTACGAATTTGCTACCACGGACTCAAGAACTCATTCTGTTTAGGCATAAATTAATTTTTTCAGTCAACATTAGGTACTCTTCTCATTTGCAATACATACTTATGTATTATACATACTAAAAGTTTCTTTCTTTATACTGCGGTTTGAGCATTTAAAATTTGTTCCCAGATTGTACTTGCAAAGGACCCGATAAAGAGGTCGAAACGTTGCGACTTAAATAAAGATCACTTTTCTTGCCAGTCTGGTCGACTTCTTAAAAAATGTTCCCTTTGTTTAAAAATAAAATACTGCACCCTCAGAAAGGATTTCCGTTACCGAGACAAAAAATATTCTTAACTCATTTATATCTCTCACAACCTCAGTTAGTATAAATCTAAGACAATATGAAAAAAAAAGAATTCTTATTCTTCTCTATCGAAATAAAAAAGACTGACTTACTGTATTGAGACAGGAAGTAACTTGTATAAATGTAAGTTTATATATTCTCGCGTTTGGAATAAATTTTCCCTCCATCTTACAACGCACGAAGTTGTCACCACGATATTCGACAAAAGCGACACATACTGTCATTTTAGTCTAGATTAAAAAAATTTGTATTTAAAATTAAAATATTCCTTTCTCTATAATAAATATGATTGGCGCTATATCGATTCTATCTTATAATACATTGAAGTGTAATAGCATTGGATCCGGAAATTTGTTCCGTGGGTGTGAGAGCTACTGTTCAAATTGCTCAGAGATCGGTGGACGAAACGCGGCAAACTAGAAGCTCCGTGTACTACATATCGCTAATTATGTGTCAATAAATAATAAATGCACATTTCCATGGATAAGTCGCGGTTTGCGAGGCAACGCTAGCTTCGGGAGCTCTTTCGCTTTGAGAGCCACGCATTTACCTTACGCGCTAACCGCATAAATCACGGAAAGTATAATACAGTTAGGTGCAGAATCGAGCTTTGCGGCGCGACGTACGTAAGGCAACGTTCCGTCTACGCGAAACCTTCCGTGCGCCGACGTCTCCGAGACGCAAAGTTAGCGCGCGGTAATCAGCCGGTTGCCGGGGGACCGTTATGAGAAACGTGTCTGGCATGGCGTATATCCGCCGGTAATTAAATTGTTGCGCCTACATATCCGTCTACATAGCCGCTCGCTAAGCAACCTGTCGTCGGATTACGCGAGACATGTCCCGCCTCATTCGGAATCAATCCACGTCGCGCTACCCCAATTTGAGCCTCTGCCGACTCGTTTCGCGATACACCCACCCCTTCATCTGGGTGCGGGGGGGGGGGGGTGCGTGTCGATTTAGCTCCACTGCGTTTCCCAAATTCCAGCTCGAAAATATACGGAGTGATCGATCTCGCGCCGCGACTCCGCTTTTTACGGCGGTTATTATTTTGACACACACCGTGACACACGCAAAATATGCGGATCAAAATATAATTCTGATATTCCGCGCCGTTATAAAAAAATAAAAATAAAACCCTCGTCGCAAGCGCGAACAGAGCGCGGATTAAACATCGCAATTGATTTTCGAGTACGCACGGTGAAATTTAGATATCGCAGATTATTACTTTGCGGGCCGTAATTCGGAATCCACTGATCGGTAACGGCATTGCCGGCATAAAAATGTTCCTCTTTGCAATTTTGTTTGGCTTGCGATGACAAAGGGATATAAAAAATTCAAAGACGTGTACTTTGCTGGGCTCCACCGTAGGTACACGTAGGGTCCTCGCAAGTGACCGGAGCGTATTTGGATAACTTCATCTCAACTGGATTTATAAAGCGGCTTAGTATCCGACCGAAACCTTAAGGATCCCGGTTGTAATGTAGAACGTGTGTCGCAGGACGTGCTTTAAGCTTCTCGCGGCTTTTATTGGTCCGCGTCCAAAGGAAACGCAAGATCGATAGAGGCTCTCAATTTTCCTCTCTTTCCCGAAGAGCTCTCGTGGCGGCCAGCGAGAAAGAAAGAAAGGGACAGCGAGAGATGGGGGGGGAGGGGGAGGAAACCAAGATAGTGCTGTAATTTGGCATGTTTCAGGATCAGGGATCAGGCCGTAAAGCACGCCGGGACGCAGCCATAAAATCACTCACAAAACCGCTGGTGCAGCGCGGCGCGCCGGCGTCGTAACGAAGAGTAACTCGACCGCTCGCGCTTCATTTCCTCGTTAATTTTATACGCATTTATAGGCACTGACGTTTACCCACTTTATAGCACGCGCGTTGTTTAACTCGCGCGGATAGTGTTACTCGTTTTCTGCCTTATCTAAAATTCGTAACGTAACACATGATCGTTTCCAAAGTGGCGCGCAAGCACGGTTTTAAACACGATAAATTTTAATGAGCGAGCCAATGTACGCTGATGGCGGCACATCGATTTTAGCAACAGGAAATTAAGTTACGAGCAGGATAAATCGGTCTTTGCAAAACGGGGAGGGGGAAGGAGAGGAGCCAGGGGGTATAGAGTTTCGAATAAAGTAAGAAAATTCTACCCTGGTATACGTACACCATATATTACGTCGAATCACAAAGTGCGCGAAAAAGTTAACCGTCGGTACGCCGGCTGTGGCGATTTAAACTTGCTCTTCTGTGAAAAATTGCTAAATCGTGAACTTGGGAATTTTGACTGTTCACTCAAAAGTTTTGTAGCTCCCGAGTTTGAAAATAACTTTCACAATAACACTACGAAGTATTCAATGAATAACGTTTATGCGTAATACAGCAGCGCTGAGTGTAATAAAAAACCAACTAATCAGAATTCTTCGATGTCGCCAGCGGCAATCAACAACGTCAGTGTTCTCTTAACCATACCTGGCGTCTTTAATGATACAGAAAAATATTACCTTAGCCAGGGTTTGAGCTTGGACCTCCCTACACTCTAAGCGGGCGTCTCACCTATTGCGGGGAGGGAAAACTTAAAAATCACGTATTCAACAACTTTATACTGTTATTGCGACAAATGTTATCATATGTCTCGGTGGTCAAATTGGTGAGTCGCCCGCTTAGAGTGTAGGAAGGTCCGGGTTCAAACCCTGGCTGAGGTAAAAATTTTCGCAATAAATTTTCTGTATTATTAAAGATTCCAGGTCTGGTCAAGTAAACACTGACGTTGTAATAAAAAACGTTGTAGCGAATAAAGCACGGTATCAGTTAGCCTCTGTAAGTGTCTCAAACTTTCTTTTCGCTTTCGTCCGTCGTATTTCCCTCTTATCGCTTCGCTCTGTATCCGCTTTTCAGAGGTCTAATTAATTCTTGCCCGACCGTACCATGTCGCCATGGTTTGTTACTCCGACTTCGTCCCGAAACAGGAGGTATCAGAAACAACGGATAGCATTGTTGCCCTGGAATGTCTTGAATTTCGTCAAACAGAACGCACGTCGCGGTGCCGATACTCGGAATTCCTACTGACGGTGATTGCATTATTCCGGGCACATCCTATCGCATGGCTGCCGCCGGCATGAGCTTTAACCCGATATGCAGCATTCGCAAACATCGACGGATCTGTTTCCTAACGGTCTTCATCGGGAAAGGGAAGATTTCGTGCACGAAATTATAGTAACGCGCATTTATCGGGGTATTGAGCTCCGCGTAGCGACATGAATATTTTATAAGTACTAAAAATGACAAAACGCGCGCGCAGTTTGTAGTTGGGCATTGTATATTTTTAAGAATTTGTATATATGCAAAGAAGTAATTGTATGCGCAACGTCAATTTAAAATAAAAAGTAATTTATCACTCACTGATACGATTCGCAACAGCAGAGTTGTACATCGCCAAATATATATGTTAAACTGTAAAAATACAAATATGTACATGATTATTATAGAGTAATTATGTAAAATCGAAATTACTGTATTAAATATACTTTATATTTTATATTTTTTAAAATAGGTATTTATTATAATAATTGTACAGAATACTGAAAAAGTTTTCCTTTTAAAGATAAACTCAGAAAATTTTATGCGTATGATTTTGTCTCTTAACACTTATTCGAATCCTCGTTCGAATCGTTTGAATAAATAAAATAAAAACACAGAACAGATGCTTTATTTTGCACAAGTAGCAAATAACATAAAAATGTAAGACACTCACCTCACCGATTTCTCCGCTGTTGCCCGATGCCTCCAAGACCTGCTCCTCCTCTCAGATTTCCTTGTTGCACTTACACAACACTCACAATCACTCGCGAAAAGCATCGATCGCACGAAATTTCGAGCACTCCCGTACGCGATGTGAAATACCGCGAAACACACGAAATATTATTAACAAATATCACGTGACATTCTGTCATACAAATTACTCAAACAAACAACTTGCATTTTTGATTCGGAAGAATAGGATAATGGATAAATCACTTTTGAATTGGAGATATAAAACGCAACGTGAGGATTGGAAGCACAATCTGCGGTAAAGAAGTAGTTATTAGTCGGCAATGAAACGATATTTTGCAATCTTTGTCATTCAATCTAATCCTCGAAATAAATTACGTGAGCGAAATTTCCAGATAAATAGTTGTTATTAATTGCAACAGTTAATCAAGATAATTTTCGATTACATTTACATAATGTAACGATGTGCAATAAGCGACTTTCTTTACTTCCTGCTCGTTCGAGTTGCAAAGAACGACAGAGCGAATTACAGCGCGAACGCCGAAGTCGTACAAATTTCTCCCTTTTCCCGAAAATGGAATAGATTATACGAAATCGATAGATAATTAAAAGCGCGGTGCGTAAACGAGATGTAACCGCGACAAAGTACCACGGTTTACCTTCGTATTTTAGATGAGTTAGTCTCGCGAAAGATCTATGTATGCGTTGATAAAGAGCCGTCGCCTCAAAATGCAAGTTGTTTCTCATTACAAGTTGTAGAAACTCAGTAATTAATGGAGGAGCGTTATTCGTTACTGATAAAGGTGTACAAATCGATAGCGTTTTATCCCTACATTCGTCGCGATCGAGTCTTGGAAACCGATAACGCAAAATTAATAACACGCACGGAGCGACTCTCGCTACTGCCTGCCGGCTCGACGTTCGGCGAGCGAGTGATCTTCGCGGCGACCTTCAGGTACACGATGGCACGCAAAAACATCGTACGTCACCGCGCCGAGAGAAAAACAACGAACGTTGAGAATTCGTTGCCCGCCTACGAAATTGAAAATTCTGTATTTAATATTTTACATTACTTTGTTCCGTGACTGTTACTACGTTTTGTGTATCATTCTGCGGACTTATTGGTATCGATTAATTAAACGATTAATTCTGTTCAATCGTGAAAATGTATCGAAACAAAAATCGTTGTTACTTAAATTCTAATTACTAAAATTAGAGATTTTACCACACTAGTTGGTGTATACAAATGTATATTTCTAAATTGCAAATCTACGTTTACTATGAATCTAAGAGAAGTGAAGCACACCGCGCTTCGAGAAAACCAATCGACATCGCGGAAAAAAGGCCTTAACTGTTCAGTATTAACGATATTTGCGCCGGTAACATCGCTTTTTTAGAAAGGGAAAGGTTTTAACGCATCTTCTAACGCAACTGCCGTTGGTTAGTAAAAATCCACTACTTTCTCACACTGAAAAATATACAAAATATGTAGGATAAGCTAACTGTGAATAATGCATCGCTTAACTAAATTAAAGAATTAAATTAATAAAATAAAATAATTAAATTTAATTCTTCAATTTATTTAAGTAATTAAATTAAGTAATTAAATTAAATTAAAAATATCTTGATATATTTGGAGATGTCACTGTTGATTAATCGCGCAATTAGGGATAAAACGCAAGTCGTGATGAAAAGTACCGTGTACTCGGTTTTTGTGAGGGTAATATATGTCCTGAGGGACGGTACATCGCGCGAAAAAAGATCGACACCTTGTCTACGGCACTTCATTAATCACTCCTAGGGGTTTACCGCATGTTTTTCTTTGATGTACCAATACACTTTCCCAGATATATTCACAGAAACTTTTCGTACAATATATGCTCGTCATTACTGCTCAATGAAATTTTTTATATGGAACTTTTTACAGGGTATAATATTTAAATATTAAATATCAAATATAAAGTTTTTAATTAATATTAAATGTTAAGAAAATAAGGCTTAAAAAATTTTTAATTTTCTATAAAATCGCCACTCTGTCATTAAAATTAAAATAAAAAATGTATACTCTGTATTCTCTCGATCTTTTTTCCCCCATAAAATTAAGCATATGTATTAATTTATTTTTTTTTTCAATGTAGAATATTAATTTCCTGATTAATACTTTCCAATAAATGTTAAAATACCTGACGTAAGCTCACGCTTTCTTTGGTTGAGCCGAAGCTCCCTGTAATCTCGCAGTTGTTTTAGGCGAAGGGGATAAAGCACAAAAGCGACAACCCTAAGAATTGTCCTCCGTGAGATGCGCTCGTGAAACAATAATTAGATCGCCCCGTAGAGAAAGTGCGGAAGGAAGGGGTGGTAGAGGCTTAATTAGGTGATTGGCCTGCCTATATCTAGAATCGATCGGTCCCTAGGACAGTCGGACTAATGCCGTTTTAATCAACCACCCGGTATGCGAGACCTTGTTAGGCTTCGGATGCCAAAGGAAAGTTCTGCATCCTTCGGCGGGCTCCAGCTATTACTCTGCCCCTAATTTGATGGAATGAATAAGTAAAAGTTCTCTCTTTTGTGGTACTTGAATCGGATAAAAAAGTTGGTTTTCTGTCCGTGTTCCTACGTGCTTTCATGAATAATGCTGATAAGTTGTTATCCCGCTTTTATTTAAATTGACATCAATTTGAATTGACATTGATCGATTGAGTTACAACGCAAAACTGTGAGTATAGAAAATTTATATCGATAGTTAAAGAGCAGTTAGAATAACTGTAAAAAGAAAAATGCTTTCAACGACTCGCCGATTTCTCATCGTAATGATTCGCCGTTTGTCACATATATTAGAGTGATATTTTATATGATACCTTCGTTGAAAAATTGAATTTTTAGCGTTCCCTGTTTCCGGAAGGATCAGGATATATAATGGGACATTTGATATTAAATTTCTGAGCGAACGCAATCAAATTTTACTCTGGTCGATATTCCAATGCGTCTAATCGTAAGACAGTTATTTCGTACAACATAGTTATTTCGTAAAATTATTTATGCGAGAATTGTTTCAAATTTTTACAGTTTATTCTTTACGTTAATACGTGCAAAATAAGATTGATTAAATAAAAATTGACCGTCTCAAAATTCTAAAAACAAATATTAAAGTTTGCTATGTTACACGACATATTACGTGTAAAACACGTTAAAAATATTATTACACGTAACAATATAATTCGCTGTGATATTATCACACGTGAAATATTATTTACATATATTATTATGTGTTAAAATATTAATATTTACGTTTGCAGACGCAAATGATGGCACATTTTATGTTTTTTAAGCTTAACGGTGAGTGAGATTCGTATGAGAAACAAATATGTTATAAAGTAAAATAGAACGAAAAACTGGAGAAAAAATCAAAATTATTGACCGTTCCGATTCAACAATATAAACAGTTAAAACTGAAAAATGGGAAGAATTATGTAGTAGGCATGAGCGTAGTGTAAGTGGCAACAGCGCCTCAAACTATAATCTTTCGAATCTATTTTATATTATGTATTAATCGTAAGGGTATTCTTTAGAATAACATTGCATCAAGATATATCATTGTAATGATTCAGTGCTGGTTCCTGTCTGGAATAAACTTTTGAGCATTACTGTCGCGTAACAACATACCTTGATATAAAATTATGCCCGACTCCATTCGAGTATAAAGGGAAGTATCGCGATAAAGAGATGTTTTACGGTCGTGAAGGAAGAAGATCCTCTACAACTCTCTCGGCGTGTCGAGCGAACTGATGCACTTTAAAGCGATGCTCGGTAGCCTTGTAACCGAGACATCTGAGATACGAGCACGTGTTATCGATACATCTACGTGCCTGTATACGTATCGGAAGGTACGCGGAGCAGACAGGAGACAGAGGAAGGAGGAGACAGCAGGTTTGAGCATCTAATCCGAGGTTTAACGTGCGCGGATCGCCGGGTTCGAGCCCGCTAATGGAACGCTAAGCCAGCTGAGCCTGGGCTAACTTTGTACACCTTATCGAGCAAGGAGGGCCTGATCGAAAGCTCTCGTTTACCTCAGCGTCGCGACGCCTTGTTCTCGTCGATCAAACAGGTGTTCGCCTCGGGCAGACGTTTACGACGACAACGACCCGTTTAAAAGGTCTCGCGCGCGATCAAGGGACGTCTCCTACCAGCGAATGACGTTCTCAATTATGAAATATGCTGACACTGACGCGCCAGTTCTGATAATCTAAAGATTATATCGAGAAGTCAAATTTCATAAGTTACGGAGCTTTTTCGCGTGCAGCGTCGCCACGCGTACGGATCGATAAGACTCGACTAATTATGACAGTTGATTAACAAGCGTGATAGCGTACGAAGTCATTAAGTTATAACGATACTAATTAATCAGGCTAATTAGAGCGTAATACTCTTATACTCCGTTGTGTACGAACTTTTATCGGTAATGTGACGCCGAGTACTCATGACACTATATCTATTTTATCTAAACTAACGTTCGACATCCTTGAGAAAGAATATACGCGGTATATTCCCCTTTGGGATATACGCAGCTGAAATCTACTAATTAGCAGATCGATAAACCAATTTAACGTGCAGTTCCCTTGATATTGAAACTCGGGCCAGGCACAGAGACATTATCGAGCAGCGCGCAATCTCTGCTGATAATAAATTGTGCCGCGCAAGTATTAGTCGCGTTATTAGACACATAAGTTCGTCTCTGTGCAATTAAGTCGTAAAGCTGTTTCTTAGGAGGTGTTTGCCTCGCGGCATCAGGCGGTTACGAAACTACACAGGTGCTACCTCGTGATGTTTGCCTTTTGTGGAAGACGCGTGCTACGGAACGCTCGGATAAGATAAGACCGCCCGCGGTTCGCCGTGCGATCGCGGCGAAGTTCCCAGCTCGGCTTCCCCCACGGATTCACCGTGAAAGAAGCGGAAAGCTCCGATACCAAGAGAGCAGCAAAATCGCATTCGCGCGATTAGCCTTGCGAAGTTTCGCGAATCGCTGAATTCGAAATGGCGAAGTTAACGCTTGAGGTCGCGGCCGGCGGCAAAGCAGCATCTCGGTTCTTTCAGTTCTATCCCCTTTACTTGTTATCAGAACAAAACGAGCGCGTTTACCAAAAGTGTTGAATGTCCCGCGAATCGCAAATGCGCGGAGAGCGGGCTAATTAAAAGTAGCAATTGTTTTAATAACGCGGCGTCCGCAATTACGTTGTTTAACACGCTTTTCGCGAACAAAGGTACTTATATTTCGCGAGCGGCAGAAATTTATTTTCACTTTATTTTTTCTACTTGAGCTTTGCACCCCCCTAGTTCTTCGATTCGCGAGCGCCGCTTATACTTTGAGGGAGCATTAAATCGAATCGGACCTAAATCGTGCGTGAAAGTCGGAAAGCTCGAAAACACAAGGCCTCAGTTTAAAAGAAGAGAGAAACTCAAGCTCGTACATTTATTTCACAAATTACAGCCGCGGATGCGGGCAACGTTCGAGTACACCTGCAACTAAAGAAAACTTATGGCCTCGATCGAAGTCGTATATCGAGGTAGGAAGTATCGCGGGATAAGTGTCTTCGCTTCGAAGAAAATCCGTTAAGCAACGGAGGAGATATCGGCTGTTTCCTAAACTACATTTTCTGCAGCGACAAAGTTAGCTGGAAGATTGCGTTTCTCTCTTCGCAAGCTCGAACGACATACCTTAAGCTGTAGAAATTATTTTATGAGAGCAATAATTCGCGCATCGAATTATGATAAATGACGTTATCGCAAAAATATTACGAACATGTAAATTGTGCCGTCGCATGCATTAAAGGAGAATTATATTAAGATTTAATAAAATTTGTGCCCTCAAATCCCAGATATTCGCTTAATGAGGATTATTTCGAAAACGTTTAAATAATGAGTTGTACATTCGGCTATGGGAATTAATGAGATCGCAACTATATTTGTAACGTAGCCTGATTTCGAAAACTTCGAAACATCCTTGAAAAGAGCTTATTCCTTATTAACGTGAATTCGAAGTGTACCATCGTCTCGAACCACGTAATTTACGACATAAGAAATCGGACTTGTCAAGATTATATTTGTTAACAGGAGAATATTGACTAGCAATTCAATAGCGAGCCTACCGAAGTTCCACGACGTCGCTATCTTCTTACCAGCACCGAGCACCGTGAAAATCCTGTTATCTACTTAGTATGAATAAATTTCAGGCCCTCGTGCTCAGTACAACGACGTCATTACCATAGAATTTACTAACTATAAAATATGGCTTCCGCTGCTGAGGTACGTCGTTTTACGTGCTTAACGTGCTCAGATTTTTCCAAAGCGCGCGCCGCCGCGCCGCCGAAGATTCTCACCGAGAGGAAACTTTAAATAGCGAACGGCGAGTATCGATTCGTCGCTCAGAGTCCTGTCGTGACGACGTCGTGGCGCGACAGAAATAGCGCAAATTACATGAACCGTTTAAGTGTAAGCCAATTTTTACCGATCTTTTCATAAAATACAAATTTCAGCCGGGAGCTTGCAAGAAATTGTATTGTTACACTGTAATAAAATGAGATTTCTCAAAGAATAGCAGGGCTTACATTAATCCCTCTTTAAAGCACGTCGATCTGGAAACATTTTATATGTTTATCAGTGTTTTTAATCAGTATTTCGTTGATTTAAATTTTACCAACTTTTATTCCATTTGTAAAATTATTATTCTCGACGTAAACTACATAAATTAAACGTGTCTGGAAATTTTGCTAAAAAAGAAATTAGCGTAAAATTTATTCAAGAATTTTAAAATGTTTTTCAACAGATATAGAGGACAGTTCCCTGTTACGAGATCGGTTTCTAATATGAAATAGCGGAGTTTCTGCCAAATTAATAGGCACCATCTGTTGGTTCCACCACGAATTTATTGCCTTTGGGGTGAAATATGTTTAGTGAAAATTGTTAGATTGTGTAATTGTTGTGAAAAAAGATTTGCGATTGAATTTGGAAGTTCAAGGCCTGCTATCTCATAATAGGAGGACTGTTCTCTGAAACTTGTACTCGTTGCTGCCGTAGAAAAAAAAGTTATAACGAGCCACAGTAGATCACGTAGATACATTCTGAAACGCACTTCTGGTGCACCAATGAAGATTACCGAGCTGGACTTCAAACACTTTGGAACTAAGGGGCCCACGTGTCGCCGAGAGCTTGTTCCGGCTCGTTTCTTTCGCGGATGCGTCACAGAGTGACGCGGGAGAAGAATGAGACGGAGGGAAGGAAACGAGAAGACGGACGCACGCGTGGCGCTTAATTTGTTTCCTAGGGTGTTGCGCGCGATGCAGCCATTAAGCGCGAATGGGCAGAGGCGATTTATGCGCGCCGAGATTATCCGACGGATAACCGGCAGCGGCTAGATAACCGGCGGAATTTCGGTGGCCCCGCTTCCGTATACGGAGGACAGATCAAATTTATCACCATCGACCTACTTAACTACTATCGCGTCCGCGCTCTCGGGGAGCAGTTCCATAGGGCGCCCAAGTAAACGAAACTTTTGTAATTGTTCTATCGAATCCCCGGCGCGGTCCCTGCCTCCCCTTTGTTGTCCTTTAACGATCATCGAATACATTGTCTCGACCTGGGAGCGAGCGGCGGGATGAAATTAGCGAAAGTCCGTCGAAATGTCGCCGTTGAACGGCGGGGAGGCAAACAACCGCGATAAATTTTACGCAGTTTTTCATAAAGTTGTAAAAGCACGGGAAATAACAGCAGACATTACGCAAATTTAGAGAGCACACATTTCGTGCGCGCATTGCATATAATTGTGAATATTGATACTATTTAAAATTTCACGAATTTTATGTATTTATATTAAGTTTGTAAATACTGGATTAATAGCAGCGAGACCCTATGTGTATTTTCATTATTTAAATGAATAAATAGAATGTGCATACAACAATGGATTATTGCGTATTAATTTGAAATGTATATGCTTCGCTAATTTACATGATTATTCTTTTAAATCGTGCTAATCGACGGAATATGCAGAAATGTTATTGCAGCTACGGATGTGTCTAGCATGAAATCTGAAGTAAACGTCATTCTCTGCTAATATTAATGTTCAGAATAAGAAAGAAGAGCCGTGCGCAGTGATGAACAGAATGGTTGCATCTTTTGCACTTTTTTAAAATGAGTTTAGAAACGCATTTAGATTCAGGTTTACGTTTCAAAACAATTTCTCTGAGAAAAATTTTATTCGAGAAATATGCTCAAAATTTCAGAGTGGCCATCGAGTAAAATATTCCTCGGCGAAGAAGATTTTGGAACGTATCTGAATTTAAATGCAACCTCTCTGTCCATCACTGGACATTTTTTGTTAGCTGGAAAAATCTGATAACTTCTCCGCTTTCGCAGAAGGAGTGTTACCGAAAGTGTCATAAGGTTCGTAATCCAAAAGATATAAAATTGATAATTTTATTAACCAGTTTGCTCTTTTCTCTTAATCGCTAATTATACAGAGTGCACAAGAATGCGCAGCAATGCAATATTAACTCGACACGGAATTATGAAAACGAGTAAATTTCGGAAAACGTGCGAGTGCAAAATAAATTGCTAATTCCTTAAAATGCCTCACCGAGGCGAATAATTTCGCGTTATTAATGCAAACACGAGCGCGAAAGCGGAGTGGAACCATTCCATTATCATCGCGAAACGTTATAAAACGTTGAAAGCATGTCGCGTTCTCTGTTCTAAAAGTTTGCGGGTCTCGGTTAATTTTCACCGAAAAACTGAAAAATCTGTTGTTTTATTCAGGCACGATTAAAAAGTGTAACCGAGATTAAAAACGAGCCGTGATTCACGTAGCATAACTTTCATAATTGTTCTATCGATTTCCTTTCATTTCGCCTTTCCCTTTTTCCCTTCTTTGGGAAATAAATGCTCTCGTCGTACAAGTCGCCGATCGAACGCGCCCAACCACCCGAAATTAAACGGTTAGGCGTGTCCCGTTCGCTAAATAAATTACGCACGATTTATTCAATAATGACGAGTTGTAATAGAATATTTCTACGGTTAATTCGTGGACTCATTCGAGGTAAAATTTTATCCCAACACAAATCTCGCTCGTTCCGCAACGAGATTTTTCGTTTGTTTTGCCGGCATGCGATTCGTCGATCGCCAGATGAAGCGAGCGCGACGAGAGCTCGCGGACAAATAAACCGCGGCGAATCGTAAATTTCCAAGCGGATCTTGCGTGTAGAGTTCGTGCGACAACGCGTCACCGGGTCGTTTTAATAAGGGTACCCAGCCACGTAACAGCAGAGAAGTCAGGGTATACTCGCTTCGTATTACTCCCGTTTTATATATATCCGTTGTGCGTATACAGCCGCTATCACATTACTAAAGCCCGGCGGGGGCGGCGCAGAGACGAGGTTTCCTCGCGGCAACGAGTCGGTCGATTTTGGTCTAAACTACATATGCACGTGTTCAACTGAACATAAGTTGGACCAACATTATTTCTTCGCATAAATTAATACGTCACAAACAGCCAGATATTAGAAAATTATTGCTCCTATAAAATCTATAAATCTACAACATCCTATATAACAATCGAAGCGATCTAAGCTAAAAAAGAGATTTTTTTTATGTCAACAGTTAGAACTTTAGTAATTCCAATATTGGGGTAATAAGTAATGCGGACGTGTCGCAATATATTATATCGTCCCTCTCATGCCAAAGCCACGAATGTGCACATTTTTACAAAGTGCTCCAAGGTAGAAACTGAAGATCAGTTTTGACTTTACATTTAAACTCAACTATGTGTATGTGTGTTTACCTATTTTACTTTGTGAAAATGGGCTTTGGCAAAAGAGGGACGAGACAGCTGACACAATTAATAAATTTATGACAACCATCAGATTTGGCTCTATAAAATCGTTCCTTTGGCGCAATCACCCTAATCGACCCTAACTGGCTTTACGCACATTTGGCAAATGACACTGTGATACAATATAGCGCGTTGCCCGACTTGTTGGGCGTACAGTATTTTAGGCTGGTGGATCGCGTCGACGACGAGAGGCTGAAGTCGGGAGGGAAAAGCAGCAGGCGCGTATCACCTTTATACCGCTACTACTCGCGAGTTATTTATTTTTATGGGCTTTCCCCTCACCCTTCCTCGCCCCGGCGTCGTGGTCTTCCAGAACTTGAGGAACGGACGAGGAGAGGAACGAGTTCGGATAGTCGAACGAGCGAGGGAGGGTGACGGCGGCGTTACGGCCTCCTCTCGTCTCCTGCTCCTGCCGGAGATACCCTCCGCGCCGGGGAGAGAAACCCCGTGCCCGCTTAATGGCGTTACGGGGTTGCCATGGCTACGGGGAACCCCATGGAACCGACGCCACCGCCGCGCCCAGCGGAAAGCCCATTTATTCTGGAAAAACATTATAAGAACGCGCGCGCGGCACGAGCCGCACCAAGGTCGTTGCTCGCCGGCACTTGCATCCCTTGCCCGTTTGCGCGGACTCACCCTCTGTTGCGCGCGGCGTGAGTGCAATTCAAGCAGCCGTGCGTTTTTCGAAGAGATGACGGCGGGCTGCGCGGGAAGGTGACCGACCCTCCGCGAGGTACAGATTGCCAGGGCGCGTGAGAGCGATGAGAAAAGCAGCACGTGAAGTCAGAAATCACGAGTTTCCGCCCCGCGCCGGGGTCTTCTTGCGACTTTCGCAAGGGGGGAGATCGATTCGGTTTATTATCTCGCGTCAGGCGAGAGGCTGACATACGCTTCCTTCGCTTCCTTGATTAGCTTCGGCGACTCCCCTTCTTCAAATTTACAAAGAATAGTAGAAGAATTAATTGAAGTCAACCGGAGAGGGAAAGGGGAGGTTGGAAACTGTGAGCTATTCTAGATATAAAAAAGTATGACAAAATGAACATTTAAATTAACGATTACGGCGATTCGAATGAGAAGATTAATAAAAACAAGCAATCAGTGTGTTTGCATAAAATTTAACTGTTTAAAAGGGAAGTTCGAACTTCAAACAATAATCAAGAGCAACGATTTATTGCCTAATATCGATAATGTATTACGTAGCGTGAATTAACACGCTGATTAGCATTTTTCCAGCAACGTGATGTGAAAACCGTATGCAGAGGACCTCATCGTTCAACCGGGTTTTCATCCAATTTATCACCGTACATCGGCCGAAAATAGCTTACACATATACAAGTTTATCGAACGAAAGAGAGGGAGGGAGACGCGCGGTCTTCCACGCAGTGCGTCAAAGCGAACGAGACGCATTAATTAAAACAACATAGAATTGCATTGCGTAAATACCGGCCGCTTCTGTAAACACACACGTCGCGGCATGATACAGTGTATCACGGTGACGATATTACCATCACAAACTGATGAATTGGTAGACATATTAAACGTATTAATAAATCCGCTTACACGCCGCGTTGCGAAATAATAATCCACTGAATAATTCGCGAAATATGCCACCGCAATCGGACCATACGCGCCTGTTGGTACATAAAGGCTATTTTAGGATTGTCCAGCGTTAGTTTTAATAATAGATTTCCCGACTAATTACGTTGCCCAAACAATTTAAACATCAATCGTTAATTAGGACAATTTTTTTAATTGTTTACAACTGTAAGCGGAAGTGTTTTGTCAAGCTAAATTTTTTAGGCAAAACCGTTAAGAACTTTTTCCCACTTAAATTGTATATACGATCAAAATCTTGATCTACAGTTGGATTATCAAAATAGTAAAAGTATAGCGAGATTCAATCGCACACCCTCAGAAAGGATTTCTGTTACCGAGACAAAAAATATTCTCGACGCATTTATATTTCTCACAACCTCATTTGGTATAAAAATAAGACAATATCAAAATAAAATTCGGAATAATTCTTATTCTCCCCTATCGAATAAAAAAAGATTGACTTACTATATTGAGACAAGAGTAATTTATATAAATGTAAGTTTATATATTCTTGCGTTTAGAATAAATCTTCTCTCCATCTTGGCATCACGATATTCGACCAAAGACGATACACACTGTCATCTTATTCCAGATTTGAGAATTTTTCATTTAAGATTGAAATACTACTTTTTCTATAATAAATATGATTGGCGCTATATCGATTCTGTTTTATGATATATTCACGTGTAATAGCATTGGATCCGAAAATTTTTTCTGTCGGTGCACACAACACGGTTAAATTCATAAAAATGACAAGCCACAGTACTGAAATATAACAAACGTAAATCTAACAAGAGCTTGGTCCGGCAAAAAATCTTTCATTCTATTATTAAATCTAGTATCAATCGATGTACTGCAACAAAATGGCGCGGACAAATTCTTACTTGCACGAAATTTGATCTCCTCGCTTTTGTCCGTTCAAATTCTCGGAACTGCGCAATCTCGCGAAACGGACAGCGAGATAGTTCGTGCCCGCCGCTAGTGGCTGTGGTCGGCCGTAAAAACCTTTTGTGGATAACTCGCGCGTCAAAACATCGGGCAATTAACCCTCGAGGGAATTTAAAAGCGGGCACAAGGAGCGGAGTCGCGCGAGGGAACAGAGAGGGGAACAATGGGCATTTCCCGCTCGTGCGTCCCGAAGAGGAGGGCCATCGCCAAGGGGATCCGTGTCGTGGGTTTCTACGCGACCGCATGGGAATTATACTAAGGATTACATGAAAATTCTATTATCGTCTTAACGTCGCGCCTCATAGACCACGACGAAATCGGACCGATGTTACGTATCAATCCTCGTTTCCGCGCCGATGCGTCCCGGCGGATGCGCCGGATGCACTTCAGCCGAGCTGTGCGCGACATGCTTTTATTCAGTTTGCAGCTGGCAGATCTTGACACGTATCACTATCAGCGTCGATATCAGTTTATATGGATATACAAACTCGTGGTTTTCCCATGCTATCTGTACAGGCATTTATCAGAAAGGGGACCAGAGATAGTGCGGTATCCAGTTTACTTTTTCCTAACCAGGAATACGTCAAATGCTCGGTCGCAGGTTAATAGATCGTCCTATATTCCGCGCCGAGCTTCGCATATAGACTTTGGATTTTATCGATAGTGTGCTAGGAGATTACTCTAAAATAGGAACTTACTGCCCCGTTTCGAATGACGATTGAAATGACCACTTTGAATATTTGGTTAACCGACATCGACCGCGAGACTTTTAGACGTGTCACTGTGGTATATTCACGTTTCATGCACGAGAAAAAAAGTTCATTATTTGACAACATCAGTAATTTTTATTCACCGTATCTGGCAACTTTAATAATACAGAAAATTTGTTGCAAAAAATATTACCTCAGCCTTTATTATTTGAGCTTGGGTATTCGTCTCGTCGCCAGTGGTAAAATGAGACAAAAGTGCAAAGCTTGTAGTCGATCGGACTGGCAAAATTTTACTAAGTTTATTTACGCCTGATTATTTTTAAAACGTAACGTTTAATAACGATTTGTAAAATTATCGTCATGTTAAATTCGGGCGGAGTAAATGTAAATATTATGGGGTTTAGACGCAAATTGAAATGGAATGGCGAAGTGCATTCGTCGGGTGCAATCAGATTTTACGATAAAATTATAGGAAAACTCAATATGCGATCCACTTAACGGATCGGCACCGCGTACGTGAGAAACGAAGGCAGGCAAATCCCATGTCCATTATCCAAAACGACCCCGGCTAAGCGGTCTTAACGTTATGTTTAACGTCGCTGACGCGTGTGACGCGCGATCCGATAATGCGAGGCGCGAAACGCCGGGCGATTGCTCGTGCGACTCGCGAAATTGGCGTCACGCAATAAATTGATGACCCGACGTTGTTCGTCATGTTGCCGGCAACGCCGGCGTACACGCGGCGCCATGTATCCAGGCTTTATGAAGGGAGGCGGTTCAGAGAGAGGGAGAAAATGCGGCTGGGACACGGGCTCGCCGCAGCCAATTACCGTTCCCTCATTAATCCGATTAATCATGAATTACACAAAAAGTCCGTTATCGCCTTAAAACGCGTGTCGCCGGCTCTATAATGAAATCACGCACACGTCGGCGACGCGTAACAAGTTCAACGTGTCATCGATCGCTCTCGCGTATATTCTCTACGCCTCATTAACCGTCAGAGTGATGTTCTCCCGAAGAGAAACGAACGCGAGAGCCCTTAGACCTGAATGAGCGAGGTTACGAAATTCGAGCTTCGAGGAGAACTCGACGCGGAGAAATCACACCCCGGGGATGAAATGTCCTCGAATTCAGAGTAATTTCGCGAATAAAACCATTACAATTATTGTGCTCATTCTTTTGGCTTTCAATCGTTACGTCTATATAACTCTTAGCATTTTAAAACAAAGATAAGTATGAAGTTGAAAATCTTTTCTTCGTCAGCGAATGAAACAGCAAAGGTTGAGAAATTATTCGACGTAACTGGCAAATATGTTTTTAATAAAGAATCAGAGTGATGTTCTCCCGAAGAGAAACAAGCGCGAGAGCCCTTGACCCTGAATGAGCAACGTTACGAAATTAGAGCTTCGAGGACTCGACGCGGGGAAATTACACCCCGCGGGTGAAATATCCTCGAATTGAAAATAATGTCGCGAATAAAACCATTATAATTATTGTACTAATTCTTGATTTCAATCATTACGTCTATACAACTCTTAGCATTTTAAAACAAAGATAAGTATGAAGTTGAAAATCTTTTCTTCGTCAGCGAATGAAACAACAAGGGTTGAGAAATTATTCGGCGTAACTGGCGAAAGTGTTTTTAATAAAGCAACATTTTTGTCAGTTACGTCGAACAAGTTCTTAACCTTCAGAGATAAGTATTAGATGACAAAAAGACTCTGCTGGAATGTCAAATACAAATTCTTATTGCTTATTAAGACCATTAGTGTTATGTTCATTTGAATTCTTTGTATCTGAAAATGTACGCTAATCACTGTCTCTGCAAATCGCAGCCATTAACAGACATGAAACGATAAAAAATGAATCGTCGCGTGAAAGATTGCAATATATAGATTATCGTTATTCTCTCATTGCTCATTTACGATTAACGTATATTTCCTCATTTATGACCAATTGTACGTTGAGACGTTACTTTAAAACGAAACGTCAAGCGGTTTTGGTTTTCGTATTAGAACGGAGAGCCAGGTTGGCTCCAGCGTGCGTCCCTGACCTGGTCGGGGGTTGTCGCCACGTCATCGTATTTTCCGACAATTACCCTGTGTACGCAGAGACAAATACGCGAGAGCTCTCTCGCTCTCTCTTTCTCATTCTGTCTCTCTCGCCCTCGCTCTCAAATTGAACGTGACGATCAGTGCCCAGGGCTAGCAAGTGTAGCGAACGATCGGCGGTGGCTGGTCGGCATGGGCGGCTCGCCGCAACCAATTACCGCTCTCTCATTAACCCTGTAATAATCGCCGCGCCGTCCGCGTCTCTCTTGCGCTCCCTCGCTTTAGATGCACACCTCGTGCACAGCACGCGGGTACACGATCGTACGCGAAAAAGGGCGGACAGTCCTCGGCAACGAAATAATCAACGGCGGATGCGACGGCGCCAGGATCGGATCTAAAAGGCAATCGCTTAGACTTTCGCTTTCAACGCGCTACCGGCTTTGCGCACAGTCCTGTGTGTAATCAACGAAATTTTAATAATTCCGGAAATAAATGCACGCGTTTATTAAATCACTGACCGCGGACTGAATATTCGACGAGTGATAACGCGTGCTTAAATAATTTATAATATTTATTTTGAGATAATCGATCACGCCAGCCTTTTCAACGTGTGTTTTTATCGATTTTTTAACATATTAAGATAATTACTTGGTCTGGTTTCGAGCAGCGTAAATTTTTTATCTGATTTCGACGTTTCGCGAATATTTCAGTTCATTTCATCGGAGAGGAACAACCTGACATCGGTACAGGTTGTTCCTCTCTGATCTAAGTGAACTGAAATATTCGCGAAGCCTCGGAATGAGATAAAGAATTTACGCGGCTCCAATTTGGAAGAGTTAAACCTAATATACTTAATTATATGAAGTTATTTAACCTATTAAAGGATTTTCAGTAACTATCTGGAAGCATCTCTTCCTCAATCAATATTTTAGCTTAGTCATTCAATCGACAATGAGATGGCCAAGGAGATAAATGTTTCAAGGATAACGCGCGTTTCTTGGTCACACGCGGGACGCCCCATTTGAGCCTTTCCGTTTCAAGCTCTGACAATGAGATATATGAGTCTAGCCGACGCGCGATATACGCATATGCGATGTTTGTCGACAATAATCGCCGCTCGCAAGCCGGGGATTCCGAGAACAGTACAAGTTTCGCGAATCATAGATACGAGAAAATGCGTCTTAGGCCGGTTCCAGGGTTTTCGCCGTGTCATGAATAAACATGGAGTCGTTTAATTTGGCGGATGCTGCCAGCGAACGTCAGCCGGCCCTAATTGCATTAACGAAATTGTCCTTCTCTAGCTGTCTATATCACGGATAAGCGTTACAATCGAGCTACAAGATGAATATTTGCTAACTGCGTTCGCAATACGTAAACAAGGTTGTCGATAGAACTCACTTAGAGACTGCTCCCGGGTGTCTACGGCACCGAAATCTCAATCCACCGATGTTACATCACTTTCGATTTACGCACAGAATGGAAAGCGCATTTTTTATTTACACTCGCAATGTCCGGCGATCTTGCGCGTAACGAAATTGTCCTTCTCTGTCTGTATCACAGATAAACGTTACAATCGAGCAACAAGATAAATATTTGCTAACTGCGTTCACAATACATAGGCTGCGTTCCGATATTCACTGCCAGTACTGAAAATGTATAGTGTACGTAACGTAAACTATAGATTTTCAGTACTGACAGTGAATATCGGAACGCAGCCATAGACAAGGTTCGATAGAACTCACTTAGCGACTGCTTTCAAGTGTCTACGACGTCGAAATCTGAATTCACTGATGTTACATCACTTTCGATTTACGCACAGAATGGAAAGCGCATTTTTTATTTACACTCGCAATGTCCGACGGTTTTGAGCGTAACGGAATTACGACGAGAAACTGGAGACCGCGCGATAGTTCGGACGACAGACAGATGTTAATTAAGAAAATTAAGCTACTTATTGCGAGGTCCGCCTTCCTCTTTTCTCCTCTCTATCCCTCTTTGCCCACTTCTCGCGACTCATCCGTTCTCCGTCTACTTCCTTCTCAATTCACGCACAAAGCAAACCTGACCCTTGCGCACCCCTCGCTGGTGCCAGTTCTCCTTAATGAGCGCGTGGCTAATTGGTCGGAACTTTATTAACGCCAGAAGCATCGAAATCGGCGGCGATATCGGAGAAGTTCGCGGATGAAGAACGGTGACGCGATTTTACGCGAGTACTCGAGTGTTCATTAAATACGACGACTGTTCTCGTGGCGCGACCCCCTCGGGCAACGATACTCTCGCATCGGAGAAATCGATCGGGCCCCGTTCGTGCTGCGATTGCAGCACGGTGACGCTCTCTCAATTCATAAATCTTGCGAACAATTCCGAAAGACAATTCACTGTTATCTTGCTTTAAGTAAGACTATTTGTACTTCTTTAGTTGATAAGAGAAGGAACAAAATCGATTCAACTAAATTCAACGATGTAGAATTAAGGTAGTTATTTCGCGATAGTTTGTGTTCAAAAATTTATCTCAGACAAGAATTACACATTATTTTATAAAACTTTGAGACGATCAATTTCAATTTAATTT
>NW_011967245.1:1642241-1723399 GCF_000949405.1 Vollenhovia emeryi | reverse complement strand
AAATTGAATTCGGTTTTGTTAATTCAAAGAATAAACTGTCGAAATTTTAAAAAGTTCCCACAAGTTGACTCCGTGGATTAACTACAATACCTCAATTCGTCGTTGTACGTGTTTGCGAATTTTATAAGCAACGCGTAAATTTTATATATCTATAATATTATTCATAACAAAAAATGTTGAACCCACGCTGCATTATCTGTCAGTCGTATTGCATTTCAGGACAGGTTTTTCTTCACAATTTTATACGTATTATATAATATATACACGGATTTATAATTTATTATTGTATAAAAAGGTATTCTGTTTCGCGCGCGCTGAATATTTTACTCGTCTACTTTAAATAAATATGTATTCAATAAAATAATGATACAATTTCGAATAAAAATTTTCTTCGCCAGAATGGCAACTTTAATAAATAAAAAAACTTCAATTCTCATATAAAGAATTCAAAGAATTATAATTTCTTAAACGCGTATAAAATTTGTCACACGGATTAATTTTGCCCAAGTAGAAAATGACAAACAAGCAACAAGTTTTACTTACTCTCCTCTCAGGTTTCTTCGTTGCACTCACACACTTATAATGAATTACGATCGCGCACGTACTAATTACTAATCACATATGATGATAACGTGACACCTTACACCATTCGTGACCGCGCGCTTTATGACGTTGCGACGGAAGAGAAAAACGAGGAAAAAGTAAAATCACACGAAGTTTGATGTATCTTACGACGTCTCGAAAATTAACGGAGGTGCATGAATCTCGGAAAGTTTTAAATAAGCGTAAATACAAACGACGAATTTACACTACACGTCAAATATTAAAACACGGAGTTAATTACAACTTACGAATTTACGCGTCGCAAGACCGCGCGACTCGAAGTCAATCTATTCCGCTCAGTCAATAAATTAAGTTGATAGCTAATTAAGAATTTCATATTAAACCATCCGTAAATCTACCGTCAAAATTCAATATTGCAATCTACTCCGAATATCGAAGAAATAATTATCCCTCGTAATATCAGGAGATAATAATTCACAATTTCCATTTCGTGTAGTTTCGATTCCGATTTTAATTAAACAAATCACGCGAAATATCAACTTCAATAAGTTATATATAGTTGCGATTAAATTCACGAATCGATGATTGCAGGTATTAATTATCAAATAATCTAACAAATTAATTGTTCGTAGCACTTCGACATATTCGCGTGAACACTTTTCGCGACCGCGTCTTGAGAGAAAATAATACACGTAATCGCCACGAGCTGCTACTTGCTCGAGTCTCGTTGAATAATAATACCGCATGGCGAACTTGGTCAACACCGTAAATGTGCCGCTACCAAAATAAACACTGGGCCAGTCACTCGCTGTTAGAAAACATTAAGGCGCTGGGAAATATTATAACTGCGTACAACGTACTGCAAAATAATTGTATGCTACGTCGTGCAAAAATAAGTACCTCGCGTCTCACGTTGATTCCTCTTATTAAGATAAATACATGCTAGCAATATTCTCTCTGGTTTTTAGATTAATTATTAACAAACAGTTGTTTATTAGGGCTTCCCGTTACCGGAGCGAATTACTGGAGTGATTCATGAATCACTCCCGTGCTGTTAATTAGAAAGTATGCAAATTACACTTCAATGGGGGAAAAATTCAAGAGATGATACGAAATATACGACGCGATGAGAAAATATGTAAATCGTAATTAACTCCGTATTTTAATATCCGTTCGCTCGTCACAAACTCGTCGTTTGTACACATGGCGATTCACAGAATTCCCTGCTCTTCAAGTTTCATCCGTCGTTCTAATTTTCGAGACATCGCAAATGTCGAATCCAAATCCAGAAGTAATATATTACTTATAATTTATCACTTCTCATTTCTGTAGTTATCGTTCACGAGCTATTAACTGATAAAGTTAATTTTAATAATCGCATGGAACGTCTAAGCATCTCTAGCAATTAGCAATCGCATTTTGAAAGGAAACGACGACACGCGGAAAGGTTCGTGGCTCCTGCTGGCTCGACTCTCCTCGCACAAATGACAATACGTGCGACGGCATTGTGTACGAGACAGCGTTTATCGCACGCCGCAAACAAATACCGTAAGGTCAAGGCTAACTGATCTCACCGTTCTGAACTATTTAACGCATTATACGAAACATTTGGTTTCTTTCAAATCGATACCGACAAATATTTTCCGATCGAATAATCGCACGTTTCGCCGTTTTGTGGACCAGTTTCCGTAACCGTATTGTTGCGTGGTATAAGAATTATTGCGATAAATATTGCCACATGCCTCGGTGGTCGAATTGGTGAGACGCCCGCCTAGTGAAAGGTCCAGGTTCTCAAACTCTGCCTGAGGTAAATTTGTCGCGATATATTTTAAATTGAAATCATTTGGACACTAACATCCTGTCTTGGCTCTTGTATTCTTTATTCCTTCGAATTGTGATTTCACGTCAGAGCTTTATGAATTTTATTGTTTTAGAATTATAATTCTATGCGACTTGTGTGAGATACTTATTGAAGATTGCTTGTAATTTAATGAATATGCTGCAATACGAGTCATATAACACGAACAGCAAATTTTAATTATAATTTATTAACAATTTTAATTAATAATTATACCCGTTTCTATGTCGGTTGATTGCTAATTGACAGCATACGCGACATTTGCATATAAAAACGGAAATATGAATTATTGTAACTGTTTTTTTGTATTCCGCAAGATTAAGTTGATACTGTTAATTTATTCCAAATGGCAGAATATAAACAGACTTTTATGAAATATACGATCTGTCAACGATGTCTGGAGTCGATGGAAATCTCGGATTCGTCGTCGCGTATTTTCACGTATTTTTTTTTCATATCTCAGCCTGTGGATCTCCTTATTGCAACTGTTCTCGCGCCTTAACGTCTGGCTGGTAAAATATTGCGCTTCTCGTTATAAGGTCTCGCTTATAAGAAAATGCGAACGCGCTGTATCGTAAAAAAGGGTGAAATCGCACCAACTCAGATAACTACAATTCCGTGATAAAAAAGTTACGGAATTATGTAGTTTCCAAAACGTTAATTAACAAACAACGATACCTCGTAAATCCAATAGACAGGCTTTTCCTTTTTATTTAATTAAGTGAATTTTTGCTCGACTAAAATTTTATGTCAAGTTGAATAAATGGAGATAACATTTAATCAAATTTTCATTAAGAATAGAATAGTTCCAAAATTGAACGAAAAGTCCTACCCGCAGATCTTGCGGAATTAATATAGAAAGACACGTTCATGTCTTGCTCCAAATATCATTGTCACTCGTAGCAAGTAAAACGAATTGTGTTTCTGCACGTTTTTTATACCTTCAGCTGAAAGTACATCGTAAATCTGTACGTCATCTTGTCCTCTTTTGTGTCAAATTAATACTGTAAGGAGTGTAAGGAATGAATGTAAAGTGGCACGCGCTTATTTGATCGCGCTTTATTATGGCCTGGGAAATGAAAATAATATAAGCTTATTTCGCACGTAACGTCGTGGCGTCTGGCTAAGATATTCACGAAGAGACTGGAAATTTACGGTGAAAATAGGCGATAAAAATGCCAAAGATCCCACGTCGCTTTATTTCAACTTTCCCCGAGGACTTTTTGTGCCTCTCGGCCGGATATTGAAATTTTCGTCACATACGCCCGGGACGTAAGGGCCCGCTCGCGTGTACAGCTGCACGATGATAAAGGACACGCTGCTTATTGCGGAACGGAAAGTCATACACTAGGCGGAGATCGTTGTTTTCTCTTTATGGGGTGCGTGCAACTGCGAATAGAATATACATGAGCGGATCCGCGGCCAGGCATGCGAGGGATACGCTCAGGAGTTAGTGTCAGCGCATCCAGCACGTGAACCGGGAACCTTTCCAAGGAGATGCGCCCCGGGAGACCGTAGGAGTGTATCCCCTTTACCGAACATCTCGGGACGACCCTTAATTTTGTACTTACCATTGGCGCGACAGACTTTTGTCGGTTCCCCGTCCCGTGGGAGTTCCGCGAAAAAAAACGCGCTATACACGGAAATACGCCGAGTCTCTTCCTGCAAGTTTGCGTTATTCCAACTTTACAGTAACTCAAAGTAAAATGAAAATAGCCCGCGTAACGTACTTGCACGAATATTACCCGACTATTTCAAGTTTTGATTATGACAATTTTTTACTATTTCAATTTTAAGACCGATTTGAAAGATTTATCCCTGCTGTTATATTTTTATAGCACAACTGTACAACAAAAAGACGACGATTTTGATTTTAATATTTTTCCAAAAATTACATTCTACCTACCACGGTTCTTTAGAGATATACTGAGATATATCTCGCACTTTGCCACGTCACAGACGTGTTTTTATGGTCGTAGTAAAAGCAAAAACATCCTGACATTCGTTACGCCGCAGATCTATTTTTACACATTCCACTCGTTACCGCGGCGCTCTGACGTTACTTTTATTATGTATCGCGCAAGCCGAAATTTATCGCAGCACCGGGGCGAGAGAAATACTGGGTGGCGAAGGCGACGCGGAATTTTCGGTCCCACCGGAAAGTTTATCGAAACGTCGTTAAGCAGTTAGCTCCGACACGGTCGATGGCGTCATTCGTTTTGTTACAGCCGACGTGCCGGAGAGCCACGTAAGTGTTTCCTGTGAGATGTTTAGGTTCGAACAGGAGAGGCCGGTCACGTTCTCGATATCGGAGACGTCGCCGCACTCAGTACACACACGAACCCTCCTTTCAGCAGAGAATTAATAGGTCAACGAACTGACCGAGCAAGTCTCGCGAGAGGGTTCGCTGGGTTCTTCGGTGTACCTTTATACTTTAAATTGTGAATTTCAAAATTTTTTACTTTGTTAGAAGAACAACTCGACCGATCTCTTTCGCCAGGTTGTATCTCAATTTCACGCAATTTTCGGTTTTTCTGCTTAAACACTCATTTAGGACGAGAATGGGCGTTTAAACAGAAAACCCGGAAATTGTATGAAGTCGAGATACGACCTTGCAAAAGGGATCGGTCGAACTGTCACTTAAAATTAGATGCAAATGCGACATCAAAAGTACAAGCATATGTTCCCTGTAGATAAAAATTATGTTACTGGGGAAAAAAATGTTTAATTCTGTTCGACAAATGTCGTTTGTTAAGTATATACTGGGTGTTATGTAATACCCGCCTCACCTCTTATTTTCGAATAGAGCGGACTAGACTGAATCGAAAAGTCCTCTACCATTTTGCAATTTTCGCAATAGTCAATGAGTTATTAATGATTAAAAATCGCTGTCTTAGCCCGGCCTGCCGTCCAATTCAAATGCATGGCGAGATTCGGCCGTCCCGCGATTGGCACACGGCAACGGCTACGTATAATAAACAACTCTCCGCGCGCCTAGCAACGCCAACGGTAGGCCGGGCTAAGACAGCGATTTTTAATAATTAATAACTCGTTAACTATCGCGAAAATTGCAAAATGGTAGAGAACTTTTCGACTCAGTCTTGTCTGCTCTATCCGAAAATAAGAGGTGAGGCGGGTATCACAGAACACCCTGTATATGAGTAGAATAATTAATGTAGAAAATTAGAACGAGAAAATAACTTAATATCTATCTCGGAATGTTTCCTAAGAACATGCTGTATAATTGATTTTCCTACAATATTTCTCACGTGTTTAACATGTACAGCGTTTTTGTTCTTTCTCCTTATCGATTTTCGCAAACCTGGTTTCTTTTCCCCCTCTCGGCCTCTGATACTTACATACCATATTACGTAATTTAAACTTAAAAATATTCTGATATAATTGAGATCTTGAGTGATTATCTTGAAGCTGTCAATCCGTTCTGGAAATTCTCGGCATACCACTTGGAAGTTCACGTTGAAGAACAGACGAATAATTTCTCTTGTCATTCTAAGGTCTCGAAATTGTCGGCTGTCGGGAACATCCTAAACTTCCAACCGCATCGAAGTTAATAAACTTTCCGAAGTAAATATGTCTGCTTCTATTAGCCCATGATATTTTCGTCTTAATCGATAGTTCCGTACAATTTCGCTTCTGGCAAATGTCTTCAATTTTCTCGACAAATTGTGTGCCAAACTCGAGCTCAAGTATCGAGTACGATATTTAAGTCCCTCGAAATATGTTTCAATGATCAATATTTTATTTGAAACAACAATAAATGGATACCCATACGTTTAAAATTGTAAACATGCGGACTTTGATAATATTCGAGATGCGTTTAAAGTTCTTCAAAACCTCAATACTATTAATATAAAATAATTTTTCAACTATTCGCGATATCCATTAATGTCTTTCTTGTTTAATTTATGAAATATTGGTAGTTCACAAAATGATTTGAAAGATATTCTACCTGTTCTGAATGACGGGCTATCGTGAAATAACAGTAATTCTCCGATCTGAGAATACAATCCCGCTATGTGTTCGGTTGACGAAAGCAGAGCTCAATACCGGGACACTCAAATATTAGTGACTATTCGGTTCATATTGACGGCGCCAAGTCTGTCTACAGACAATGAACAGCATTTCCAAATTGTCCGTGGCATAAGTTCGTAGACATCCATATTAATGTCCACTTACTTGTCCGTGCTATATCTTCACCGCGGAAGGATCACCGCGCGAATCCATCATGCGAGCGCATCTCCAAATAATCAACATATTTTGCAAATGATAAATACGCTTGACAATAGATTGCACGTCGGTATGATTAATCGTTTCTCTTCAGCGCGACCCTTTGCATTTATGAATCGCGACGGTGCAAAGACCTACGTCTCCCTACGGAGACAGGGCGATCCCTCCCAGGAGTTCTTTATCAATATTCGCGCAAACTGCCGTTGCGTAAGTCACGGTACATCGGTATTAATATTCGTTTGCCTCGTCGTCCCTTCATTTTCCCCTGTATCTTCGTCCTAACGACGCTTTCTTCGCTCTCTTCCATTTTCCTGGTGTGCAAAGCACCACTCGTAAATTATGTGCCCATTAAACGCGAAATACGTGTAACTATTTAACTTGACGATTGCTTTTAGGTTCCAGGCTTATTAAAAATTTCGTTCGATCCATTTCAATGATAGACCTTCTCAAATTTCATTCTTACTCTTCTCTCGAGTGACTCACTCGGGTCTAAAAAGGTATCTATATCATTCCAAATGTATCATCTCGCGTGAGCCCCCTTTGCTACGGAATACAACATGGTATCTTGATGCCCTGCATGGTACTTCAATGTAACACTATAGCACGCGCCTCTCATAGGCCAAGTTCGACCCCGAAGCCGCAGATTGATGCGTCGAATTATATTTGTCGCGCCGCGCAGCTGCTGTCTAAATTATACGCTACATTTAGTCTCCATCCCACGGACATCCCTCGACCCCGTCGCGACTGTCCTCCCTCGCTTTATCGGCTTTGATGTACTCTCAGGATCACGGCAGTCGATGAATTTTATTCCACCTTTGCGGCTGTCGAGTGCCGCATCTTTCAGTACGATCAATGCGCCGGATTACGATTAAGCTCTTTTTAACGAGGACTAAAATTCCTCGTTATTAGCGTATGTCTCCCATTGGTCGACTCAGCGGCCGAAAATAATCATCGATACGAGAGGAAAATAGAAATACGATGGAAATGTATTTTATTGTAATTTTCACTTTTTCGATAAATGTCAAAGTTCGAATTTCTTAATTTTTCTTTTCGGACACGTTACGTCTGATAGATCTTTTAAATGGATCACGTTAAAGCCGACGGGCTCTTGAAGCCGACGACGATCTAAAATTTTATTCATCCCATATCTTCCATTATTCAAAACAGGAGTCTCTCAAATCTGGGCAAGAAAAGACGTCGTCTATGCAAACATCGCCACCATTTTCCCGAAGACGTTTATTCCGAGTGATTTCGATAAAAGCAAAAAAAGAATAGCGGAGGGATCGACCTGATAAAACTTAAGGTACAATAGGATTTCATTCGTCGGAAATTCTTTTATCCGCAAGAATTACGTAAAGCTCGACGAAGAAAGACTGTCACCACAATTCTCGCTCCGGAGATTACGATACTCATTCTAAACTCGGTTAAACTCACTTAATATTATTGCTTCTTTTTCCCCCCATAAATTATATTCTTATTCAGATAATTTTTTAACACATTTAAACCTGTCCTGCAAAATACCATAAACAATGTCCGAATAAGAAGAGACCAACGTTAAGTATAATTAATGGCTGTAAAAGCTTATACAAGATTAATAAATGCGTGTAACTTTAAATTTAACTTTCTTTTGTGCTCATTGGGCCACAATCATGGCGCATAAAGGTTTTTTTTTCCAACCATTAACCATCGTGGACCTTGTTCTATGAACTGTAAGACCCCGGCTCTTTCTGTATCGCGTCCAATGAATTCAACGCCTACGGCTAGGCGAGCTTGATAACAGCGGTAGACAGGTGGTAAACAGGGAAGTAACTAAAGTCTCGGTATACAAGAGAATAGCTGGCGTTAATTCTACGGGACAGAATTTACGGAGAAGGCGCCGAGAACACGGAGGATCATCTTTTATAGTGGGGCATAATCGCCGGAAACGATAATGACCCATCTAACCCACTTCTCAAGCGAACAAGCCAAAAACTAACGCCAGCAAGCGTTTGAGTTGATACAATGTAACTTAATATCGGGAACGTCGCAGAAAACTGGCAGGGTCGTTATTTATGACTCGTGTAACATCAGCAGTAGAGGAAAGTCTCCCATCATAAAACAGAATCCCAATATGGGATAGCGAAGTTTCCGTTAAATTAATAGGCACCGTCAGTTGATTTCACTATGAATTGATAGCCCTTGGGGCGAAATCTATTTAGTGGAAAATTCATTGTTAGATCGTGTAATCGTTGCGAAAAGAGATTTGCGATTAAATTTGGGTATTGAAAACCTGCTATCTCATAATAGAGGACTTTCCTGTATACACGAATTAAAGCGGTTAGCTTTTAAAACACAATACAATCTGGTATGTCTGAGTGTGCCTAATTACATGATTAATTGGCATTAAACGGGTTATTATCATGTATTGGTATATCGATTCGCCCCAGTTAGTCCAAAATCAATACATTTAACTGAACTAAAATTGATCAACGTATCACTTCTAACGAAACTATCGACACATTGTGACGCGGGCAATTACGTTACGTTTCACGTGCTATGAATCAAGATTAGTATCCCGAATAATGGAGAAAATGTTCGTCTCGGTATAAATATATCGCACAAAAATCCCTAAAAATTGGTTCGCAGCGAAAGAATAGAATCTTTGCGATTGCACAAAAACCACACAATTAAAAGAGCAAATGTGCCGAGGGGTAAACCGCTGGCCAAAATCATGTACACCAATGCCTACTAATGTCCACTGGGCATCACTTTATGTCATTATCTTATTTTATCTCATTTATCTTGTTTTATCCTATCTTAATGCCCAAACTAATGCCCAGTACTGCCGCAAATCTGTAACGCCGCAATGCCCTCGCGGCGGTTTACCTCGAAATGTGCGAACGTCAAGTCTCGGAGGGGGACGTTTGCACTTCGAAAATCACGTCTAGCCCCCCCTCTACGACTCTCCGCGTCGCGACAGTGCGAAAAAGAGATATCACTGCCTACAACAGCGTAACTTGCATAATTCATCAGCATTTCGCCGAAGACGGTGCGCGCTTTCCGTGATGACGCGATCGGTCGTGCGTTAAAGTCGATAGCACACGTGGGAGCGGTGGACTTGTCGATAGCGTGTCGACGATGAAGAGGGACCGTATTAGCGACACCGCTGCTCGACGAAGATGCGGGTGACAGCGCCCGGGTCTCGCCGAGCTGACAGACACGTGTTACACGCGGAACGCGTGGCGCGCCGTGGTACACGGCCGCTCTCTCGCGTATATCGTATCGAGCCGGGTCGGCGCGTGTGCGTGTGCGTGTGTGCATGCAAGTCTCTCCCGGCGCATTTCCCCACGGATTCCGCATGGGCGGACAACGCGACGCCCGGCTGAAATTCGTCGACCTTTACCGTAATAACCCGGGGGCCGCCGTCGTCGGGGCGACGACGTCGCGGTCGTTGTTGTCCCCCGGCCGGTTATCCTCTTTATTCGTCGACGTCGGGTCCGCCGTGCCTCTCATACGTGACTCGCAAAAATGAAAGGCGGGGACGACGATCGTGCGATAAAAACCGACGGAAATGCGGAAGGAAGCGGCACAATGCGCGCCTTTATGCATGCGCCGCCGTACACGCGAGAGGAATTGCTATGATTCTCGGGAATAACGATAGGCCCGCGACATTCGAGGAAACGCAAGGATAACAATTTTTAATAAGATCGTTATTCGTGCGGGGGTTATTATTGCGTTATTGTTTTTCGCGATTCTCCGTCGAATGTAATTCGCGTGCACGCGGCTTTAAGAATTCCGATTCTCGGCGTGAATCTCGATGGAGATAACAAACAATAAGGAAGTTTATGTGGACCTTAACTGGCCTAAGTTTATTGTAAATTAAAAGCGCGACGTTTCGACCTCTGGTTTAGGTCCTTTTCAAGCACGATCTTGAAAGTATGTGTGTCGTACGAAAAATCGCTAAGAGTACTTTTCCCTCCGACAAACAGTTATCGAGACATCGTAAGCTAAATATTGAAATAGTTATCAATTTTCTCTTGAATCCCTCAACAAGTAATAGGCAAATAAAAAAATGTTTCAGACAAAAGTCGCTCATATTAATTAGTAGAATCAGATGGTATAATAAACACTAGGGGGATCCATTTAAAAAATTGAAGGTGACCGTCACGTGACCTTCAAGCAAAGGTGAAATTAATGACACCCTCTTGTGTCCCCCTCGGAACCAAATAACTTTTGTCTGAAACATTTTGCTCTCAAACTAAAACCAAATAAGTTATCCGGGGTGATAAATTAAAATGACTCATTCTGTATATTTAGAATGAAACTTGTGCAATTTCAGACGACGCATTTGAGAATATCTGTATCGCCGTATCGATATTCCATTGTCTCGTTGCATTTTAGCACGCGGCAGAAATTGTCGAAATCTCCTCGGTAGGCACGGGGTTAATGTTGCCTCGTCTCCCGGTTGAAAGCGGCGCGGATCGATCGATAAAATTAATCCATTTAGATATTTCAAATGAACCCGGCGGGTGCGCCTGAATGCACCCCATCCGGGGCTCACGGCGCTCCGCATGGAGCATACAAATTCGAGTAGCGGCGAGTTTTCAAGTGGTCGATCGCGAGCCGTGGCTCGGCTAGCGCTCAGTCCGCCGACCTTCGCGGAATATTGTACGCGGCACACGCCGGGGCCCCATGAATTATGCATATTTTCCGCGATATGAGTGCCTGAGTGATGGCCCGGCACGCAGCTTTGACAGGCTGTAAATTAGAATGCCGGAAAACCGGCGGAGGCGGCCGCGAGCATGCATCGCGATTTCGACCGTGGAAGAAGCGACGAGGGTTGCTTCTCGAGAATGCGAATACGCCAACTTTCTCGCGGACGCTCTATTTTAGTGTCTCATTGCCGGGTACCGCCTCTAGAGAGAAAGAGCTTCGTATTTTCTCGCGTTTTTATCTCTGTTTTTTCTTACGTGAAATTTGTCACGACGTTGTAATACACTCTGTTGCTTTCCACGCGAAAAATTTAATCAAATTACGATTAGCGTAAAGTGTTTTTAGCAACGGAAGGATTTAATACCATAATTAATCTCGATATTTCGCGATAAAATCTATTAAGGCTGTGTTTTCGCTGTACGAAAAGAGCTGAAATTACGCATGAAAGTGATAAAAAAGAAATAATGGTCGCATTTGCGAGAGGAGCGATCGCACATTTTGCAATCTCCGGTTGCACCCGTCAGGATTGAAACGCGACTAACCGTTAAGTTCCGAGAGAACGGTGCATTCCGGAATCGTCATGCGGTGCGCCGATCCGTCAGCTGCGTCCCATGACATACGCCGGACAGGCACGAAGCGCGCGTGTATCGGAAAACGGCGGAAGGAAGTATACGTAAAATATGAACGCGAGTAGCACGCTCGTGTTTTTCGGCCGCAACAAATTGGTGAGATACGTGGATGCGCCACACGACATGTGTACCTCTCGTGTTACGACGCTTTGGAATTGATCCAAAGCGAAAACTAGTCCTCGGCCGTTTGTCATGGTTATTCGAACAGTGCCGGCTCGTAATACACATTATGGGAGGTCAGATGGTAAAATGATAAAACATAACCATTCGTTAAGGTGGCTTCTGCACCGAACGACCGAATAGATGGATGCTTCGCGGCTTCTTTTATTGTTGTAAATTCGCATTAGTTTCATAAAAAATATCACGTTGTTGCTCAAATGCATCGACACGCTAGGTTATTATATTTTTTAACATTACTAATGAATATTTGTGTTTCGTAAATTGCGTTTCAAACTGCGATTACACTGTAAAAAATGACAAGTGTTTGAAATTTCAAACATTTTTGTGGTCGTCATTTTCAAGATGTTTATTAGCGCGCAAAATTTCAAACATTTTATAAATGTTTGGTTTTAGGTGGTGTTTGATATATTACACGCGTAAAAGTGCTTGATTTTCTGAATAATTGAAATTTTATGGAGATTAAATGTTTCATTTTTAATAATGCTATAACAAGTGTTGTGTTGAGTTATGTTTTGCAAAAATACAATGTATGTTTGTCGAAATTTTTAATCTTTCAGTCTTAAAACAGTTTTTATTATAAATTTGTAAGTATTTGTTTCATAAATATGTAATTAGACACTGTTTGAAATACAGATCTGCTTGAATTTCTAATAATCAAACACAAATTTCGTTTTATTCTGTTTCCGTTTGAAAATCAAACGTATATATCTTTCAATTTGACTCGTGTTCGATTTTAGTAACACTTTTTTTATTTAGTAACACATAGTAACAATTTTACAAGGTTCTGCAATGTTTGATACAGAAGTGTTTGAAAGTCAATCACTTCTATGTGCAAGTGTTTTAAATTCAAACGCTTTTCTAATTGTGTGTTTGATAAGTCAAACATTGTTCTATCCTAATAATTCAAACACTTACGATGAACCAATTTTTAGAGTGTACTGCGGCCCGTACCGCGTGCGTATGTGAACGCTTTTCCTTCATAACACATGCCTCAATGATCGAATTAGTAAAACGCCTAACAATGATTAAGCTTCTAATCGACCATGGCATAACTGGCGATGTGTTTTTAACACAGAAAACAGTACAGATGCTGTCTACGCGTATATTTTCGACTTTTGTGAACTGCGCACCGATACGGATTGTCGGTTTACACAGCACTATCAAAATGCGATTTTTTAAGTATCCCTGTTTCCTCTCCCCACCATTATTCGGTCCAGGTGTATAAGTAACATCAAGAATTATTTGCCGCCAGTAAATGACTCAAATTTTAAGTTTTTCTACCTTTGGTCCGTTTATACAGGAGCCACCTTAACGATCTCGAGTTGAGAATGTTTTTATGATCAATATCGTAGTATCTCGGAAACACTCGAAACACTCGATATTGATTTTACCAAGGGATTTTTAACAGACATCGAGGTGTCAACATCACGTTTTCGTTACGCGAAATTTGTAATCGGACTTCGTGCATTCTCGTATATAAAACAAATATACGAATATTCGATTTCCACGTTACATGCTATCCTCGCGCGACTTCGTCCGCGTTAAAAAATACACGCAACACGATATACGCCGTTGCCCACGCCAATAGTTTAGGCACGCATTATCCGTATGTAAAATGTAAAACTCTGTACGTCCAATATTCAACGGTATAATGACACCGCAATTTCTCTCACGTGTATTGGCGCGCTCTGCAACGTGTTAATATCAACATTGGAATGTTGAAATATAATGATTAAAATGTTAATAGGAAATTTTTGCGAGTCTCCTTCGCGCAGAATTCCATATTTATATACCTTTGACGCGTTCAAAACAGAATATCCAAAAAATGTACGATCGTACTTTTTGCCACACGCGACACGACACCTCCCTCCCGCCTCCCTTCATCAAATTTTCCGTTGCTCGGCCGTTGTGCTCCCGCTCCTCTTCCCTGATGTACTTTCACCATTTCATCGAATTTCGCACCTCGTCCTTTTATTCAATATGCGAGGAATACACTTACGTAGGTTCTCACGATATTATGGGATACCCTCGTACTCGCTTGAGTAAGATAACACGGACGCCAATGTCACGAATATGATGGATATTTACGGATTATACGCAAAATAAATGCACCAGGCTCCTACAATATGCGAGATACTCTTGGGCAGGTTCGATTAAACCACGAGATTTTGTTAACTATTTTTCGGGATATTTTTCAGCACGCACACGCAACGGGAACCCAATTAAATATTAACTAGAGCTAATAGAGTGGACACGTGGATTTTAATAAATCCACCAAAATATTTTCGACGAGAAAAATCGCGCTACAAAATTATTTTCTCTTTTTTTAGACGGCTAAAAATTTTATCCACCCGGATCTCGAAGTAGCGTATATTCGCCTCATTGTCAGCTTTGTGATAATGCGCGACAAAACGCGGATTGAAAAGCCACGGCCGTTTAACAGCGTGACACACATACGCGCGATAACGCGCGCGGCTTTCAATAACAAATGAACACCGGTAACGCGCGCGAACGCTACGAGTGAGTGGGAGGGGAGGAGGATACATCTCAATGATCGTTATTTCATTATTCAACGGTCTCTTGACCCTTTCGACGCGCGTTAAAGAGCTGTTTCCAATTAAACGCAAAGCCGCGGGACACGCCTCGCGTGAGCGAAAAAAATGTTGCCGCTTTAACATCGGTTCAACGACGGGCGTGCGCCGACTTTCCGAACGTGTCCATTCAACTCTTCCAGTCTCCCGCGCGGTCGTTTCATCGCGCGCGACGATGTCGCGAAAGTTAGCCGAGCGTCCGCGAAAGTTTCGCGGCATAAAGCGCGGAAAATGTCGCGGCTCCGATAACGGCGCGCGGTCGGGACGCTCCGTCCCGCCTGATCGATATCTTGGTTGCATCTGTCGAATTTACCCTTCCGCAGGTTGAACGCACCATAATTCCGCTTCGCGATCCGCCCATAGAGCGCTTTTATGCCTCCGACCCTCCGCCTCATTCCGCCCCTCTGATCCTACTCTGTCGATCGGCCCGGACAATGCTGCGGCATATTGCTGCATATTATACGAATTATTACGCAGGCACGGCGTGGAGCGCACCGGCCTTGAACAAATATAATAAATATACCGGGTGGTCCCGTCGACCTCCGAGCGCGCGCCTCACGCGGACGTGGGCACCCAACGCGCCAGACCTTATGGCATCGATGTTTCCGCTTACGCTACATTTGCAGTGACCCCGTCGACATGAATGCGCACGTCTGGCCTAGGTGTACGTATGTATCTGGGTCGAGAGATAACGGGTCTGAAATCTCTGTAACGCGCGCGTTCGTCGCACTCGGGCTAACGCGCGGGATCGATCATTGTCGGATCAATTGCGAGAAACGTCGGAAACATTTCCGAACGATGACGATATAATGGTTTATGAAAGTGCAAAGTTCGCGGCTCTAATGCGAAATACGTGGGGCGGCGTACCGGCGAACGGCGCTAAAAATATAGTCGTTACGTGCGAGCCGTAGCGAAAGGTCAGTGGTTTCGTACCCTCCTCCGTCCACGCCTTAACATGCAGTTAAGCGCAGCCACTTGGCGGTTTCGCGCGCAATAATTCGATATCCCTTGTGTAACGACTCGAAATCCGCTCGTGCAATCTATTGGCGAATTCTCAGTTGCGAGCACTGGGTGCGCGAGACTTGTTTATACACTGATAAAAAAGGGTCTTAATAAAAAAAAAGTTACTTCCGCAAGAAAAGTATTCATTAGGTGGCTCCTAATAGCTTATTAACTCCAAATTTAAAAAATAATAAACAAATTGAAACATGCATTGGTTTAATCCAAGTATTTATTAAATATCAAAGAATAGATAATTTTAAATTGAAAAACTTTCATTTTAATTCTATAAAATGTTTACTAAGATGCAATTTATACGAACTGTCGGTTCGTACGCAAAAGCCACATAATTTATACTTTATATAAACGTTTTCACGGAATTGACAGTTCTAGAAGCAAAAGGTGCCAAAAGTGCAGAATCACTCCAGCATCCCCTTAACTGCCAAAAAAAAGAGATACTGCTTTTTAGGTTAGAACGGCAGTATACAACCTACTAGTAATTATACCTAGTATACATTTAACTGGTAGAATGTATGGTAAAGTTTGAAAAAAAACTCCCATAAAATTGTTGGAAATGTCATGTTCTCTCACGATTACACGATTTTCAGGGAAAATTTTAAGAGAAAATTCTCTCCGTGCAGAAGTCTGTGTGGTTGCAAATGGCGGCGCGATAACGCTTCGCCCGGCCACGATCGACCCGCGCATCGATCCGACCCGCAAAAATTTGCAACGCGCGTATCCGCTTTACTTCCCGCGGCTTCATCTCCCGCGGGATATCCCTTTACGGTTTACATCGCCGCAAACGAATCGTGAATCGATTCGCTGGCAACGGCGTAAGCCTCAAAGCCAATTCGTCAGACGTGTCTGAGAAAGAGCCCGGCGACGGCGGTGGTGGCGTCGGCACGAATTCGCGACGTTAACCCAGAATCGTTGTCCTTGGAGGTGATCCAGCCGGCCGGGTCGCCGGTTGCCAGGATACCCCGGACTCCTGTGAGAGATTGCCGTGGAAAATACGCGGCGGGCGCTTTTTGCGCCACCCGCTCGGCCCGAAACGGGATTCAAGCCAGTCAGGCCAGCCCGGTGTTACCCGTTAAAGAGATCGTCGGAGGGTTTTCATGCTTCGTAAAAGGATAAAACTGCTGCTGCCACTCGGAACGCGAATGACAGGGAGAGACGGGGAGTTTTAATGAGAGACAAATTTGTTACCGGCCGTTTTTAAATGTGTTTAACTCGATCCTGTCGGTCTATATTTGTCCAATGCATCGCGGTTATGATCTTTTATTTGTAACGGAGGAGGAACGTAATGCGATATTATGGAGAAGGAATGAACGAGTTTATTTTTTTTTGTTTAACGAGTTTTCGCAACGCCGGGCACGTGCGATCGAAATGAAAACTTGCTTTCTATACGTTCTATACGTTTCCTCCTAATACTCGTGTAATTTTGTTAAGTAAAAGTACATATTTTATTCGGTGAATACTGTGACCGAATTTGTACACCTCCGCGTGCACGTGCAATATTATTAGTCGAAACAAACTCTCTGCCGCGATACAATGGAAACTTTGTTAAAATACGTAAATACTTTACATGAATTGCGCTTTTTATTATTACCGCTCAAAGTGCAAACTACAATTGCACTTCAACTGCAACACCATAACGGCGAGGATTTCATTGCACTTTGTACGCGTTATTGTGTGGCAAAGTGCACTTGAGAAATTTCCGTCGGGAATTGAGATTTTCCGTATTATTCCGCGTCCTGTCCTGTCCTATTGCATTCGCAAACATTTCCGCGAGAGTAAAAGGAAAATGTTTATAAAGCAAATATAAAGTTTCGGCCGTCGGAGTTATGTCTCTTATCGCGACGGCAATATATAGATACACTCGGAAATGTAAAAACTTTCCCATTTTTTCATTAGAAAATCCTCCAACTTTTAATTTTCCATTAATAAAATTTATTTCTGAATAAGGGTTCGCGACGCTTCTGCAAGAAATGTCTGCCAAAGATACGAAGTCGATTGGATTTTAACGCAGTGAGAGGAAGCTCTTCGAGATACGTTAGATCAACAGACGACATAAATTATTTACGAGCCTACTTAAGCGCAGATAAAACACCGCGAGACTTTCCCTAATTATTTCCTCTGTTGCGCAAATTTAGATCGTGGGTCTTCGGCATGGAATTCTTTCGCGCGAATGGCACTTACGCGTTTATCGATGTACACACATGCGCGTGGCCAACGTTCGCGAGTGAAAGGGAGATGAAAGGCGCACTTTGTACTTAAGGGAAGGTATATATATCGAGTAAATGAGATATAAATTTCCTCTCCCGTTTCGTCGATCATTTATTCGACGGTTCTCGATCGGTCGCGGATGGTGGAGCACGACGAGCGCCAGGGGCGGCGTACACTTAAATAAAGGGTCGCCACGTCGCTCGTGGACGTCCTAAATAGATGGGCAATGGGCCCTTGAATTATGAGCATCGAGTTGGCCTAATGCAATTATCTCTTTTAGAGTATATTGGCTCCATTTGTATATTAAAATTGAGCACTGCCGCGTGCGCTATTGCGTTCCTATTAGATTCGATTAAATGGACTTTAATTCGAGTAAAAGGCGAACGGAAAAATCTACAGAAAGTAGGTGTAGCTAATATTGGCAACGTTATGAATCATTATGCAGTCCTAATATGATAGATGCGATATTGGTTTAACGAGCGGAACCGCTTCTCCTCCGGCGTATTTATAAATAATTTATTAAGACAGTTTACGAGACAAACTTATCAGAAGTTACGAATTATTCAGTACCTACTCCCTATTTCAAGTCGGTATAATTTTTTTAACTAAAGTCCCTGGTCTAAAATACAAGAAATTACGAATTGGCAGTCGAAGTTACGCGAGTTTTAATTCTACCGAGAAGTCGTCTACCGAGATTGTCGTTTAAACCGAAGTTTTGGTATCGGAGAAAAAATACAAAATAGTAAAATTGGCAGATTGAATTCGCGGAGGATCGCCTGTACTCCGCATCGTAACGAGTAAAGAACGGAAAAGCCAGTGTTCCGCAACGCCCGCGGCGTCGCGTTGCAAACGAGAAAATGTGTTCGCGGCTAGCGTACAAGGGGGAGATCCAATTATGACAGCAAAGCATTTAGCAGATAGCCCAGCGCAAAATATAGCGTCTCATCTTTATCGTATTTTTACGACGTTTGTACAATATTTTAGCTGCCTACCTTGTCGGAATCCGTCTCCAAGCGCGCGACGACTTCCAGGTCATTTTCATTGTCTCCCACTGAAACACGTATTTAAAGAGAATATTAATAAACATATATTGAAAGATAATCGTTTTGATTTCAGTGCACTTAAAAAAATTCGGAACAATACGAGCGTCACCTGAGATATTTTGAGTGAGACAATTATAATATTAAAAATTAATTGCGCATATAAAAATATAGAAAATATAAAGCGGGAATAAAAGAAATCGTTTTTATGAAGTTATTATTGGCGCTAGTTGTTTCAATGATATTTGCTCACATACATCACAAGGTTTATTAAGCCATGTTAAATTTTCAAATACTGACGCTCGCAACGTTTGCACGGAAATAAATTTTCAACGCGTGCAAATACATATTATGTAATATGTAAAAGACAGTTTTGCGCGAAAAGATTTTCGTCTGCTATAAAACCACGCCGGGGATGTTCAGAAATGGCGTATGAGCGGCTTTCACGGTATATCGAAAGCCGCACCTTTTACAGTATCGGAGAGCATCGGGGATATGCGGGAAACCTCCGTCGGGGATTTAAGCCGCGAGTTTTTCACGGTGCGGCTATTGATAAGCGCGCGGCGGCAAGGATGCGGCGCGAGATGCTTTTGTACTTTTCGTCCGGCCGCAACCAGTAAAGATAGCGGTTTCAGTAGTGCCCGAGGGTGAGGGGGTTAGCTCGCGGTACAAATTCGAGGTAATTCCGCAATACGAGCGGCAACGAGGGTAACGAGCTTCCCGAGCAGATTATCTGGCCGACGAGAGGGCGGCGGAGGATTGTGTTGGCAACGCGAGTATCCTTCTACGCCGCTGGCCGGGGAGCACGTCGCAGAAAATATCGATCCCCGACTCCGGTCCGGTGCGGCCTTCGCAGCGTTTAACAAGCGCATTACGTTGGCCCCTTTTAAAAGATCGCACTTCTGACTTCAATGGGCCGTGTAATCGGATTAGGATCGACACAATGCGCCTGTGCCGCGAATGTGTAGCGTTCCGCATCGAATCCATCTGCCGAGTCCTGCTACACCCGATGCACATGTCCGGCCGCCGCATCGCTATGGCATCTTTCGAGACGAGGGCCGAAATGCGAGAAGATATCAGAACGACAGACACGGGATATAGAGCGTAATGTTACAGATGAGATAATAATAGTAATAATAAATCGCGTGATCAATACAGGCAGATGCGATCGAAAGCAGAATTTCTCGCGACCCAGATGCGAGGCCGGGGCACACTAAGGTTCGTTAAAAATGTTAATTTACAAAATTTAACATTTTCAACTTTATCATACGAATTCTATTACCTTTCGCAGAGAGATATTATTGTTACTAATTGTATATTATCTGGTTTATATGATGTGTGCGATGTATGTATAATAGAATATTGTTATAGTTGGTTAATTCTAAATACATTCTCGTCAAAATATGGATGGCTCCTGCCGCGATCCGCATAATACGGAGAATAAAGGATTGAATATTCGCATTACCAAATTGTTTGTTCCTAACCGAGGATTTATTGCCATTTATCTCTCTCTCTCTCTCTCTCTCTCTTGAATATTTGCGATAAGCGGACTAAATTGTGAACACTGAAATAAAGACGCATTATGCGGCACGGCCGCGGTAATTAACACGTTTCAAATACGCAATTACCGTGTCTCAAATGCGCAATTCTCGTCGTAATGGATGTCAAGCCAAGCCTCTTCCTCAATTATACAGAAAATTAATTCGTTGGCCGTTGAATATTTCGTCGTCACGGACGATCCGTCAACGTCAACGTCGTGTGGCGGTTATGCGCGTTCGAATGAACTGTTAATTATCAGTCGCACTCTGCGCGCTTCTCAGAACCATACATCAGCATCGGGGCCCTTGGCGTGTCTCAAGCGAAAACACATTACTTCGTAACGATAATATTTACTGGATTCAGATCGCAGACTCGAGCTGATATCGCGGGCGTATTAAATTTGCGATAAACAGCGGGCTGCATTGAATAACGCGCGCATATGTACGGGGCATTTCGAATTTTTTGTTATCAGCATCGAAAAGGTATCCGGTAACGGTCGAGCCTTTGCGATACCATTATCTTACGTGAGATTACAAATACATTTGATAAAAAAAGATGAGAAATCGAGGACTCGATGCAGCAGTTTTGTTTACAAAAGGGAAATGGAAAGTTTTTTGTTTTTTTACTGAAATCGATATCACTCGAATAATTCCTCAGGTTATTGAATTATTGACAATGCATTTCAATGTAACGTTTGACTATTGAGAATTAAAACGGATAGAAGTATTATTAGAGAAATCGATATTAATAGAAAATTAATCAGAGATTCGAATTATAAAATGTTGCGCAAGCGCATATATCGATTCTAGAGTATTCTGTGTACAATGCTGGGCAGACTTACAACCCTTTCTTTTTTAATGAGTTTAGAAACGCGCATTTAGATTCAGGTTTCCGTTCCAAAACTATTCCTTTGAGGAAAATTTCACTCGAGAAATACGCTCAAAATTTCGGAATGGCCATCGAGTAAAATATTCCTCGGAGAGGAAGATTTTTGAACGTAACCTTGAATCTAAATGCACGTTCCTAAACTCATGAAAAAACAAAGAACGTGTTGCGACCATTCTGTCCATCACCGTACGTAAGATTACATTTCCTTTGTTTCGTTAAACTTCAATGTACACACGTGAATCCTCTCTGTGGCAGGAAAAAATTGTCTATCGTGGAAAGTCGTTATATACCCCGGTCGCTTCGTTTTCCCCACAAAATGCAGCATAAAATTCAATATAGAGTGTTTACGCCTCCGGAAAACGTAGGCGGTTATTCAAAATGTAACAAACGGGCGGGAGGCCATTTTTAGGAAGCTGCGGCGGTAAAGCGCGGCGTTCGCGGTTTAAATTATTCACGCCGTTTCATATTAACCGGCGAGCCGCCTTATTCCGTTGACTCTCCCCGAACGTTCTCTTTTCATCCGCGAATTACCATAATTCGTCGGCCTGACGGCGTAATTTTTCGTTTAAACATTATGCGAGGCTTCATGTAAGGCGACGGTTTTAATCCACGAGTATTCCGTGAACGGAGAGAGAAACGTCGCGGTCGTGCCGCGACTGCGGGAGGGCCGGGCGCGTTAAATAAGTGAGCGGCTCCCGTGTCCTGGAAGAAATTTTGCAGCGACCAAGCGAATTTGCGAGTCCGCTCTCGGTTCTCCTACCGGTTAACCTGGCCTCGCATCCCGGAATATCGGAGCCGCGGTTCGTCAATCAGTAAGTTACGAGGGACATTCGGGCTTTACGGGCCCTCATACGTCTCCTTCGTCTTATCGGGGCGCACGCGAAACGAACGAGAAATAAATCCATCTGTCCTTCTTTTTGCCCGCGGTACCGTTCAGACCAAACTTCTGCCTTCCGGCCGTCGCGAAGTGTTTATATTCTCGCCAGGAAGAAGAGAATGAGAGAGAAAGAGAAAGAGAGGGAGAGAGAGAGGGGGGGGGGGGAGGGAGGCAGAGTGATATCCCAAGGAGAAACGCGGGTGAGAGAGTAACCGAGAGGCGTGGACACAATGCCGCTCTTTTACGGCAAGAAGCAGTCACCGTTTGAAAGTTTCCCCCTTGGAAAAATATCACCTTCCTGCTCGGGGGACCAAATAAATGTAACTCCGTTACCGCGCGGAGCCGCTCGCGCCTCGGCCTTTCCTCGGAAACTCGGGCTCGATTTCTTCTCGCCTCTCATTTCCTCCCGGGAACTCGCGGTAAAGATTGCACTCAGCCCCTCCTCACTTATCTAATGGAATCGAGACCGACCATCCTCCGGAATTCTAACGACGACGGGAACCCGACCGCGCGCGCGCGCCGATACGGACGATTCTACGAACGAATCGGTGGAATCGGACGAGGGCGAAGAGAATGTGTATCGCGATTAATTAATAAGCTCGCGTACGTCGAAGCTGACGATAAAACCGGCGGTTAGATCGAACGATTTGCCCGAGATATTATTGGAGTGCAATGCCGTCTCACTTTTGAAATATCGCGCCGCAGGAAGTTTGATCGACGAAACGATTCGACAAAACCAATAGAACGCTATCATAACCGCTTGATGCAATTTATTTTCTAGCTTATGGCGGCAACCGACGAAACACGATGTCGTTAACGACGCGTATGTAGGTTTCTATGTAAGTGGAAATATTGGACGTTCGATCGCAAATTGATTGCGCATTGTTCGCCCAGTCGCTCGAGGGAAACACGTTTCATCGGTCGAAACAAAGGGCAGATATTTTTTAAAGCGTACAATTTTTTCATATTCACCGTCAGACGATGTAACAGATCAATCGTAGGAAGCGATAGCGAGGAGAGAAAGCGTAACGAGACTCGCGAGCGTGTAATACGGGGTCTACAATGCGAGTCGCAGAGTCGCAGTCGTAAGACTAGTCGACTGTAATTGGTCAATTCAGTCGGACACGTAAGAATTAGGGCGGGAGCACACACTTTTGCATAAGTGCATAATCATATGCATAAGGAATTTGATTGGTTCATTTCCTTATGCATTTGCCTATGGACCAATCAATTTCTCTACGCGTATGCTTACACTGAGAAAAATTTTCGTCGGCTGAACCTATTAATTATATTTAATCGGGCATTTTTCTCAGTGTATGCACTTGTGCAAAAGTGTGTGCTCCCAGCTTTAATCAATCGTAGTCGACTATTCTTACGACTACGATTTTACGACTTCTACACTGAGGAAAATTTTCATTGGATAAACCAATTGGTGTTTCCGTTGATTACATTTTCCGATTAAATTATGGATACATCCGATGAAATACAGTTACCGATGAAATTTCATCGAAAGACCGATCATATTTCTCATCGGATGTGCAATTTAATTGGATATCTCCGTTTGTTATTATGTAAAATTGGATTATCCGATTATATTTAATCGGGCATTTTTCTCAGTGTACGCAGACGAGGCTTAGCTCCCGGCACCGACCGGAATCAAACGACCGCGCATTCCGCGGTTGCCGAATAATGCATTTTCGTCAATAACTAAAATTATTACGGCAGCGATATCGCGTATTAATCTTTGCCGGACGATTGAACGGTAATCACGCTTATTTCGCGGCAAACAGGCCGACATCAAACGAGTCCCCTTTGAAACGCACATCCGCCTCTTTATTTCCAGTCCGCGCTCGCCTCTCGTGTATTTACCTCTGTTGCGTTAACGAGTTTCGCGTACTTTGCCCAGCCTCCGGGCGCTTTTCATATCCCCCGCGCGCGCCGGTCCAGCGGCGGCGCGCGCGGGTATCAAAAAACAGCCCCGCTCTCTTTCTTTACGAGCGGCCGACCGGCCTTCCGTCCGGACCAGGACGAGGACGTTGCCGGGGTGTCGTCTTCCAGGCTGTTGCCTTGCCACGTTACGGTCTTCGAGGCGTGCACCGACGGCGCAACCTCCTTCCCGACTCCGCGCCAACTCTCTCTCTTTCTCTCTCTCCTCCTCTCGCTCTCGTATCTCGGGGTGCGCTCGATGTCCCGTATTATCCGCCCTCGCCTCGTTTTATCTGTCCCGCTCCGGCTCGCGGATGAACGGCGACGACAGACTCTCGTCGGTGGAACGAGGCGAAACCCTTTCGAGCGGCGGCGCCCGCCTGGCTGCCTGCTTTTCAGGCGCCGGCGAACCTGCTCCAACACGGACGCAAACAGACGCGTACTTGCACAAACATTCGTGCATCATTCGCTGGACGGAGGGAGGAGAGAGTGTAAAAGAGGGAGAGAGAGAGAGAAGAGGAACAAGTGGAAATGGCGAGAGCGAGAGGAGGAAATGCGGACGAATGGGATCGGATTCGTCATTCATTTTCCAAGTCGGCGCGACCTTCTCCTCGCGGAGCTCTCTCTTCCGCTCCGGTCCGCGACTACAATCCCACCGTCCTATCGATGATCGTCCGAATTACAGTCGGCACGGTGGCGTGCCTCGGTTGCAAAGCGCGCACCTGTTGGCTGCTTAATCGTGTAAGCGGTTCAGCGGGACGAGATTGATCGACGCGAAATTGCCGCGGCGAGCGCAAGGCCCGCTTGTATTTGTTTGCGGGACAATTAATCGCCGTTAACGCGAATCGAATCGAGTTGCGCGAAAGTACGCGACGCTCTCCGCGGCCCCACGGGAAGGCTATCAGGGGCTCGCTCGTGAATCTTTCTCTCCGGCGTGAACTCGTGGGGGGGGGAGGGAAAAATTTCATTAACGAGTTCAATATTTGTCAATGTAAATTTGCACGAGTTTCACGTTCGAGATTCACGATCGAGTCTCCGGTTGCAACGTTAGACGCCGTTAGACGAAGCGTCGTTGCAGCGCGGTGCGAGCGTATCTTTAAATCGCCGTCGGCGGAATCCAAATTTTCCACGAGATAAAATCACAAGCTGCGTCTCTTCTCTCCCCCCCCCCCCCCCTCGGTCTCCCCTCTCTGCGTCGTAAAAGGTACTATTTCATCTACTTTCTTTCCAGTTGCCTTCCTAAAGATTGATACCGAGAATGATTCATCGCGACCATTCATTTCGTTCTCTCGCGTATTCGTAACTTCTTTCACCTCTACTTCTTCCTCCGTCAGAAGTTTCTCCTTTCTACACGGAAAAGCTCTGTCGTGCGCCGGTAATTGTACGTAAATATAATTTCGTATATGAGCGCAAATAAGCACTTTTTCGAAAACACAACCGTAACGCGCGCTACAATTCATTTGACGCTGCGAAGAACGAGACACGGTACACCGAGAAAAAGGATCTATTTAGGTTAAACAAATGAGATACGTTGAAATCATATTTCTTCGCGTCTACTAAATTTTTGTTTGCCCGCACTAAAACATTTGCTAGATTTGAAGAAATAGATATGAATTCTCTTAGAGATTGCGGTCTTAATCAAATAAAATTTGGGTTAAGGTAAAGAAATCGTTTCTTTGAAATTAAATAAAAGTCTAGTAAGGTCAAAATTCTAAGAAAATTTATTTCATCTCGTGTTTTCTTGACCATACCTGACATTTTTTAAGAAAATTTTCTATATTATTAAAAAATGCCAAGTATGGTCGAGAAAACACTGACGAGATCAAATAAATTTTCTTTAAATTTTGACCTTACGAGACTTTTATTTAATTTCACGGAAATTATTTCTTTACCTTAACCAAAATTTTCTTTGATCAGGTATGGTCAAGAAAACACTGACGATGTTAATTATCGCTGGCGACATTGAAGAATTCTTATTAGTTAAAATTTATTTGATTTCAAACAAACTTTTTTTCCGGGTGTACTCGGAGAGAAATGTGCATTTCTCGCGGAAGATACAAGAGTGCTCGGAGAAAGAAAAAAACCGTCCCTGCGAATCGAAAATCTGATTTAGATTAGAATAGAACAGGAAACGGTGCCGGTCACAACTAAATATCAGCTGTCCATGTTTTAAATTGAAATTTAGTCACCACGTGCAGTTTTTAGCTATGACAGGTACATTTTTTCCCCTGTTTGAATATCCATTAAATTCGAAAATCTATTTTGTCCTACTTTTACACCCTCCCGCGAGGACATCTCGCCTTTAGTTCTTTTCTCCCCACGACTGCCTTATAAGTGCATCTCGTATTCCACATCGCTAAGTTGTATCGACGCGAAGTATCGATGGCATATTAAAATCGGGGGAAGCTCAACCCGGCAATGGCGTTTGATGAATTGGTACCTCGATGAAACGAAATATTTCTATTTGTTTATTGTGAAGAGAGACCGTCGTCGGCGGTAGGGGATCGTGGAATAAATATTTAGTTTAGCCAGCAGTCGCTTTCGAAGGGAGGGACAGGAAGCGGCGCATCGCTTGTCCCTCATAAATTTATTTCTCGCATCTCTCATCCGCCTCTCCTCCAGCTTATTGTTCCTACGGGCTTTCGGCATCGCTTTTTTATGCACCGAGGAAGATTTAAGTGTTTAATAACCTCGCTCGCAGACCTAGTAGATGAAAGATACAAGAGTTTCGAGGCATTATTTAGTCCGGTTTCTCTGTCGTTCTGGAATTTCTCTCTGACGCTCTTACGCAGTTTGTCTGCTCGTGTGCGCTTTCTCTCTCTCGACTTGTCCGCATTCTCTGTCTCTCTTTTAGTCCTAACGTACGCGGGAATTGTCGATCTAGCAAGGGCATTTATTGGTCTCTGCCGCGGCAACGGAAGATTGTGCAAGAAAATTAGAAAGCAACGGGAACGCGATCGGACAATTGGTTAGCGAATTGATTTTAAGAGAAAGCACACGAATTCATTTCGCTAAAAAATATTTTGCACACCTTTCCGTATACTTTGTTGCAAAAATAAATATGCGAAAGAAATTTGAAATGCAATTTCTTTCTTTTTCACTGATTTTTTGTTCACCATTGCTTTATACTCGGTTTGAAAAAATTTTGATGAGTTTTCAATCAATAGATAATAATAGGGAACTTTTGAAACGTGACCTCGTTCCCAGGAATTAATTTATCGAAAAAGTCGTCTTCCCAAGTTGCTTTTAGGATACTAGAGCGCGGAAATAATTGGACTGCGAATATCCCGTAGCCCCGCGAATCGTTAAGGAAGTTACCGAGTTGCTGCTCATTGTCAGTCTCGCTATTAAAATAGCGACGGCGCGAAGTACCCATCCGTTACGGAAAGAGTCGCGCACTTTGGCGAAACGAGGTCCCACTTTCGCGGTGCCTGCTAAACCGTCGGAGAACCAGCGAGTGGCGTGACGGATTTTCTGGGGCAGCTTCAAGACGATAAAACCTCGCGTCGTGTTCTAGCAGGCGCGAGAATTACGATCTATCATCTTAACAGACGAGGCTAGTTTCGTCCCCCCCCCCTCCCTGGGCGAATTAGTCGCGCGAGAAGCGCCTTAGCCGTCCCACTAATGAATTGTAAACAATGCCGGGCGATGCAAACTTTAAAATAACAGCGGATAATCGTGGATAACATTTAATTAATTCTGCACGACCTTTCGCGCGGCAATAATCGAAGATTAATCGACCCCCCGCTGTAAATTCGCGGTAACGCTACCGACATTAACGATAGATCCGTAATTATATCTCCCCTGTATTAATTATATATAATTGCTCGGAAAACGGGGAGCTCGTGGCGCGATCATATTTGTAACGTAACGACCCTTTCACGACAGCTCTGTTTCCTCCCTCCAGAAGTTTAATAAAAACGAAAATTGAGCGACGCGCTCAATTTTCGACTTAACCGCGTCAATTGGCCCGTAACGAGCCGTAGTCCTTTTCATTGGCGGGGCGATCGATCGACACGACGAGCGTCACGAAGGACAACGCGCGAACGTCACCCACTTGACTTCGCGTCCGTAAGATTGTAGCTCACTTCGGTGCAAATAGACCGTTGACAAATGATAAACAAGCGAGGCGTCCACCGTCTGCGCCTCTCGCTTTCTCTACGTCCCACAGAATCATCATCACAAGGCGCAGAGCCCACGGTTTCCTCGCGTCACGTAAGACCAGCCGAGGGTCCGAGCTGTGAAGCGCGCGAGGGTCGGCGGGTTTATTTGAAAAAGGACGGCCCTCTTGAGAGAAGGACGAGGCGGAGGTCGTAACCGGTGATGGAGTTTGTATACTTCTCGAAATAAAAGGGGAGGGACACTCGAGGCTGCATCGGAGCAGCAGCACCTTTTCGAGTTTCGGCGATGACGTCACGTATGAAGACGTCGAGGGCCACGCTTCGCGTGGATCGATCTACGATCGACGTCTAAAGAAATTGATAGCGTATCCGCGTGCTGCAAATATTGACGAATTATATTAATAGTGCGTATTAAATTTGAGGGGTCATTTCACTTTAACGGCCCAAAAACTATGCTTATCTTTAACAATTTTTTTAACAGTAAATACACCGTTCAATGAAATAAATCTTTTGGGGATTTATTCGGGCACTTTTATATAAGACAACAAAATTTTTGTCATAATTTAAACATTCTTTAATTAAGCGTTTTCTATATCGTTCGAATGGCGTGTCAAAAAAGATGCAAGTACGCTGCGTTGAGGACTTTTATCATTTAGATTCACCTCAAACAAAAATAAAAAAGATTCTTAATCTATATGAGTGTCGCTGTGTCCCGAACCAAAATTAAGAATTTTTATTTAAAAATAACAAAATGGTGCCAGTTTGAAAAAAGTTTTGGAAAGTACTTTTTAAAACTTTTTTCAAACTGGCATCATTTTGATATTTTTAAATAAAAATTCTTAATTGAGGTTCAGGACATAGCGACACTCATATAGATTAAGCTTTTTGATTTTTTGTTTCAGGTAAGTCTGAATGACAAAAGTCATCAACGCAGCGGACTTGCATCCTTTTTGACACGCCATTCAAACGGTGTAGAAAACACTCAATTAAAAAATTGTTTAAATTATGTCAAACTTTTTTTGTGTTATTTAAAAGTATGGTGTATTTATGGTGCAAAACATTGTTAAAGATAAGCACAGTTTTTGGGCCGTTAAAGTGGAATGACCCCATAACTCGATGAGTAGTCGCTACCGCTCGATATGCTGTTATTTTTATCCATCATGCGTGGTAAAATTTATTATTTTAACGTAAATTGTAGTTGAAAAACCAGCCGCATCTTTTGTGCAGTCCGTTTTATGGTTTCTTTTCAATTTCAGTGTTTAATTAAATTAACGACACACCGGGTTGAATTTTACGCTACAAATTTAACAGAGCGTAGCGATAGATTTCCGAATGGAATTCTGTATGGTGATTATTTATCCGCTCGGTAGATACGTGATACTTTGGCTGGATCACAAAGCACGTGTTACGGAACTTTCCGGAATGGATTCCGAGCGGAGTGATTCTGCTGTTTCCAGAAAACGGAATAAAAATCTAGGAAATAACTAAACAATTCCGATTGGAATCCTTTCCGGAAACTTGCGCGATACCCTGACCCCTTTTCTCTCCGACAACGAGACGACGCGCGATTGTACTTTCCCCTCGGCAAATCGCCGGACGAGCCTGAGATTTTCCGTCTATTTTCGCCGGGCGCGTCTCCGTGTAAGCTCGGGATATAAGCTCCCCGCGCAATTGTCTACACGAGAGTCGTAATTACAGGTCTGTCATTAGCGCCGTGGCAATATTTGCGCGGATTTACAGCGCGCGGTACAGATACGCTATCAATCCTCGAGATCTTCGACACGAGGGCGACGGCGATGACGCGCGAGGAAAGCGGCTCGTCGCGCGTGCCATAAATCTAAAGGCGGCGCGAAGGGCTCCGTTAAACGACGACGTTTAAGGCACGTGACGTAATAGCGGCGCGAGAAGGGTGTTCTCGCACGCGTCGAGTTCCGGCGGGAATTAATTCGCGCGGCAACGTTATTAAGAGCCGATCTCAATTGAATCGTCACCCCGGACCCGCGGTGGCGCTAATATTACGTTGCCACATTTCATTTTCCTCGTCGCGTGATCACACTTTGATTTACCTCGCCTCTCTCGCAGCCGACGAGAGCCGACAGTCACTCGGTCCCGGGGTCTATCAATCTTGCTCCGCGCTTCGCGTCGCGTCCCGCCAAACAGATTAGATAGCGTCCATTTTTTATCACTAGAGTATATTGCATCGATACCTCTCGCGCGTGCACGTAGACGAGACCGCGTGAGCGCGCGCGCGCGTACACCGCGACCGGTTAAGCCGACACCGCCATAAATCGCCGATTTTTGCATATGCGGAGAGCGGAGCATAGAGCGAAACAAATTCCGAAAACAAGATTGCCGTATATACATATATCCTATAAACAAAAATCCCTCCGGCCGCCGCGCGACCGGGAGATTTATATTCGTTTGGGAAAGTGTTACGCCCGCGTGTTTACGAGCGTACGATGCAGCGTTTCGTCCGCAGCGGGGAAGATAAATGGTCGATCTAGGGAAAAGTCGATATATGGAGGGTGGTGCGCCCAATATTGCCCCCCCCCCCCCTCGCCCACCGCGTGTGAAAGATGCTCGACTAACGCGGCGGTTTAATCCCTGATCTAAGTAATAGATAGCGCGCTCGGTACGCGACTCGACTCTCGAGCGTACCGTTACCGAAAACGTAAGGCTGGTATTACAATTTGTCGTACGACAAAATTTTCAAGCGTGCTGATCGGCCGCAGAATAGAAAATTTCTCGAGACTCGAGGACTTTGCTATTCTGCAGCCAATCGACATGCTTGGCAAATTCGTTTATATTAGCCTGAGGCTGGACTTTCGTTTGTCACACGGCAGATTTTTCAAGCGCGTTGATTGGGGGATAGAAAAGTTGCCGAGTATCTAGAAAGTTTCTGTGCCGCAGCCAATCGCGTACTTAAAAAATTTGTCGCACGACCAATGAAATAGTACACTTAAGGCTGAGCTACAATGTGTTCTTTGCGTCTGGAAATCTTCTATTTTGTAGCCAATAAATACGTTTAAAAAAATTGTGCAAGTTAATAAATTGTACATTGTACAATCATAACTTGTCGACAAAGTTTTTAAGCGTTTCGATTTGCTTATACAAAATATAATGTTTCTAGACGCGAAGGGCATATTGTAGATTAGATTTTAAGCTGTTATTACATTTGGCGTGCAGGATAGAAAAGTTGTCGAGTATCTAGAAATTTCCTAGCTTGCAGCCAATCAACACGCTTAAAAACTTTGTGTCGCACGACCAATGAAATAGTACACTTAAGGCTGAGCTACAATGTGTTCTTTGCGTCTGGAAACCTTCTATTTTGTAGCCAATAAATACGTTTAAAAAAATTGTACAGGTTAATGAATTGTACATTGTACAATCATAAATTGTCGACAAAGTTTTTAAGCGTTTCGATTTGCTTATACAAAATACAAAATACAAATTAAGCTGGTATTACATTTGTCGTGCAGGATAGAAAAGTTGTCGAGTATCTAGAAAGTTTCTATCCCGCAGCCAATCGACGTACTTGAAAAATTTGTCGTACGACAAATAAAATAATACCCTACGGCAGAGAATGGTCTGTAAACGCTTAAGACTGTCTTAATTGTACAGGCAAGGCAGAGGAAAACTGAAGTCACGCACAACAGCCTTTCATCAATGCAGATTAACCTCGGCTCGATTTACTTTCCCTCCTCTTCTAGTTCTAAAAATCAGAAAAAGATACGAGTAACTTTGTACAACGTTTGGCGTGAAAATACTGCCATGAAGCGAAATATTCCTTCTATTGCAGTAAATACTCACTTCAATAGGGTGAATCTTTCGCTCTGAGAACCTCAGAGAGAGCGATTTGGCTACACATTTCTCGAAACCGAGCTCAAGCATCGTGGACACGAACCATTAGACAATAACATAGAGAAAGACGTAGAGTCGACCAGCCTCTGGTTTAACAGTTAACCGGAAAATGGGGAAAAACCAGGCCAAGCGCGCGCGGCGCGACAACATCGACGTTGCGCCATTTTACAGTTCGAGAGAGAGAGAGAATCTCCGGTCCGCCGAGCTCGCGACGCGCGAACCCGTCGCGACTATATCGCCCGCTCGCTATCACTTGGAGAGGTCGGGAGCGAAGCGCGAGATCGACTTACCTTCCAGGAATCCGCCGGTGTCGTCGAAATTGGAAGGAACGGCCACGGCGCATCGGTGGATCGGGCTGAGATTCGGACGGCGGAAGGTCGCGCGCGCGAAACGGCCGTTGGGCTCCCCACCATCGCGGCCGCGTATACCTGCCCGCGCTGCCTGCGTGCCGGCGGTGATCACGTGAGCCGGCGGAGACGGCCGAGCGCGGCCGAAGGTCGTGCCGAGCGCGTACGCGACGCTCCCCGCCACAGTTCGAGATAGGCCAGCGCGACGTTGCGACGTTCCATCGTAGTCGGTCGAAGAATCGCTCGAACGCGCCGCGCCGCTTGATCGCCGTCGATCCGCGAGTTCGGGGAACGCGGCCGCGTGTGTGTGTCCAGTGAACGGTAAAACGTCACCGAGAGAGAGAGAGAGAGATAAAGGAAGAGTAGCGAGGTGTGGTGAGGCACGAGAGAGGGACTGTCTTGGAGAGCGAAGATAGGCAGCGATCACGCCGCGATGGCAGCCCGTCAACGTCCCACCTGCATGGCGATCGCCGTTCTGTTGCTGCAGCTAGCAGGTAAGGCCCCGGGAGTGTTGCCCGCACGCGATACCGCGCCGCGCCGCGCCGGTGCGGGGGGAATCACGTCCGCCGCGTACGCGTCGGTGGAATCTCGCCACATGGTTTCCCACGGGGACCCCGTTCGCCGCCGCTCGGCGTGTGTAGAGCGCGAGCGAGAAAGAGAGAGAGAAAGACCGAGACGGGCGAGTGCACTCAGCAGGTGGTTTAACCGTCGCGCCGCGCCGCACAGTTCTGGAATTCGATGCGAAGTTTCTCGACGCTCGCGAATTCGAATTTCCGTTCAAGTGGCGCGCAGCGACCAGGCGTCGCAGCGTCGCGTCGCGTCGCGTCTCGTCTCGTCTCGTCTCTCCTCATCTCGTCTCGTCTCACCTCGTCTCGTTCGTTCGTTCTACGGCAGGTGCGTCGCGTCGATTGGTTCGAATTCGAAACGCTGACCGTTGGCCGTCGCGCGTCCCGGCCGGTTTGCTCTCGCCGGCTTCCTTTTGTCCCAACGGAATCCCGCGATCGGCGCCGCCGCCGCCGCCGCCGCCGCCGGCCTTCCACCGCGTTCGTCTCAATTGCCGTCGACGTTCGCGCCGCGGCCGAACGGAAGCGCCGCGAGTTCGCCGCCGATGAATCATTAGCGTTGGCGCATTCGTAATGAACGTGAATCACGTTCCCGGGGAAGCCCTTGATCGCCGAAGGTGCGCTTCGAACGATGGACCGAGAGAGTCGGTCTTGGAAATAGTTTCGCGTGTATGTTGTCGCGAATCTTGATTTACGGTCGATATAACCTGAATCTTTCGAGCGAACGTCGCAACGTGTAGACGCACTTTCTTAGCAGTAGACAGTTTGCTTTTAGCACTGCTTTTATCTCCTCCCTCCCCCCCCCCCGGCCTGGAACTTTTCCCGCCATTTGGAAGCTGTCCAAATGAAACTGTTTGTACGTTCGTTTCCTCGAAGCCGTTTCACTAGGATTTTCGATCATTCAGAAAGAAAAGATCGTTTCGAGGGACGAGAGAGAGAGGAGAGGAGAGACAACCCGAGGTTCCGTGATCCCCAACGTCTCGAATAACGCACGTCCCGGGTCCATCGTATTGTTCTTTTTCTTCCTCTTTTTTTTTTGTTAAAGAAAAACCGCTCTTCGTGACTTCGTTCGAAATAACTCGTATAATTTTTACGGGCGCCTTTTGTGCCCGAACGCAAGATCCTAAGATCCTTGCGGCGAGAAATCGTCTCGCATCCTCGGCGCTCTCTCTCTCTCTCTCTCCGCCGTCAATGGACCCCGAAGGGAGGAAGACCCTCCGACCTGTACGCCGCACCTGAACAAACGCCCGTTTTCGCGCACCTGTTAAGCGCGCAGCAGCAGCATCCCGGGAGGTGCGTCCGCATCCTGAGAAGGGTCCTGGGCGAACAATGCACCGCGCTCTCCGCGGGCCTTTGTGCGGCCCGCAGGAAGAAGGAACTCGCTGGAAAAGGTACCTGTGAGTCAAGGCCGGGGCCGCGCATCGCGATCACTTTTCTCGAAATTGCCCGCTCGACCTCGGACTCCGTCTCGGCCGGACTCGTACCTTGTACCTGCCCGCGGATCTCGCGCAAATTGCACCTCCGGCTCTTCCTCTCTCGCGAGCTTCCTTTCGTCTCGATCGTTCGTTCATGATCGTCGTCGTCGTCTTGGTCGTGCGACGTCTCTTCTTCCATTCCTTCTCACCGCGGTCCGGTTTCATCCGATTCTTCTTTTTTTCTCCTGCTTCTCTTCACCTTGTCCTTGCACTTGGCGAGCGTCGTCGCGTTCCGCTCACCGGTGTGATTTATAAAGTAAGCGCGCGCCAGAGGAGAGAAAGGACGACAGAAGAGTACCGTTTTCCCCCGCGACGTTTCACTTTCCAGTCTCACGCCTTTATTCGGACGGTACCTTGTTTCTCCACGGACACGTCGTTTTCCTTTCTACGGCGCGAACCTGGAAACCGAGTTCGTGGATCTCGTCGATTAGATCCCAGGAACTTTCGCAACGTGACGACCGATGATATATGGATCGCCTGACGCCCTTTGAAACTTACTTTCGTTCGGATTCTCTCGTTAACGAATAACTCGCGAAACTCCCGCGCGCAAGGGCAGTGCTCCATGTACTTAAATCACGTGACGTTTGTCTTAACTTTGGAATGATTTTCTACGAGCGGAAATATTTTAGTAACAGTTGGACGTGCTTTCGGCATTTTAGAATCGTTTTGTTTCTCGCCGCCGAAAAGTCTAAAGCCTGATCCACGATGTGCCCTTTCTTTTTATTTTGTATAAGCGACTCAAAGCGTTTAGAAAATTCACCGGCAATGTACGATTGCACGGAGTTTTAATGTACAATTTGTCAACTCGCGCGAATTTTCAACGTATTTATTGGCTTCGAGATGGAACGTTTCTAGACGCAAAGGGGAGGAAAAGGTTATTGAACGAACTAGATGCGTTTAACAATGATTAAAGCCAACGGCACGCGATACTAATTTTCCTACTGGATTGCTTACGAGAACCAGTCAGGGTTTAAAGCCAATGGCACACGATACTATTTTTCCTACTGCATTGCTTACGAGAGCCAATCAGGATTTAGCCTTAAGTTATCTGATCGAAAACTCTGCATCCTGATTGGCTCTTGTAAGCAATCTAGTAGGAAAAATAGTATCGTGTGCCGTTGGCTTAAGCCTTAAGTCATCTGATCTAAAACTCCGCATCTTGATTGGCTCTCGTAAACAATCCAGTAGGAAAAATAGTACCGCGTGCTGTTGGCTTAAGCTTCTAATCGACCATAACTGGCGATGTGTTTTTTAACACAGAAAATTTATTGCAAAAAAACGTTACCTCAGCCAGGGCTTGTACCTGGACCTCTACGATCATAGGCGGGCATCTCACCAATTCGACCACCGAGGCATATGATAATACGTGTCGCAACAACAGTACAGACGTTGTCTACGCGTCTACTATTTCGACTTTTGTGAAATGCGTTTAATCGGCAGCAGTTCTTTACTACAAACAATAATTTATATTCGTAACTTTCGAACTGCCGAATATTTTGAATGACACATTTGCCTGGCGGCCCGTAGAAATGTTTCTCGACCCCACATGGTGGTCTAGGCTCAAATGCGTTCGAAACGGGCAGGTACGGGGCGCGCACTATGTCCAGGTATTGCCCGCGTGAATGGGGAGCGACGATCGCGTACGTTTTTTTAACAATGAAACGCGCCGCGACCCCCGGGGGGGTCGGGGGAGAAAAAGTCTCGGGCGGTGTCGCGACGGATAAAGAGTTCAGCGGCCCCTCTTGCAGTTTCCGTCGTAAATTACGACACGCCGCGTCACTCTCGATCGCGGGCGCTTCTTTTAGGACGATGGATCGCCCTCTCCCTCCCACCCCCCCTTTTTTCCCCCGTGTCGTCTCATTGTCGCGGTCTGTCCAGCGCGCGGTATAAATTATGGCGGCTGACGTTACGTTCGCGTAATTGTATGGATCTTCGTCACGTCAGCCGGGCACGCTCGTCGTGAACCTCCTGGGAAATATTTCCCCGGTACGTCACCGGGACTATGCCCGGCGCGATAGACGCGCGGTGTCCACGGAAACCTCCTCCGGTCATCCGTCACTGTTGAACCTTCTCCGGCCGGACGGTATCGCGATCGCAGAGAGAGAGAGGTTTATTAAGCTCCCAAGTGACTTAAATCAATAATGTCGAGTCAAATGGAAATAATCAGGACTTGTCGAAAAGTATTAAAAGTTTGTCGAGTGGAAGCGCAATTACCGGGATACTTTGATGTTGAATATTAAGTGGCGGCGGCGAAAAATCACCGGGGATTCCGTCATTCATATTAATGACTGGCTCGGGGCCAATTAAGTTACATCTTGCATTTTCCGCCTTGCGTCCGCCTCTACTCGTCGCGATATCCGTTCGTTATACGCGGGGGACGTTCCGTCGCTGACGGATATAATCGACTTTTCCCAAAGTTGCAGGATCAATCGCGAATACGCTGCTTCTCGTCTTATTCACCGGGGTGAGATCGCCGTTCGCCCCGCGACGTACCCGACTTCTCGGCGAGTCTCGCGCAAGAAGCGATAAACTCGAACGGGGGAAGCGGGCGCCGGAAGAAACTTTGGCGCGCGGGCTCTTATCGCACGCATCGTAGGATTTTCCTGCACGCGGGGCGGCCGAGCGCGTCGCAAAAAAAATGAGGGATGAAAGGCGGACGGAAAAACGCCGCCCGTCGCGTCAGCGGTCGGGGCGGTTTATCGCGTCGTTATTCGCGGGAGGGAAAGAGATACGCGTTGATTATGGTTATTACGCTGTTCACGCGCGCGCGCCCCGGAAAAAATGTGCTCCGCGGAAACCGCCGCGCCGCGCCGGGGCGAACCGGCGCCAGTTAATGAGCCGCGGCGGTTTTTGTTTTTTAAACGGACACCGTTGCGCCACGCGGGGAGGGAGGGGATGATTCTTAACGCCGCGCACCCGCCTTTACCGCCGTTGTCGATAATTAGCGGGCCCCTCGGAAGGGAACATTTCGGCGGGAAAAACCCCGCGAGTGTTGCCCGTCCGAGCGTAAACGCGGACCGTTTTTCGGCGTTGGAAACCGGCCGCGACAAACGTGCTGCCCTCATTTATTGCTTCCGGAGCCCGCAACGCGCATTTTAATTGCGATTCTTGCACGCGGTAATTTGTTTTGCCTCACGGCGGGTCTTTTCAATGCGTTGTCAACGTTTCCATTATTGCCATTTAGAATTCGTATTGCGGTCGATTGTTATTTGCGACTTCGTTTTAAATTGGATTTATAGGAGAATGTGTACAACATATATATATATTTTTGTTTTTAGAAAAGATGTTAATGCATTTCCTGCATTTCCCCGCGATATTTGTTTGCGATTTTAATTGAGAAAGATACGCGATACGTTCTCGTTAATGGAAAAAAAAATTGTAATTGCATACAATACTCCATAAATTTCCGGGCGAAGTTTCCATTAATACGCACCATTTGATATCGATTCGATTGCAACGGGCACTGCTTATCATCTCGATTTCATTTATCTCGTGCGATGATCATGTTGCAAGTATTTAGATTTCGTAGCGTCGTTCCGCGCGATGAGATCGCGCAAATGAACGCTGCATCGTGATTCGTCAGCGGGAAGTTTCGTTCCATTACGAAGCAACTTGTTTCAACTGACAATGAGCTGCAAGTCCTTTTTCTTCCGTCATGTTTTCCTTGATTATAAATAAGTATTGTTCTAGGACTGGCCGTGAATTTCCGCTTTGTACACTGAGAAAAATTTCCATCGAATAAACCAGTTAAGGTTGCTCCTGCGTAAACCGACCAAAAGTAGAAAAACATTGACATTTAAGTATGTTGTAGCGGTAAATTTTATCTATCAGCGCGCGAGATTTCAGTCGCCGGTAAAATAAAATAAAGAAAAATGTTACAGTTGTATTTTTTAACATTGCATTAAACGCCACGTAACAGTTACATAATATCAATATTAGTAACGTCCTACTCAACAAAATTAATGTAATATAACACCCATGATACATTACATTTACATTGTTAAATAGGAAATTATAATATTGATATTATGTAACTATTACTCGGTGTTCCCTGGGATAGGAGTTATGGGTCGATTGCTCGCAAAACCACTTTGAGGGTTAATATTATTTTATAGAAAAAGTAGATCTTAACCAAAGAACGAGATGAACATAATAAATGTCACAAGGATTCAAATGTGCTATTAAGTATATGAGGTCACCGACCTCTGCCAGCAAATACTTATTAGCAAAGTCAAAAGGTACAATGTTTTGAGGAATTTTGACAGCTTTTTGAGACTTGACAATTTCACATATTTTTAAATATGTTTTGAAACGTGCATATATAACCTAGCATTTTTTATGAGAAAAGTCATATGAATTTATAAAAATCGAAGGGGCGCCCCATCAAAGCATTCATACCAACCGCTCCTTCGTGCAGGAGCCACCTTAAACAGTGTCACCGATGGCTGATGTTTTCGATTACGTTTTCCGATTAAATTGTGACACTCGTAGGAACACTTTTATCACCTGTCACGTTGCCGTGCCTGAGCGCGCGAAATCTCAGGCCCATCGTTTGTGAAATATAATCGCTTATTATTTAAAAACTGTTGTAGCCTCGACATTTTTATGTTGGAATTTTCGTCTTGAAATTTTCTAAAGAATCTGTGATTAAAAGGATATCCGGTGGTTTCAGTACACCCTGTATAACATTGTTAAAGAATCTTGATACTCTTTTATAACATTAATATAAAGCTCGGCTTTTTGTATCTCTCCGTAATTTCTCTGTAACTGTAACGTATCGTAGCAACATAGCGTGGCCGAATCGGAAAGAATTGTCGAATGCGCCCGGAGGGAAGGGTTCGTTGTTCCGTGGAAGCGCGAATGTTCCGTTAAATTGCTCGCGGACTCTCGTGAATTATCCCGCGGAACGAGAGCAGCAGCAGCAGTGGTTATCCTTGGCGGATCGTGATAAGTGACGCAAGGCTTAATGAGGTAGTAAAACTCGAGCGCGTGGGCGTTTTTCAGGATAATGAAAGATTGTGTGTGCACGGCGCCGCAGTTCGCCGTTGCAGTTGCGCCTGCACATGTTTAGAGCATTGCGAGAACTTGCCGCCGCCGTGAATTTTCTTCTCTCTTTTTGTTATTAGTAGCCTGCTTAAACAGAACGGGCTTTAATACCGTGTTATTTTCAAAATTGCATCAGGTTTTCCAGGGATAATCTCCGCAACGTTCTAAACGTATCATATATTCATGCGACTTTCTTGTCCAATTGATTAACGTTTTATCAGTGTTAGTTAATGGTCGATATAAATAAAATCTGTACAGGATTTACAGTTAGTAAGAGCTGTCGATGAAATGTCATATTTTTGATAAAGTTATCGGCGAAATGTCAAACGTCAATTCTAGAAGCGAATCCGTTCCGCGCTTCTAAAGACGTTGAAAATCTCGCAAACTGCATCGACAATTGTTACGTAACACTACTTGCGATTTGTTATCTATATAGATCGCGAAACATGTACGTTTTGCACCGAATAGACGAATCGCCACGCGCGGGGCGCGTGATACTCGCGCGTGGAATAGCGCGATGGAGACGTTACACCTAATCGAATCACGCGTAATTGAAATACATGTTTTGAGTGCAAACGCCTGCTATATCCCAACCGTCTATAAACAGAGAGCGTGCTCCTTTTTATCGTGTAACGACGTGCGTCTGCAATATCGATCGCATGGTCGATATCGGCAAACACCGTCGTAAGAAAAATAGCGTACCACCTGCTCTCGTTTGCCTAGCGGGAGCGAACTCTCGTCGAACTCTCGTCTGCCGGAGCACCGCCGTGTCTGAAAATCCGTTTGCGATATCTTATCGCTGGTAACACATCGCGACAAATGCGAGCGTTATCGAGGAGCACTTCAGAATCAACGCTCGACGCACGTAACTTGGACAAATTCCTTGAATAAAAATAACAACATCGACAAATCTCACTTTGAATAAAAATAGCACCGACAAATCACGCGGGCGTGTGAAATCGGGAATATATGCATTAGTAAAGTCCCCTATTATGCGACAGATTCCTAATATGAGATATGGGAGTAAATTAAGAGGGCATCGTCTGTTGGTTCCACCGTGAATTTGTTGCCCTTCGAGTGAAGTCTGTCTAGTCGAAAATTTGATTGTTAGATCGTGTAGGCGTTGCGAAAGAAGATTTATGAATGAATTTGGACGTTGAAAACCTACCGTTCTCATATTAGAATCCTATCTCATAATAGAAGACTTTCCTCCATACATATACAGGGTATACTGAAACCATCGGGTATCCTTTTAATCACAGATTCTTTAGGAAATTTAAGATGAAAATTCTAATGGAAAAATGTCGAGGCTATAATAGTTTTTAAATAATAACCAATATATTTCACAAATGATAGATTAATAAATTAATATATTATTTTTAAGGTGTTTCGAGTTCACGCGCCCATGGCTCGTAAAGAAAAGATACTAATACAACGCGTAAAGAAGCGGGAAAACGTATAGCGACGATGTTATTAAAATTTATGCGATAAGCATAATTCATAAAAGGAGCGACCGTTCATAGGACCACTTTTATCACTTGTTATATCGCCGTGCTTGAGCGCGCGAAATCTCATGCCTGTCATGTGTGAAATATAATCGCCTATTATTTAAAAACTATTATAGCCTCGACATTTTTTTATTAGAACTTTCGTCTTGAAATTTTTTAAAGAATCTGCACTGAAAAAAAATTTCTGGTTGAATATGGACGAATCAGATAATTCCTTTAGGATTTACCAGAATTTCTGTAGGATTACAGGAATTCTGATAAATCCTAAAGGAATTCTAGTAAATCCTAAAGGAATTATCTGATTCATCCATATTCAACCAGAAATTTTTTTCAGTGTACGATTAAAAGGATATCCGGTGGTTACAGTACACCCTGTACAACACACCTAATAATAGTAAAAGAAATCCAAACTTAAAAATAACTTTATGAGGCGAAATATTTAGAAAATTAAAAATTATAGACATCGCTATATTTGTCCCAATTATGATTCTAATAGAGTATACAATGTACGTAAACTAGCAGCGTGTAATAGAATAACAATATGTAGTAGTTGTTTGCCCGTAATCAAATTTAACAATTGTTTACCGTTAATGATTGCTATTGTATATAATTGCGAATGTAAATCTCGCGTAAATGCACATACGAACGCGCGTGCGCGCGTATGTGCTCCGTACGTTGTTTCATTGCAATTACTAATTAGATAATTGAAACACATCGATGTTGGCCGTATTTTCGCCGTCACGGTCGCGGGCTCTATTGCTCTCACGATCGTGGAAATGTATCTCGCGAACCGTGAGAGTCTTGCTCTTCCTTTCTCCATCTCTTACATCCACCTTGTGCATCGCTTATGTTACTCGGATCATGCCCGCTGCAATCTTCCCGCGCGCTGACTCGTATAATTGTCTCTTGTTATTGAAAGATCGGCTTTGATATCGATAGCGGTCCGCATAATTTCATCACGAACTTAAAGAGGTGAAGGCGTCCTACGGTCGGGCACATCTGTCTCTTTGCTCACGTATCTTTCTTATTACGAAATGCAAATTTATTCCGATGACTAAACATTCGTCATTGCACTGTGTTACGCAATCGCATAATTGGCGGTAAGTCACGAACTGGACGCATTTTAGTTTACGTAAGGCCGAATAAAATAAAACAAAGCAACATTTCTTATACATTCGATGCTTACCGCTCGACGTTATTTAATTTTATGTCGTACACGTTTCAATAAGGGGCATTTTGTCGCTGCGATAAGGTGTCCCAGTAATCTATTTTTCTCTTTTCTCTCTCTCTCTCTCTCTCTCTCTCTCTCTCTCTCTCTCTCTCTCTAATAAATTTGTAGTCACCTTTCTATTCAACACAGAAATTGAACATGCTCGCGCGGTAGAATGCATGAATGAGATCTCGGGATGCTTCTTGTTCAGGCTTCCATACAACGCCGCGATGAATGAAACGTTCTGTTGCATCGCGTATTCAACATGCGCGCAATCGAGGCGCAAGACTTGTTAGCGACTCAAAGGATTCGGTGACGTCACTAGGATTAACTAGCTAAATACTCGACGTGAATTAAACTCGCATGCCCACCCGCGCCCCCGTCGGTCGCGTCCGCGGAGAAACTGCGTGCGGCTCTAACTTGCTGAAATAACACGGCCCGTGTTATTCAAATTCCGTCTCTGGAAAAGGAAAAATATCCTCACGGTCTCGAGAGCGCAGTCGATTACAATCGTTTGTAAGAATAACAGACACTGATATAATTGTACAGAAATATTTTCAGAACCGAAGTACAGACGCGTGTCACTATTTTATAAGCTATCGTTAATTAAGTCCATTTTAAACTTGATCGTTGTGTCCATTCAAGGAATGTGTAATGAAATTAATATCGAGATTAACCTGTATCGATATACCGGTGCTGCTCGATGTCGACTGTGAACTTTACAGGAGGGAGGCGAGTCTCAATTAAACTTTCATCCAGCCAAGGGTGAACTTTCGGTTTTACATTGTCGTAAAATGGCGTATACGAATGCCCTTTTCGGTAGAATAATTCAGCGAGCGCGGCGCAGCGTCGGGTCGCTTTTACGATCGGCCGTTCATAAAGGGGACAAATTACAATGCCGCGAGGCGTCGGCGTCGGCGTCGCATCGTGTCGCGTCCCGCCGCGACTTTTCCCGTTTGCGGAATTGTAAAAGTCGTTTCCGAAAAAAAAGGGACCGAGATAAAAACATATTATCGTGGAAATGGGGTTTAATTAAAGTATCTCGACCGTCCAGATGGCGGGCCGTTTCGGCATGCGCTTATTAAAAGAAAACGGCCGGGTTTCGTTGAACGCGAAAAATAAGCGCTCTCGAACGAATGCTCGAGAATTAGCGGCGCGTCGTAATTCGATTTATCATGCGGAGTTTCATTAATACCTCTTTTTCCTGAGAACCGTTATGAATGCACAAGGATAGCTAACAAATAGCTAACAAACTTTGTGGTCGGAAATCGGTTGTATAAATTCTCGTATTTCGTATGAGTTAAATAATAAGAAAATCAGTAAAATTCATAAGGCTCTGACGTGGCATCGCAATGAATAAAGGATGTGAGAGCCAAGACAAGCTGTTAATGAATGATTTTAATTTTTAAATTTATTGTGAAAAATTTATCCCTGCCAGAATTCGAATACAAGAAAATTAATGTTTTTTTTAATGATTATAAGAATATTTTCTACATGTTCTTAGTTTCGTGTGAAATTAATGTGAACGTTACTCGATAATTGTTGCATTCTTTATTGCGTATTGTCCGCTAATTGAAATGATTGGGGAATAAGAAAATTATGCATTTGACAACGTCAGTGTTTTCTTGACCATACCTGGCAGTTTTTAATAATAGAAAATTGATTGATACAATAAATTTTCTGTATTACTAAAACATGTCAGGTATTGGTCAAGAAAGCGCTGACGTTGTTAATTATCGCCGGCGACATTGAAGAATTCTTATTAGTTGATTATGCATTTGACTTGCACGATTTATCATTATCGAGAACGGAATATTGATTACGATTCGGTACAATTATTTCGGAATTATATCTCGTGGTGGAGATTTCGGGATCGGTCGGGCGAATTTACCGGCTCCGCTGTTTGCGGCGTTTCCGAACGTCGGGGATTCCGAAACTAATAATCGTCCTTGCTTCTGTGGCGCCGTTTCGAAACACACGTGTGCGACTGACCGATACAATCGGATTCGAAAAAGCTCATCAAAGCGGTGCTGCGTCGTAAAGCACTGTGATTACCAAGCGGAACAAAACCATGCTATATCACCTCCATTCGCTAGATATTCCCAGCGCCATGTAATCGAAGCGAATCTTTTCCTTTAATTACAGTTCAAATTTTTATTAAATTACTTCAAAGTGTCTGAGAAAAATTTCCATCGGGCGAATTAATTAAATAGTATTTCCGATGGTTAATTTCTTGGATTAAATTATGGATAAATCCGATGAAATTTGATTGAAAAGCCGATCATGTTTTCCATCGGATACATCCACTTGTTATTACATAATTGGATTATCTGATTATATTTAATCGGACACTTTTCTCAGTGCGGTAACCCAAGCCTCTCCTTAAGTGCGCGTCACACATCCACAGTCTTATATCACAAAATTGATAACACCAAGTCAATTCTGATCTTGGAGTCTCTAAATAAAAGAAAGGGACGTCTTATCTGCTCCTACCGTGTGACGCGTGTACGGCGGATTCGGTCAGGAATACGCGGAAAGGAAAGAAACGAAAGAAAGCACGCGAGATATTTCCTTGGGAACGCGAGGGTAGGACCGTGGAAGAAAGGGAAGAGGGTGAAAAGAGAAGCGGGCCCCCATACCTCTGCCGTTTTTATAAAAACCTGTTCTGGTGTTCTGCCTGCAACCTGCCTCGCGCACCTGCGCGGACAAAGAAGACCTTCTTTCAACGTCCCAACGGACCACCTCTCGAGCCTCCCCTTCGAGTCATCGCCCAACTATCGTTACATCGGGTGTCTCGAAAATTACTAATTTCGCGCGCGCGCGTTCGGATTATTTTAAATTTTCATATCGCAAAAGAAGGGGAAACGCTGGTCACTGGTGCATACATTTACCGGATAGAATTATAAACTTTGACGAAACGTTCGCGTCTATGGGCAAACCACCGTGGAATTTGCACGTAAACTCGCGGCATTAGTAGGAATTAACAGATATTACTGAAATGGGAATTAGCGAATAAATATTTGATACCGAACATGAATTATCCCTCCATTTTGCGGGAAAGATTGATGGATAATTTGCGCGCGAATGTGTTTTGCAGAAATTATTTAAGGACTTTTCTCTTCTATCGACGACCATCAGCTCTAACGGTGCGCTATTTTGTGTAATACTCTGGCGAGTTACCGTTTGGTACCTGGACGGTAACAGAAAATTGGTGTATAAATTTTTCGTCAGCGGTTAATCCCCCGGCATGACCGGGCTCGTAAAACCGAACGCCTGACACTAAATTCATGCATTTTGCAAAACCGTAGAATCCGTCGAGAGCACGTTTGACACGAGCGGAAGTCTCGAATCGCCCATTGGCGCGGCAGCCTTACTTTTCTCGCGGCAGTGAATGGCCTTACAGTTATTTTACGGAAATCGGGATTTACCGCTAGCCCACGGCCACGGGCAACTACGCTGGCACTGTAATTTTTTGCACGGATCCGCTTTTAGTTTCCCGCCCGGCGCGGCGTCCCATTCTTGCTTTCTTCTTATTCGAAGAGACTACGTGACGACGATCAGAGTAGCTCTCGTCGTCTTTGTGCCCGGCTATCCACCTTGCTACCCGACCCTCTAATGGGAGTTAGGGTCCGTCATTAAAGCGATAGGTCGGCCGTGACTCCCTATAGCTGCTCGGCCGCGCTTCCGTTAGGTTCGTTTTCACGTGAACTGGATTAGAACGAGCCCGGGCCTGGGCATCTCGGGACAACGATTCTTGGGAATTGGACTAGCGGGTTAAGGCGGTGTACAGCGTAGTGGCCGATAACGATAACGCCGAACTGACAGCGGCGAATTCCGGGATGACGTTCTTATTCCCCGGGCCGGTCGTTAAACTCGCTTGTTACGTGAAATACCTATACGACGTCGTAGGCTTCTGCCGGACTTGCACATTACCCGATGTTACCGTACATACGTGCATCGGAATCAACCGTTTTCTCGTTTCGCGGGATATAATCGTTACTCAATGCACGAAAGAAAGTATGATCGGATCTTTTCATGTCTTATTTAATTCTTTAACGTGATCCACACCGTCACTCTGACATAAATTAATTGCCTTTTTAAAATACGCTGAGCGATGTTTTTGTGTAATGATGTAAATTAACGATAATGTGAAGACTCTTTTTGGCATCATTTTTGTGTTTTGAAATTAATAGCAGACAATTTATTGGGATTACCATTTGATTGAAATAATGTATTCATGCTGCGAATTTCGCGGACACCCTGTATAGCCCAGCAGCCGTATGACGTCCAGGAAGGAAGTCCCGTCAGCCGTCGCGTTTTTGCAAATATTTCAATCGATGCGTCAACGCTGCTGGCTACATTTATTTTCGAGTTGAACCTCACGTTGCACGCATCACGGTTTGTCGCCTATAAATTATTCTACCATTGTTTTCGAATTTCGATGGCATCGAAATTTCCCTTACGATGCAAGATTACGGTCGAAATTTCATTCAATTTGCATCGCACATTTAAAAGTAATCGCGTGACTCTTAACGTTTCGGTCGCGAAAATCTGTTGTAATCAGTATAAAAGTAACGATTAAAAGATTTAATATAGATAGGAAAGTATTTTACTTAATACACAAATGAAAAAGAAATATTTCATTTCGTAAAACGAATGTTGATTAGCGACAAGATGAAGGTGTCGTGTTTCAATTCAACGGCGCGTTGAACGCACGACGCGAGCATTTGTCTCATTCAACTTTCTCTTCCTCTCTCGCGTTCTTCTCACGTTTCGCGCTTTACATGCTCGATTATTGGTCTCGGGGCCCGTTAATGTGACGGCACCGCCATTCGAGACTCCTTCGCGCGAACAGGTGACATTTATTCAAATCCTCGACCCTTCGATATCATTATTAAGAGCAATTATCGAGAAAGTGTCCCGTCGGAGCGCGCCGAAACCGGACGATTAATCAACCTTGAATCTCGCTGATTACTCGCGCGCATGCAGGACATTCCCGCAGCACACGTGTCCGCTGCATATTGCAATCCCGCGTTAATAACTCCTCGCTTTCGTGACGTAGCAACGAGCGCAATTAACGAGTTTCGTTTTTCGCCCCCTCCCCCCCCCCCTCGTGCTCCGAAGGGCGCGAAATCGATTGCGCAACAATCCACGTTGCAGTAAGCTACGGTCATCGAACGCATGCGGAAGCAGTCATTTGTTACTTCGGTCGCGTTACGTCGCGCTGATCCTTTTACGGGAGGAAATACGCGTGGCTTTTGTTCCTTTCTACTTTTCCAAATTGGAGCGAGTGCGCCCAAGTGAGTATTGTCGGAGGATCCATGACGTCCGATAAATATTTATCCGTCGCCACGGGCTTTATTAGTGGCAAACATTTGTTCGTATTTACTGCGCCGCGAGCGACAAATAGTAGCGATAGAGAATAAAGGGGGACGGCCGTCTCTTCTCCCATATACGAGCCTCTTTCTCTCTCTCTCTTTGTGCCGCCCATAAACGGACTCGACCGAGCGAATAATTTATTACTCGCAACGAGCGTGGTGAGATTTGCATAAAACAGGGGTTTTCGCGCGCGAATCGATCCCGAATCAAGCGCGCGACATTCGCTCGCGCGTTCTCGGCACTTACACGCGCGCGCGCCCGTTACAATAAACGTATCTGTCGCGCTACGCTCGGGCGTTTAGATTCTGACATCTAGAATGGGGAATTTTTTTTCTATGTCCCATTGGCACTTTTTGCCAAATGCTTGCTATGTTCCTCACAAAATAAAAATTAACTACGGTAAAATCAGTAAAATATTGCAGGGAGCGCAAGCTAAACAATTTCGATTCTCTTGTCAGTCGCGACGAAACCCATAGATCACTTCGTTTTATTTTGCTGCTCGCGATCAAGCAACGCGATTCAAAATACACGTGTGGAAACTTATTTTCACAGCCGCATCCGTTTATCCGCAAGAGCGCTCATTCCCCGGTGCATGTGTGCGGCGAGGGGAGAAGGATATTTTCCCTCTAACTAATTGTATCTGCGGCCGCTTTAATATTGCATCCTTAAACAGCGCTGATTATGTGTGTACGCGCTGCGTCGATGCGCGCGATCGATGTGATTAATAAATTAGCGCGTCGCTGGGCCGCTCGAACGAATATCGCAATTATCGAAAACGCAGTAGCGCACACGGCGTTGCATTATGAGCTTGTGAAAGCGGGTTGCATCGCGTGTGCGAATGATTAAGGGGATCATTCCCACCCCCTTGTTCCACCCATCCCCCCCTCTCTGTGTCTCTCTCTGTCTGCCTCTCGCTCGTTCGCTCGCTCGCTCGCATTCTCTGTTGCCTACTAGCGATTGATCGATATATTCTGATTATATTATCTTCGATCACTTCGCGCATCGACTTTCTGAAAATTGCGTTCGCAATGATAGCGATCGATCGTATTGGCGCAATCAGCACAATCGGGACCAAAGTACCCGTGGCGATGCGGGCACGATATAAAACGCATTTACCGTATTTTTAGTTAAAACCGGCGTTACGTTTGGGAATACGCTTTTTCTGAAATATATCGGACACTATTCGAAGTACTTCACGTTGCGATAGCTGGTTTTATTGGCCACCCATCGAATAAATTTTTTCTCGCGTCCCGACGTATTTTTCTTTTACGATCTAGATAAATCGTGTCCTTTTTTTTTAACAAAAAATAACGCAGTCTGTAGGTCAACATAGATACTCAAATTCTTCAAAATCATCGAGTAGAGTGCTATTTTCGCTGCTTCTTTTTTTTTCAAACTCGTTCAATATGATATATTGCGCCATCCTGTTTAAGTATACGTAAATAAATTTAATGACCTAAATTTGTAGCTTTAATGCCACTTAACAACTTACTAGTTTTCGCCTTAATCTCAATCCGGATTATCTCGTCAGCAAGCTACTCTGATGCCAGAAATTAATAATATCGCCCAAAGCTATCGCAAACACTTGCACGGCACATTAATTTCAGGTGTTATTTTTTCGCTGCTTATCGCGGTAATTGCGTCCTTCTGCAACGAGGGAGATTTAATTTTGTGTGAAAAACGATGTCATGATCTCGCACGCGTTTAACAAATCGGATAAAACGAGTTAATATGACCCGCGTATTTTTTAACGTGAATCCTCGTATTAAAAAACAGAAGAGAGAATCTTCTCTTCAAATTTATCCTGAAAATCATGTAATCGTGGGTCAACGCGGCAGTTCGAAGAATTGTATGAGAGTTTTTTTGAAAATTTATTATTATATATATTTTACTAATAAAATTTAAAAACTCATAAAATTGACATGATTTTCACGGTAAATTTTAAGAGAAAATTCTCTCCGTGTACTGCATCAAATTTTGATTCGAAGCATAGATCCTTCTCTTGGATAATAAGTTTGCATTATAAAATTAGCAATTATCGAAGGAGCCTTTCGCGGGCATTTTCCGCATATATTATTCTATTTATCACGATACTTGGTGAAAATTATGCCATTTCGTTATCACGTCTTAATTACAAGCTGGACCAGTCGACCGTGGTGAGGGAAGGGCAACGATCTATTTGATCTTGGAGGCAAACATTTGCCTTGGGTACGCGAGTGGACGCTCGATAGAAATGGGTGGGGGGGGGAGGTTTCCTCGTTGAAATCCGGTGGATGACGAGGTCGGCTTATTGTAATTAATAACCACGGAGTGCAGCGACCGAGTAAAACCGGCAGGCAGAGCCATTTCGTTTGAATGGACCGTAATTCAGCGTCGTTTCTTCTGAATAGGGCTTAATTCTGGACTTGCGCGTTACCCCGTGTCGCGTCTTCCGCAACGAGATTGGTGAGCGAGGCCCACATATAGGACGTTAAGGGTTGATTTTGATGGATTACCGCTGTCGTCCTCGTAGAATTTCAACGAATCCCGCGGGAACGTCGTCGTGGATGCGTCCTCGCCGATGACTTGACAGGGAAATGCACTCAAGCATGCCGCACGTGTGCCCCCCTTACCCCTTTTTTCACCTCCCCCCCCCCTCCCCTTCTTTCTCCTGCTAGTGCCGGAAAGTGAGTCAATTATCTTTTTGTAATGCGAAAGTTGCTCTCGCTTTTAACGAAGTCGTGTTATCGCGGCGATCAAGAGGTAATTTTCTCGTCCGCTTAACCGCGTAAACACTTTTTGAGTTTAAATCGAGTTAAACGTCTAACGTGTAGCTCACGTTAAATCGACTTTATCATCCTATCACGTAGAAGATGGAAGCTGTTCATCTTTCCTCCTACAAAACTTTATCGAAGGATGAAATCTCGTCGTCACGTTTCGCCTCTCGGTATTAAGCGTACTATTTTTACACTAGATTTACTTGTTTTCTTTTCACCTAATGACAATTTATCTCTGTTCGAACGAAAATAGATGCCTGGCAAAAATATAATAGAGAGAATGCTTTCAAAAGAAAAAATATATATATTAATAAATAATACATTATTAAAGTAATATCAGATAATTTTTATCAATATTCCGATTTGATGTATCAAATCTCTTTAAAGCTTCAAATAGCTACGTCTATCGCAACTTTATCTGTCTAATTGTGTTTTCATGATTGTAAAACGTTACTCGATGTTAAGGTATGAAATTTATTGTATTTTTTATATTTTATTACACTGCACAAATTTACAATCGCGATTTGCTACGATGAATAAAGTTCGAGTGCACGCAATCTATGTTGCGTTATATCAAGACAGCAACTATTTGAGCTTTCGGTAACTCGTACCTTTCTTGGCAATTTTAAGGTACGGTAGCTCCGCCGTGCCAATAAGTTCCCGAAGGGTCGCAACATATAAACGTTGCATGTCGCCAGTACACAGATTAGGGCAGCACATGCTCCTATTTACCATATCCATGTATATTTATGCCTTCGCGGGCTGGCGAGTAGAGAGAACACGTGTTCCAGCACGACTTGCGTAAAATCCAAAAGTTCGTAAAAGTCTAACGAGTCTCGTTTGTCGGAAGGCAAATTTTTAGGCGAGCGTAAGAGGAATGGTGAAAGTTTTCCTTCTTAGGGGTAGAGTTACCGAGCACGTATATAACTGACACAATTGTAAATTACACGGCCGGCATCGAAAGCCGCGATGCTTTTCTTCGGAGAAGCGAAACAACGGTTCATTTATGCCGGGAGAATTTAAGAATAATAAAACCAGTGATAAGAGATCAGTGTATATTAGATTTACTAGGCTGCTAATTGAATATTCCATTTTCCACAAATTCTGAAACAGGGGATGATCGTGCTACTGCATTCTGTCTTTCTACGATGTACGTTTGATACACTGTCGAGGAAAGTCCTCTATTATGAGATAGCGAGTTTTCGACATTCAATTTTACAAATTTCTTCATTTCATCATCTTCATTTTCATTAGGTATATACGAGGGGAAGGCAACAGGGGGTATTCATATTTGTTCTGTGTTGCAAGACTGACAAATACGTCGGCGCGCAGTTCTATTTCGAATTTAGTCACGATTTGTGACTTTCGTGAAATAACGTTAGATCATTTATTGCGATAAATATTACCGCACGCCTCAGTGGTCGAATTGGTGAGGCGCCCGTCTGGTGAGAGGGAAATAAAAATTAAAATTATTTAGACACTTCCTGTCTTGGCTCTTACTCCTTTATTACCTCGTATTTGCGTTTTCACGTTACAGCCTTATGAATTTTATTAATTTCACAAATCTTTTTGCGTACTTGTTCTTTGTCTTATTCTTGGCACCCGGTTCTAATTCAGAGCCGACGCGGCCACGTCGAACCAAGAGTCGTTCATTAAAAAATTGTTGAAGTCCCTTGACAAGGAATACAATTCGCACTGTCGCTACGGTGGCTCACGGCACACTCCTTTTTACATACTAATTACACGCGCGACCCAACATTGAATTGTCCACCAAACGAATTTTATTCCAAGGGCAACAAATTAATGGTGGAACCAACAGATGATCTTACATCAGGAGCATCTCTTATAATAGGAGACTCCATGTCTCAATGGACAAAGGTTGGGAAATTTTATTGAGGTCTTTAATCAAATTTTCCAACATCCGTCATTGATTTTAATTAGAGCGTTAAACGGAGTCGAAACGTTAACAGGTTGCGAAGCTGCCGGGAAAAACAAGCGCGCAGCGTATCCACCTCCGTTGGCGATAATTTCGTGGGAGCACACATGACGCGCATGAAATACGAGTCTGCGCCAATTAAGTTGTTTGCCCGCGCGCTAGTTATAGCCTCGCGCAAATAATTCATTAACGAATGTCGGCGAGGTATCGCGCGCCTCGGGTGGATGAACCGCCTCGTCGGAGTCAGCAGGTGGTTTAAAGTCCGCGGGAGTCGACTTTAAGCTTCTTCCGCCACGTGAGTCGCCCACGTAATGCCATGTTGCGAGTTTTCAGGGCAGTTACTGCCGGGCGAAATTCGTCTCGGCGCCACCTACCCCGCGTTCGCGCCCGGAATACTTACGTCGGATTTTCGAGCGCCGATACCTGAGGCATCCACGGCGAGAGAGGATGGGCAAATAATTGAATTTAGATTGAAGGGTTGTTTCACGACGGCGTCTCCGCCTCCGCGCCCGAGTCGTCGTCTCGCTTCGTCGATTAATTTGCAGGGCTTCTCTCGCGTGTGCCTTCAGTCCTCTCTTCGCACAGAGGGTTCTTACTTACCGTGTCCCCTGTAAGTCTTCTCGGAGCGTGCGGAAAAACACTGTCGGGATAATTTCGCGCCGTGCTCTCCGCTCTCGCCGCCGCCGTCGATGCGATCGTTTATCGCCCCGTTTAAAAGCGTTCCACGGGAAGGGCATTTAATTTATGCAAAGCTGCGACTGCAGCCGGCGACCGGCAAAGCGGATAGCGATTTTAAGTGTTTTCCCAGATCCTCGCCATTTGCGTATTATTTGCGAGCGCGAGACCTCTCGCGATTGTTCTCGTTGATCGTGAATCAAGTGTCGCCGGAATTTCGTTAACGCGCGGAGGCTCCAATTACTAAATCAGGGAAATATGTAGAGGGAATGAAACACGTCGCGTCCGACTCGGCGGAACGACTAAATCGTTCTCTTTGAATCTCAACGAGCCACGATGAGGCACTCGCCTCTCGCGTAATCCCCCTAACGATTTCTTCGCGGTACATTACATTACCGGCCGACTTTCGTAAGGAGGAAGTCCGTGCGTTAAACATTACAGATGACGAGATGCGATACGCCGACGTGGCGGCGTATTTAATATGCGAGTTGCGCAACGCCGCCCGAACGCGCGCACCCGCTTTGTTCCAACGCGCGTCGCGTACAGGCACGCGTGCGTATAAAGGAAAAATGCGTTGCGAGGGAAATGACTTCCTCCTTTCGCCCGCAATATTTCCCGCCTCGAAAACGCACATTCCTCGCGCCGTGACACGAGAGCGGGACGGCGGCTTTTCTGTTTCGCCGTTTTTTCAGATTGCGAGCCGCGTTCGCGAGACGGGCGCTACGGCATCGCGAGTATTTACGGAGCCCGCGTGCGTTATGAATTATTAATGGCCACTCGGTACAATCGTATACGCGTCCGTGGCACGTCGGGGCTAAATAAAGCATTTTTCATATCGCGTAAATTACGCGGCTCCCACGGCGCCGCCGCGCATTCTCTCTAAGTGGAATACGTTACCATCGATGTAATTACAAAGCCGCCCGCTTTCGAAAATATGCGCGACGCAAACGAGAATTCGGCCCGTTATTCCATAGCCGCGCGCGAACTGAATTATTTCGAGTCTCTCGGCCGCTCTTTTCGAATTATTTAAACAGTTTCGACGGAACGTTTCGGTGCAGTTGAAATACCCCCCCGGCCCGTCTCTGTCCAAACGGACTCCCGATGAAGAAATGCGAGCTTTGCCTTTCGTACCCGTAATGTAACTTGCCGCGTCCGTAATGAACTTTGGTGCATGCACCTCATTAAGAGCGGTCGTATTTTACGGTTGCTCATCGGGATCGGATTGCGGAAATCCGCGAAAATAATTCCCGCCTTCTGCACCGCGTGCAAACGATGAATTTGCGATCAGGAGTACGTAGTGGAACAGCAGTACACGTAAAAAAATAGATTACATTTATGCTAATAGGTGTTCCATCGGAATCTGTGTAATGAGATTCTAATAGACTGAACACGCCCGTGTAAAATTGTTGATCGATGCACAATTCAGTTCGCACGTTTGTCTATCGTGTGTCACAGAGATCGGGCGCGCTTTAGTATACGAAGCTGCAATAGCTGAGGTCGATTGACGTTTGAAATTTTATTATTAATACTGGCAATCCGAAGAAACATACTTGCGTATTAATAGCATTCGAATAACAGCAACGCGAAAATGTTGTATATTATTTCTCTTATCCTTAGTGGGAGGTAATTAAACGTAGAACATAATTAAATGTACTTGGAGTATAATAATATAGAAAACAGATTCGCTAATTAGCTAAAGTATATTTATCTGTCGGTTTTACGTGAAGATTGCGTTTCAGTTTTCCATATTCGCATAAACAACTTTTATTAATTTTGCCAGCACTTTTAGCTAATGCGACGATATTTCATAATGCAAAGACGGTATTTATTATTAGCGACCCCATCGATGCGCAATGAATTGCCTCAGCGGAAATGTATTGCAATTAAAAACACTATCGAGCACCCTCATTCCCATCGACTGCGTGATTTATAGGAGCGTAATTGTACTTGTGAGCATCGAAGCCGAAAGCTCGCGCGTATCGCTCACATTGCCGTGCAAATCGAGCCGAGTCAGGGGTCGGCCCGTCGAAATCCCCGAAGAGCAGCCAGGCGCAATTTTGTCGTGCGATTAATGACGGTCGCAATAATGGATCGCAGGTATTATTCAAGAGATAGCGCGGTTTCAAGGCGCACTGGACACGCGGTTTTCCCGCAGGTAATTCTTGGCGCAGACTCGAAAAAGCTCGCCTCGCGCACAATATTTTCGCTCAATTACATTGCCCGCTGATGGCGCGTATTACGACTAATTAAACTAACAAAGGAGAAATGTACGTGGTTTCCAATAGTCCTTAAAATGCGGAACAATTAAATGCGATAATAATTATAAATTTAATCAAGCACGTCGTTTTCACACTACAGATTTATACGATTATCGACGCGTATAAGCCCAAAATATTACGTCGTCGGGTATTAATTGTGTCATTTCCGAATTTACATATCTTGGAAGGATTCTTCTTTTTTAAGGAATCATTCTATTTTAACGGCCCAAAAACTATGATTTAACAATTTTTTTCACAGTAAATACACCATACGATAAAATAAATCGTTTTGGGATTTATTAGGGCATTTTTAAATAACAGAAAAAATTTTTTGTCATAATTTAAACGGCGTTCGAATGGCGCGTCAAAAAAGATGCGAGTCCGCTGCGTTGATGATTTTTATCATTCAGGCTTACCCGAAACAAAATATCAAAAGGATTCTTAATCTATGTGAGTGTCGCTATGTCCCGAACCTCAATATAAGAATTTTTGCCTCGGTGGTCGAATTGGTTGAGATAATATTTTTCGCAATAAATTTTCTGCATTGACAGAGAAACTAACAAATGTGGCCAGCTGTGGTCGAGTAAAATTTGGAATTTCAAGAATTTTTATTTAAAAATAACGAAACGTTTGAAAACAAAAGATTGGAAGCATAGTTCTCGGGCCGTTAAAGTGGAATGACCCCTTAATTATTCTCTAACTCTACCATTCACGAGGAAATCGCATTTCCCGTACGCGCCCGTTTAGGGCGAGGAGGGAAAGGTGAGAGGCACAGCTGCGACGCGGTGCGTACACTTAAGATGCATAAATGGCACAATTGGCCCGCGGCGGTGGTGCCGGTTTGCCATAACATGACACTAACTACTTGGATTTAAAGCGAGACAAAGCGCGTGTAACTCGAGCAGCGCCAGGAAATCTCGCGATTCCGGTGTCTTTCTCAGCCCCCTTCGTCGAGACTCGACCTACGCCAGTTGCGACTACCAGGAGATACCTTCTATTCCTCCCACGTCGCAGCATGTGTATGTGCGAACGACTATAGTACTGTTTCCGAGTGGCTGACTGGACAAATTAAAGTCTCAGCCACTTATCTGCCCGTTCGTGCTTGCCTTTGAAATTCTCGTTGAAATTCTCGTAACGGGCTGTCACAACATGGAAATATGTTTACATTTTTCCGACTTTTTTCCGGTATTCCTTCCGTAATTAAAATTATCTATAATGAATACACAAAAAATTTAATCACATGTATTTACTGCCTTAAAAAGTTAATTACTTTACAAGTATACAACGCATAAATTTTTTCTATATGAATTATAATTTTATTAAAAAATTTACAATTATATATTTTTGTTTACGACTGCTGCATTTTTTTAACAACTGGTTCGGAGTTTTATCCGCGTAATTATGTTTAACGTTATCGTGAGAATTTAAAAAAAAAACGTCACATTTAACGCGCTACATGTGATGACAAGGAGCGCGCGTCACCTGGAACATCTTTTTTACCTGACACCGCTGTAGCTAACTCTATTAATTTAACTTCGTGTACTCTTCGTGCCTTCAGGCGTCGGCGTAATTTCGTTTTTCGCGATACTTAATTTTCCCCGCTTTCTAGACGCAATTTCTCTCTTGCGTTTTTTCGCGGGAAGGAAGCACGGAGCGGAAATGCGCGCGGAGAACGCGCTCTTAGGCACATTTTTCCCCAGTGAATAATTCTCACGATTGGCGACAACGTCATTTATTGAAGTGGTTTTTTTCTTCCTTTGTTCGTATCGTCAGGCTAAAGAGGAAGTGCAGCGACCATGTAATTATCACCAGCGATCCAGGCGACGAAATAGCGCACGCAGCGAATGGGGAAATTAAATTTTTCTTTTCCCAAGCATTCGACTCTAGATGCGTCTCTCGCCTCTTTCCCCTCGTTGAACGAGCACCGCCATTTTTGCTCTCTCTCTCTCTCCTTTCTTGTCTCGTCTTTTTGCCATCTTTCACGACGTCTGACCGTTCCTCCCGACTAGTCCCACGCCCGTAATTGCGATCGTTAAAAAAATTTACTTCCGGGGGAACGTAAATGCGACGTGCCTTCGTACCTTTGCCTAATTATAATAACTTCCTTTTGTCGGGATAGAGAGGAAGGGGGGAAGGGGCGGGGAGGCAGCGCGATTTTCAGGATCCTAAAGGAAGATTGCACCCTCTCTTAAGACGGCAGACCCCGGATGCCAAAAGATAAAATTTACTTTATGTGAGAAACTTGGCCGCGATAAAGGTCTGTCTTCGCGCCTCCGCTTCTTCCTCTTCTCCTTACGACTTTATAAAAGAGGAATACGCTCGGTAGAGTGTTTACTCCCGGACAGAGTCAATGTTTGCCCGACTCGGACTTCCGCGGAAGACCACCTGCCAAAATTAGCGAGTCAGATCAAGAAAGCGGGGCTTCCCACCGGCTCACACATCCCGAATTTCTCGGCCAAGTAGCGTGCAAAGTCAATCGGGGAAATTCTCGAGGGAAACTTGCGCAAGCTGCTCGGACAACCTCCGTTCAAACTTGTGCCACGATCTTAAGAGAGGCGATATCTTCCTACGACGTGATTCTTACCGTTTCTCCGGCTTCGCTAATGCCGTCATTACAACGGACGACGCTCACGGACTTGGCAATCGTGAGTGCGCGAGAGAAGTGTCTCGGTGAAAAATGCCGATCCGTCGTCCCGCATCATCCGTCAAAGGACCAAGTTCGATAACCCCCGGGCACCATAAATCCTTGGGCGAAACTCTCGTCGAACCAGCCGTCCAATCATAACGCTCGCTTGTCATCGTCTGATTCTAATTGGCATGGAATTTGTTATCGTCACCAGTTGACGCGATTTTTATCATCGTTTCGATAAACTATTGAACGATTCGAGTGACTGATTGGTCCAGACACCGTTATTACAAAGCTTATTACAAAGCTTAACGTAAAATAGTCGCGACGTATTTTTAACGAATAATCCATGAGTATATTCCGGATGTATGTGTACGACGTTTTCGCATTCGCGTGCATTGTGGTGTTTCAGTATTACAAAATAGAAATTAGGTCCTCGTACTTAACGAAGAAGGACGGCGGAATGTTTTTCTGCCGGGAACTTTTGAGCGTCAAAAATTCGGCCGCCTTTCCCTTGCCGTCATAAATTTCCTTCCCACGTGTTTTTGCGCATCGTCTTTGTCCGCGTCTCTTGCGTTCTGTGGATGCAACCGAACCTGGCACAAAGCCCGAGATATCGTTGTCACAGAGCCCGGCCTTATCTGTCCACGACTCAAATGCACGTTGCGTTAAAGGCAACGCAAAAACAAGCAAGTGCAAACCCGGGCTGCACGTGTGTTTCGTCTACGTTGTGCAATCGGAACGCCCGTGTGAACGCGACTTCCGTACTTTCCCAAACGCAAACGGAGTCCCTTGATTAACCCTTATTCGGGCATCCGGATGCTGCCATTTCTGCAAATGAAAGGAAACCGTCGGATTTGGCTTGTTCGCTCGTTTATCATCCCCGATTACAAGCCCAAGGGCCGAATTACAATTGTAGAAAAGAAATGAAAACGACACCGGATATTCGACATACTCGGAAAATATCGGTATCCTCAATTTCAATTAATAGCGGAAATCGTTTTGGAATATTTTACTACGTTTGTTCCGAATCGGACTGCGAGATCCGCGAGTACAAATGCTAACGTTTAATTAATAAGAGGTCGCTTAATTAATAGGAGTCGGTACGATATACTTCCGCGAGAGATAATTTTCGACGGTTCGTATATTCACATCATTCTGGCAGAAGCAAACTGTCGTGGAAATTAACGTGCTCCTTTATTTGGCAGATTAAATATGAGTATTTGAGTTCTATTAAGATAATTGAACCACATACAAAGAATTTTATTAACTTCCGTATATCTGTGTGATTTTATGTACACAAACACATACGTTCACATTTCTCTAGTTTTTATTTCCTCGGTAATACTTTTAACGATCTAATACACGCAACACGCGCGTTAAATGAACAAGATTTATACATTTATTGAAGTATTTTTTTTGTCATTTTTCTTATTATATTAACACAGCTATCTTTATTCAACATTTTTTTATTTGCAAAAGTATCGCAATTCTGATGTATCCTTTTTTTTGTACATTACTTTTCCCCTGTCACGACGTTGTTACCTGATATCCTAATCGATTTATTCGCGAAAGTTTCTTCGTGCCTTCTCGACGTTTCTCTAACTTAGGGGGAAAGAAAAGCGGCGGCCCGTGGCAAACTCGAGAGAGAGAAATTCGATCTGCGAAGGCGTAAGGACCCGTTACTTTTACGGTTTACCGCGCGTATTATCGGATCATCGGGCCAATAAGGTCCCGGCAGCTCCCGCCGCTTCAACGTTAATTACAGTCCGATAATCCTTTCCCGAGCACGGCACGAGTGGGAAATCTCCCGTCAGAGATCATTTCCCATCCTTGTGTAACCTTGGAAACGAGTACGAATTAAGAATTAGGAAAACCTATATCGCGCGAAGGGCGCAATCCTGCCTGGATCCCGGCAATGATCCTTGGTTACGAGGGAAACCCCGTCTTTCTCTATTGGCGGAAGGCATCTGTCGATCTTACCACTAAGCCTCTCGAATACCGAGGTTAGATTCGCTGTGTTTTAGAGATTAGAATCTTGAGTTTCTTTTTTATACGCAAAAGCTCTCTCAGTTTCCTCGTGGTTTTATTTTGAGGATATTTAAAATCATCTGTTTTTCAATTCGAATTAAATTAACACACAATTACCATAATTTTTCCCTATTTCTATTCTCTCGTTGCTCTGGCAGATATTTTAAATTGAGCAGCATCTACATTGGTGAAGAAACATGGATACGTTATTATTTCTATAAACAGAATCGCTTAAGATAAGAAAGCACGTTTGATATTTTCGGGCGATAGCGGATTATCTGTGTCGGGACAAAATCAGATACCTGATGAAGAAAAAATTACGGGCAATTTTCACTTCGTTAGGAGGCCGAAGACCGCCCCTCAGGTTTTGCCCCCTTTCTATAGTGCATCAAATCCCGGGGGGACCGTGGGGCGCCCTTTCCACCCCGAAGCTCCACCTGTCCCCCTCCCTCCACCCCCTCTCATCCCTCTCTGTCTCTCTTTCGAATTATATCCTTTGAATCTACAATTATGGGGCGCCGCGGGCATGCGGGACACGTTTTCACGAAAGTTTGCGCGCCGAATACTAAAGCCGCGTAGCAAACAGGATCAATACCTCGTGTCGCAGGAAGAAGGCACACGACGGGTCCTGTCCGTGATATCCCGCTGTCCTTTGGTTGGCCGCCCGGCCGTTTTGTGTACTTTCCTTCCGTTCTTCCTTCCTGCTCGCCGTCGCGGAGACGTGGGAGGACAACACCCTGCGTCGTAAAGGATGAAGGGATATTGTATCGCAACACGAAGGTCTCTTATGGTTCGTGCGTTCTGGAAAGGGATCTTCTTAGTTTCCCCTTTATCGAGGCAGCACCTTACCATAATATAATTACATGTTACGTCGGAGATAAATTATATGGATGTGTTATAAGTAAAAGGATACAATTCCGTTTCGAATATGAGAAATTCAATTTATTAACATAAGTATTTTGAATTTCAAAATTCCGAATCATTGAATTATACAATTACTGCATTAATCGTGCGATTAATTGTACATACATATTTATACAATTGTTTATATCGTAATTATACAATTAGTCGAAATAGAAGATTACAATATTCACAAGCGCATTGATTAAATTGTTATTGAGGATTTAGAATAATTAAAGTTCAATTCAGCTATCTCCTCTCTTTCCCCGTGATATAAATATTTCAAAATCGATATTTTATAAGAGAAAAATGACGAAGGAGAAATCTCTCTCTTTCTTTCTCTAGATAGAAATATAATTTAGGTATCTTTGAGAGAGTATTTGAAATAATAATTTGTAGAGACAAATAATCAGGCAATTGAATATACAGTTAAACAGTACATTCTTTATCAGATTTCGAGATATCAGCATCAGATCCACATTTTCCCCGGCCATAACAAGCCCGAGTTAAAAATAACTGTCCTTGGTCCCAAGAGTGTTTTGCTTCCTCCGCATCTTTTTCCTATCAGTAACGTCGACTTGTCGTCTCGAGGCGTCTCGAGATATTCATCGTTCTTTTCGACGGGAGTCGCCTTTCCTTCGACGCAATCTGTCTTGCGTGTTTTTTCTCCCATAAAATTTCTTGAGGCTTTTTATCGCGAACGTTAACCCCTTCCCACGACTAGGATGTTTGCGACAACGTTGTAATCGAGCGTGATCTGCCGCGAAAGATATAACGGGTAGACGTAAACAAGATTCTTCCGCGATCGATACGACGTTATCTATTAATACGTCCGGATGGGTGTCACAGATTAAGATCGCCTGAGAAAGACAAATTCTATGGGTCTAAGATTGCGTGAAATAATTTTTTTATTTCGAACATTGCGAATTGTGACTAAACAATAGTGTGATGAATTTTAATGCTTTTTGTTGCAGGTAAGCGACCGTTGTCCCTCCTGGAAGACGCGTACTTTTATTTGCTGAATAAGTGAGTAACTCGGGGATAATAAAATATTTCACAACTCCATTTCCTCTTATTTCGTGCGTCGCAACCATCTGCGTTGCAACCATCGCGGTCGTCGAGATGCGAAATCGTTCTAGTTTGAAGTCACTCTGATCCTGAAAATCTTTATGCACTTCCGTTGGCAGACGTTCAAGCATTTCCAAGACTGATGTCAGGGACGCTATAAGCAGATTGGTAAAATCCCCGAGTCCGTGCTCTCGTGCAATAATACCCCGTGTTACTTTAGAAATTTTAATATTACGGTATTTTCGAAAACTATAATTAAACCTCGCGTTTTGTTTCTTTACCACGGTATACCCGGAGAGAACTTTTTTTTTAAATTTACATGAAAATCATGTAATCGTGACGCAAGATGGCATTTCGAAGAATTTTATCAAATATTTTTCTAGTAATTAGTGGAGGAAAGTCCCCTATTGTGAGATAGGCTTCTAATATAAGACAGCGAGATTTCTGTTAGATTAATAGGCCTCATCTGTTGATTCCACCATAAATTTGTTGCCCTTGGGGCGAAATCTGTTCGGTAGAAAATTCATTGTAGCTTGTGCAATCGTTGCGAAAAAAGATTTGCGATTGAATTTGGGTGTTGAAAACTTGCTATCTCACGATCGAGGACATTCCTCTATATATTTTACCAGCGGAATGTTTAGTGAAATTTCGAAAAACTGTCAAAGTTGTTGAAAATGCCGCGTTGTTTCACGATTACATGATTTTTCAGGGTGAATTTTAAGAGAAAATGATCTCCGTGCAGTATTACATAATTCCAGACTCGACGCACTAGATTACTAATAAACAATATCGATCGTCCGTCTAATACCGTAATACGCATTACGCGGTTGTAGTAACATGCGACACGAGAAGATACAGTCGGGTATGATACACGTATTACACGACATACGATCCTGTTTAATCGCTTTACTCGCGGCGTTCTCTCCGACAATATTCGCTTGTTAACTCGTCCGCAGCGATCCGGCGTGAAAACGGTCGATTCATCGTGACACTTAAAGTGCCACCGAAACCACGGAGAGCGACGTGCCCGCAATACGCTGCTAAGTCCCAGGTGCAGCGTCTTACGCGAATCAGCCACGTAACGCCGCCTTTAGCACCGCATTCACTGCTAAATGCGGCAGCTTGATTTCATTCCCGCTGCTCTTACTCTAGATTTCTTTTTCTGAAAATCACTTTTACCGTGCTAAGACCGAATAAGTATAATTGTACTTTTAAATCTTCATACAAAACTAGTTGAATGGAAGAAGAAGAGTGAAGCGGTCTTGGGGGAAATCATTACAGAAGCGTGAAGACAAACAGAAAAAATTAATTTTACTAATTAAATAAATATAGAAATCGAATATAAGGTAGAAAAATTAAATTGTCTTTAGAACTTTTTAAAAAATAAACCGATTCGCTCAGTAGTCAAAATTATCCAAGGGGATTTTTTTTAAATCGACCAAACTGGCAAAATTGATGTTCATTTTAGTCACGACGTTTCGACCCCTTTATTGGGTCCTTTTTAAGTACAAACTGAAAACATTATATGTGCTCAAACCGCAATATAGAAAAAGAATTCTTTAGTATGTATATATGGACGAAACAATACCTAAAGTTGACTGAACATTTTAATTTATGCCGAAACAGAATGGGTTCACGAGTCTGTGGTAGCGAATTCGTAACATCGTATCTGAAAGTGTTACAGGTGAATAATTAGATATTAAGCTACTCAAATAGTCAAAATTATGTTCAATAACGATAAGAAAGAAAATATGCCGCGCTCCTAATTACGATCAAATATACGCTGCGAACGCAGATCAAGGATTTTGACAGAGTAGTTTCTTACGTCTCGAAAGATTGAAGAAACGTGCGATTGAAACGTGCTAAGAAGAACGATTTCGACAAGATCGACATTGAATACAAGAACTTTTTACGAATTCTGTTCAACGGAGACAAGTTTTGTCGAATGCATCGACCGAAATTCGATATCGGTGGATTCCCCGTTATAGGAATCGACAGAAGGAGGGAGAGGAGGATGCGTATAAGGGCGCGACGGAGGAAGAGAGAAGAAAGGGGGAGAGAGAGGAAGTAGAAGAGGACGTTTCGAATTTCTCGATAAACTCCCCTCCTCCGTTCCCCTTATACGCATCTCTTCCCACGTGAAACAATGGTAGAGTGGCGTGGAAAGACGTCTCGAATTTCGCTGAATCAAAGGTGGTGCGGCTTGAGGGAGGGAGGGAGGGAGAGGGTCCGTACGCAAGGGCTAGAGAGGATCTCGGGGAAGCGTTTTGCGGCGTGGGCCGGCAGTAAAATCGATTTCGTCCACGGGCCTGCGTGCAGCCCATATTATCCCCCGTGGTTTTCTATAGTGTCATTGTTGGCGATGAAGCCGAAAGTGGGCGATAGAGAGAGGGGAGGGAGCCGTGTTATAAGAAAAGGTCGAGGGCAAGGGGGGGTGGAAAGGAAGCGCCGGTCTGAGTGGACTCGGGGCCGCACAAAGCGTCTATATTACGTTTCCACTCTTATTTCTCTAGTGTCTCCACCGGATCCGACGGCACGTCGTCGTTGCGGCTTGCGTTTCGCGGTGAAAAAGGTTCTCTCCCCGCACGGGATGACGATGGAAAGCTCATGAATTTCAGCACCCGAGGTATCTCACGAAACACAATGAAAAATCAAAATAATAACGATCCCGCGCGATGTGAACGTAATCGACAGAGCGTTGATTTGTACGACATTGATCGCATTTCTATAAAATTTTCACCGGGAGCGTCTTTAAAAATGGCGAAGGCATCTTCGTCTAATTGCTTAATTGCTCAAAGTAGCGTCTACGGTAACACAATATCTTAATTTGGAATTATTCCGGAGATCAGATCTCGCAGTGATATATGACATGATATCGTGAGACACCTTGTATAGCGAGTAAACTAGAGTTGAACGTGTCTGGCGTCGTGAAATTCACGACGCGGCTTTGCAGTCGCGCGTAATGTGTTCTCCGAAAGTCGTGTTTCGCTTCACGTCAGGATCGCGTTACAAATTAAGCGCGGAAACGTATGTATCACACCAGGTTCTCTCGGGCTGACGCGTTTTCAACGTAGTGTGCTCGTTAGCATTCGTTGCGCATGCGAGCGCAATTGTATTACGCAATACGGAACTAACTAACATTTAACGCAAACCGAAATAATTGACTCGAAAATTAGAATATTCCGGGACAGGGTCCATTTTTCGCCGTCTGCTTGAAGCGCGATAAAGTAAGTAGTTAATGTTCTTTATGTTCTCACACGCTCTAACAGAACATTATACGAAGCGTTATTAAACGCGATGACCCGAAACTTTATTTTCATATAAAGCGACAAACGGACGTTGCTTTTAGCTGTAAATATTTTAAATGTCCTCGCGTCTTAAACACATTAAGAAATAATTAAGCTTAAAGCATTTAAAGCGTTAATCTGCAAAGTGGGTTAAAAATTAAATTTAGTTTCGTGCTGCATAATAGATGAGTTGACGAAGAATCCGGACGAGGGAAAATTAAAAATTCAACCATTTCCCTTTATAATTCGCCACGTACATCTAACGCTCGTCGAGTTAGAGGAAAGAAGGTAAATCGCGCGCGATGGATTAACCCGTACTAGTCCGTTCGCGTTGTCGAGGGGAAAAAAATTCATTTCTCGCGAGCCCGGAGTATTAGAAAATGTAGGTTACTAGACTCCCGCGCGATATATTGGTAATTATTCGCGCGCGCAAACAATATATTAACGCCACGCCACACCTATTTTCCTGTCGCACGAGTAAAAGAGCGGCCTGCATGTAGCGAGCCGAAAGAATTGAAGTCTAGGTCAGTCAATTTGCCACGTCGGTATCGATGAATAATATTAGCCACAGTAATAGTAGTCACGTGTCTAAACTTTCACTTATATTAAACTTGCCCTTTTATTACGACATTATTAGAGGAAAATTCCCCTTGGAGCGAAATCTGTTTAGTGGACAATTCATTGTTAGACCGTGTGATATTTGTGATTAAATTTTTGATGTTGAAAACTTGCTGTCTCATATTAGAAGCCTATCTCATAATTGAGGACTTTCCTCTATGTTATTAGAATTATTTTATAATTACTGTTATTTCTCGAGATCGGTTTTCTTTCAATTATTTTCATCTATTGCGTGACATCGTGCGCCGAGACTGTTACGACATCCGGTAGGGTTGAAGCAGACTCCGGTGTTAGAAGAAACAGGGAGTAATGCATTTGCATATCCCTCTAAATCCCTGTACGTGCGAGATACCTTAAGGCGCGCATCGAGATTTATTTACTCTGCCTACGTGCTTTCTCCGGAGAGCAAGTGGCCGTTTCGCGAATCTCCCAATTGGCGGTAGAAGAAAGGGAGAAACGGTATCCCGGGCCCGGCAACGGGGCGGGATTGCGGTTACCTTGAAAATTCAATCTGAAAACTCGGGTGTGCGCGAACCGCTCGCTCGCGGGCGCGTCGAAGGATTAAAGGCGGCACGAATTGGATTAACGTCCTGTCCCGAGCGCTGCAGGCGCAGGATGGATATACAACAGTCGGTTTTAAATTAAAGCGCCCTTGGGCGTGCCGTTGGCACGGATCTTCGCGTATGTTTCCCTCATCCGACCCGAAGGTGCGGTTAATTTTTTTAATTGAAGTCTAGCCGCGCGTCGAGTCGCTCGCTGCCGCCTTTGATCTATGCGAACTACTTGATATGTCAACGTGGTTTCCGATATGCCCGCAGTAAAATTCTTTCAATTACAACTTTCACGCGTGAAATTTTACCAAATTTAGAGTACGTCTTCTTCACTTCGCCTCGAAATCGTGTTGCCCCTCGTTCGTAGATTTCGAAACGTCAAACCTTTTTGCGACACATTGAATTCGGCAGGAAAAAATTTGATTTGCAACGTACATATTTAAAAAATCTTTTCCGGAAGTATTGAATACGTGTTTTAATTTTTTTTATTTAAAGAGAGAATACTTTAGGAATTTTTTAATTAATTTTATTTTATAACAAACTACTTTAACGAGTTTACATCTCCCAATGCTCTAACGGCTGTTTTAAGAACTGTATAAAGGGTTAAAGTAAACAGATTGGATAGATTAAACATAGACATCGATTGAACGGTGATGTTTGACTTTCATGAATCGCTAATGCGGCCGTCTGTCCTTTTTCCTCGGGACTGGGTGCAGATGCAACTCTTTTCACGTCGGGGCTAACATACGCGATTTCCCCTCGAATTAGAGATCCCCCGACTGAGTCCGCTTTCATGGCTCAATTCCATTGAACTAAATGCACGTTACGCGGCCGAGGATGCAATTAAGAAGTCTAGGAGGAAATTAAAGGTCGGTGGTTGGTCAAAGTTCAATCTAATCCTCCCTGTCAAGGCCTCGCGTATCAAATTAAAGGGACGCTACGTCGCGGGTGATTCAGAGACCTCCTCTGTAATAATCACGTGAGAAAGTACGTTCTTGTTCCGAGACGAGAAATTTAACAATCGATAGAGGATCTAAGTACATCGTTTTTAAGCAAGAGACCGGAGGATATGCAAGATATATGAAATGTATTCAAGCGATTTTTTAATCACGATTTTTTAATGGCGCGCGTTCGAATAAAACATTATTCTATAAAGGTTCCGGTCACAATTTAATTTCGCACGTTAAAATCTAATTAAACTTGAAATCAAATTTCTGTTGAAATACCTAAATTATTTTGTAATCGGACATCATTTATTCGTACTTTCGAAGCTAGTGATATTACACGTATGAAACTTAAAATCATATTATTCGCGAATCAGATTTCTGTGTTTATCTAATAATACATAGAACTAAAGGTGACTCGATAGATCAGAGATATTCTGCAAATATAGTTCCGGATTGCTTAATCCGGATATAACGTAGAATCGGGGAAGCCAGATAACCACGGTATTTTAAACGGGGAGGAAAGCTTCCGCCCAGCAATCCCCTCCTCTCTCTCTCTGTCGCTCCGTCTTCCTCTGGTCCATGCGACCGCAGTAACCATCGTCGTTTATACCGACTAGTCGATCCGAATTAGCCGGTCGAGTTTACCTTGGCTTGCAAAATCCGGCTTGAATCTTGCCGTCGCGACGAACCCCTCGTTAACCCCGACGATCGACTTTGGCTCCGGTCGTTGTCCGGAGGTCTCCTTAATTACCGTGGACCGACACTTTACCGTAGATTGTGACAAAGGAGGCGCGTTCGGCGACCAGCCGGCAAGAAGTGGAGCGTGAAAGGGATATTAGAAATTGAGCGGGGAACAACGAGACGCGCGGCATGCTCCGACTTTTCAGCGAATGATATCGGCTCGTTCGCGACGGACGAATTGCCCGGAATGGCTATGAATCACGATTATCGCCTGAAAACAATGACTCCCGCGCGCGGCTCACCTCGTACTCCCCGGACTTGGTAATCCTGATGCATAGGCAGATCGGATGCTGCAAATCCGTGTTAGGGTATCTTCAAAGCCACCCCCCTCCGTGACAAGCGCGAAAGTTATGTGTCTATCTTTTGGAAAGCTGGATCGAAAAAGTCTTCTCTCGTCGGTATCTACGTCCGTTTCGATCTCCCAACGTGATTTATTGCATTAACGTAACTGCTGCTTCTGTTTAAGCGGTTATAATGAATCCGCCAGATTTTCTGGAATGAGTGGCATTGTGGAAATTGTGTTAAAAAATATCACATTATTTTCTGCTCGCCGCAATCGCGATTTGTACAGAAATATTTATCGATATAGCTTGAAAACAATTTGCACAATTTGCTTGCTCCATGAGGAATATCTTAAGTTTATGTAAATTATATGAAAAACTTGATTCCAAATTTACGTGATATAATTATTTTTAAATCACTTGCAATAATTAAGCTTAATTATTGTTAGTCGTGCACTGGCGTTAAATAATTCGTGATGTTGTTTTAAATTACTTCTTAAAAAAAAAAGTTTCTTGTGTCGAAGTTGGCGCGGACTTATCGTGCATAAATTCACGCGAAACAATAATAATTCACTCGGCATGGAACGTGATAAGGGTAATAATCAAAATGTGATAATGAATTCCGCAGGATGTAATGGCTCTCTAATATACGAGTGTTATAAATTTTACTTTTACATTATCATGCAAAAAAGCATGCGCATATTTCACGTGCATACTACACGAGATAGAGAGTACTACATATTATAGTGATATTACTATAATATATTATGGGGGAGATAAAAGGAGAACATACTGCCATAATTCACGATAGATGTTAATGATTATTCGTACGTATATAAGTTAGGGGTGTAACGTACATGCTTATTGGATAGTATCTTGAGTTATTATTTTGAATTTAAATTTGTCAGGCAAATACGCTTCTAAAAGTGAGATAGTTGATTAATTATTATGATTTTTTATTACCTCTAGAATGATATAATTATCTGTTATTAACGTTGTATTTCTGCTTTCTTGAGAGGCGGCAGTTTACAGCTCGGTTAAAGTTAATTATTAGTAAGCGAAAGCGTTTCCCCTTTCGTTAATTTTGACGCTAACGCTTCGCAAGTCCCAAGGTCAGAAGTTTTACCCCCTAAATAAGCTCGAAGCGGCAAACTTCGGTTTATCGCGAGGTTTAATATTTTGCAACTAATTTTCCGGGGATTCTTATGTTATTAAAAGCATTGTACAGAAATGAAGACGGCAGAAAGTGGCATGAAATATTTTCGTTTCAATTCCCCGCAGAAAACTCGACAAGTTCCGCGATTTCACCGTCGGAAATGTCTGAATTTTCTCTCGCTTTCCCTGCGGCATTAGTACGATTCCGCCTGACGACCGCCGTTAAAAAATGGCACCGTTTCATGCCGAACCTGATGCGCAGTAAAACGCTCTTTCTCGCAGAAAAGGCAAGAGGAAAAGGATGCTTGAACGATAAACGGTGTACCTGAAAGCACCAAAGCCTCGTGGATGGCGAGAATAATATTTCTATCGATCTGCAAGAATGCCGAGGGATGTGTCAATCGAACGAACGAGTTCGGTTGCAATCTACAAATTCATAAAATTCCTCTTAAAACGACGAATGGCCTCGCGTCTTCCACGGATCGCTTTTCCCGCCTGCTATTGCACGGCGCGTTTTATTGCGAATTTTTAGAGCGCTCCGCCGAGAGACGACCACCCTCGGTAAAAAAAAAAGGAAAGAAAAACAGAACGGGGAAAACGGACGTGCCTCGACGTGAAGGAGAGAGGGACGGAGGGACCGCGTAACTTCGTTGCGGAGGGTTGCACTTAAGTCTCTTCCGAGGTGGTTCGCCGTCGGAAAGATGAAAGTGATATTTTAGTTTCGCGGCAAGCAAAGAACGAGAGTGGCGAGCAGCGTGTTTCGTCGAGCAGGGAAAGCTCGATTGAACGACACGCATCAGTGGGATCTCCAGGTTGCGTGTAGAATATCTAAAGCGGCAGGAGCCTAGGCCTGCGCCTTGGCCATGAGGCTAAATGGGGGGTTGCGCAGCCCTTAGGAGTCAGTCCTTTGGAGCGCAAATTTTATTTCTAGACGGCGTCACTATTTTATTAACAATTTTTTATTTTTACACGTACAAAGGAATAGTATACAGTAATTCCCGAGGGGTAAACCGCTGACCAAGTTCATGTACGCCAATGGCTACTAACGCCCGGTGGGCATTACTTAATCTTATCTTATTTTATCTCTATAATGCCCCAGCAAGGTCTAATGCCCAAACAATGTCTAGTAATGCCCAGCAATGCCGCATATCTACACCACAATACCCTCAGCGGTTTACCCTTCGGTAATTTCCTTAAAATTTTATTTTGTTGTTGCGAAATCATTAAAAATAACGTACATATGTATTTGTGATAGGAGGTAATAGGTGCACTTCTCTCACGTGCGATTGCAATTGGATTGCATTCGACACAGGGCTTGGATACTCGTGGATTCGGGTAGACGATTGTTATTTATGAGTAAACTGTCCATACCGCCCGGGGTTTTATTTAATTTTCCACCGACGCGTATTATACTTAGCCTGGTGGAAGGCTTGCTCGAAGGGAGGCCGTGAACCACACGAGATACTATTTTCGTTCCATTTCCACGCGCGTAATTGCCGTGAGCGCGCACAAATGAGAGTATCCGCCTATGTACGCGCTCTGTCTGCGCTCATGTACATACGTAAATTTACATAAACAAATGTTATCGACCTTCGTTTCTCACGGCTGGAATTGTTTATGCACTTCGGGACATATTGTTGCGCTTTGGAAATGATATTTGTATGAATTATAAAAAATACGCACGCGCGCTTAATGCGCGCAATCGCCACCATATTTAATTATGCTCCCAGTAAGCACATATTATTTCGTGCACAGTGTGGAAACATTCACTTCGTTTCATCGTTTCACTTTCCGCTCTTTGCTTTAATCGTGTTATCACCGATTTATGATTTCGGCGCCGAATTAATACCCCGCCTCTATAATATCGATATTTCGTCCGAAACGATCGCTGAATAATTACGCGTGTGCTAAATCGATACGTCTGTGCTGCGTATCGTGTACAGTGCGGTAGCTAATGTTAAGTACCGTGTACTTAGTATTTCGTAACGGAAATAATCCTGGTCTCTCCGGGAGAAGCGAGCACGAAGAAGATCGACGTGAGTTCGTTAAATATCCCGAGGAAATTAGGAGCGTACTCGCACGAGAATTAGCTCGGAAATGATTTTGATTTACGAGTGGGAGGGGACGCTGCGTCAATGAGAGGGAAAACCCGTCGATCGAACTTGCGTCAGCAAGGGCAGGCCCCGGCTGCTCTCTCTGTTTTTCTTCGTGTTACATGGTGGATACATCGTCGTGGGGAGTGATGAAGGCGATGTGGATGGCTGATTGCCTTTGTCATCGAAAAAATAGGGATGACGTCATTTCCGATATTATAGATTGATCTCGAGTCTTCTAAATATAGCGAATAACGCGAGTAAATGTAAAAATGTGGCGATGACGGTATTAATTTTTTCAATCGATTGAGGTAAATTGGCAAAAAAGTGTAAAAAGTAAGCTTTACGTCGATACGAAGCGCTAGTTCTCTGAACTTTGGTAAGTTGAATCGAATCGCATTTCTAGCCCCGGCACGAGCATTGATATAAACTTGATCCGATATTAATTGCCTCAATCTCTCTCTTTCCCCGCGATGCTCCGCTCCGACGTTCTTCTGGTATTCTCAGTTAGCAGGCGCATGCAGGGAAACTTCGCACCGCCTGTACGGTCGTTAAAATTCTCAGCCAGAACGAACGGCGCGCGATACGCGGGCACGTACGGTACAATGGGGGGTGTACGTGTTCTCATATTCGCGGCCCCTCGAGAAAATCGCAGATTGTCGTGTATATGCGGTACACGCACATGCGTGGAACGTGTCCTCGCGCTCGCATTCGGATCCGGATGGAGCGAGGGACGGATGAGAAACCGAGGCGTAGGTACACGGGGCGACGGGGAAATGTCCTCTTTCGTTGCTCCCAACCCCCCGACCCCCCTGGCGGCGGGTGAAGTCGTTTTGTCACAATGGTGATAAAAGCGACCCTCTCGCTCTCCCCTTCCGCTCGCCCCGCGCGACGTCGACGCTACGCTCGCGCGAACGCCCCCGCAATTACGCTGTTTATGTAAGGGCGTGGTTTCCTCGAGACTAATTCGAGGCCGCGCAACGTATCTCCTCGGATATGTACACGGGGTATGCGTAAACAGAGCCGCGAGCTATATCGCTTTGAAGATTGGCAGATTCCGCTCACTTTAATGGTCAGCGATGACCCGATCGAACGCGGGAGCCGCACAGTGAGTCATACGGAAAGGGCGGATTCGCGCTCCGCCAGACCCTCGGATATTTAATACACGGCAATAACAGATGGGAATGTACCGTGCGTTGCTTGAATTTTAATATTTTAAAAATAACTGACTCCGAAGGTAGTTGGCTGTTGCACAGAGACATCGGTAATATCTTCGTGTGACGCTTTTGTTTTGCTGGATTTGTAAAGCGCGTTTTGCATTCGAAAGTTATGTGCATTCCATTAAAACACGGTCCCCCCCCCCCCCCCGCTAATAGTTGCGGCTTTTATGAAAAGGAAATTTTAATATATTTATTATTTTTTTTCAAATTAACGTTCTACCCAGCGCGTTGTGCCGGCGGATACATGCAACGAAGCAAATAATCCATTATTATGTGACGCAACCATGTAGAACAGGTTAAAGCGGCCAAATGATAAAGTGAAGTCCGTAAATTTTGTTAGTAAATTTCGATAAATTATTTTTTCAGCTTCGTGTTTTTCCCGTTGTGCCACGCGGACATTTTATAGTAGGGGATCATCAGTCACAATCAAACTTGCGAACAGATATTAGCTGGAAATATTACGTAACTTTTCTCTCTTGACACGTTATATCAAACTTTTCATTTTTCCTTAAATCTGCATTTCAAACTTCTCGCGTAAGTTTTCTTTTTTTGTATCTAAATGGCACGTAGACAAGTCAATTTTCTGTTGCAGCAATTTTTCAGAATAGCAAAAGTCGAGTTAAACGTACAGCGTACATTTTTTTTACATACATTGATGGACAGAATGGTTGCGACACTATTTTCTAACGAATTAATAAATACGAACAAGGCTCCAATAAAACAAAGATAAAGTTAAAATTGATATTAATAGTTGAAATAGTAAGATAATAGAGGCAATGTGAGCCCCTTGAGTTCTTCTAATGAGTTTAGGAACATGCATTTAGATTGAGGGTTACGTTTCAAAATCTTCTCCGAGGGATATTTTACTCGATGGCCATACCGAGACTATTTCGAGCGTTTCCGATCTATTTCTCGAGTTCCTAAACTCATTGAAAAAAAAAATAGTATCGCAATCATTCTGTCCATCACTGTACGCTGTATACATCGCGCGTTAAGCGTCTCTAGCCGCGAAGGCCTCTTACCGTCGAGAGCGGCGAAAGAGAGTATTCGGCGTGGGAGGAAGCGCGTAACGATGATTGACCGGCTGTTATTATTACTGCATCGTCGCGAGAGAGAACACGCGACGAGAGAAAAATAAACCGATGACTCCGGTGGCGCGGCGCATTCGAGGGAACGAAATCATCCGGCCGGACATTTATGATCGCCATACAGAGCCCGCCGTTATTAATTATTGCCCCGCGCCGCTATCCCCAAATATTTGTAGCGGTCGTAGCGCCCGAATGTTTTTAATAATCTGCGCACAATGCGCGACGTAATAAGCGAATTTCACGGTGCCATTACTTTGAATCGCGCAAATGGGTAAATAACGCACAAAAATTGCGGAGGAATTGTATTCGGAATTATTTCGGTTATTCAGCTCGCCCGTGGCGAAATTATTTGCCATACTCTCGCACTATATTGCGCCGAAGAACGTGATTGTCAATCGATGGTCAGCCGACTTGTAGGGCCGGCTTGACAGAGAGACTCAATTCCGTGCTACTCGAAAATTATATATAGCATATAACGTCATTATGGCCACATGCTACTGATTTCTGTTTGCATAATATGACCATCGCATCCGATGTTGTTGGCAGAGAATCAAAGGGTCGTATTTAGCTTAAACGTGATCGCTTGCCTAATGTGGAGATAGTACGCTACGTTGTGGATGTAGAACAAAATAGTTGCGTCTAACGGTTCAGTATGCTGCGCACGAGCTGTGCACAAGCTATTATTTTTAAATTTCCAAGTATTTCATACAGTGATACGGCCCGAGATATTTCCTCTAAAGTATCTTCGTACACGGAAAAAACAATGTAGCTGCTGTAGCTAAAACTTAGCAAAATAGGGACAGCTAATATTTTAGTTGTGATAGCTCAATATTTTGCTACTGTGCCTATTGTATTAGGTGCAACAGCAAACGGTTTGCTGTCGTAGCAAAATATTGAGCTATCACAACTAAAAATATTAGCTGTCCCTATTTTGCTAAGTTTTAGCTACAGCAGCCACATTGTTCTTTCCGTGTATAAAGATGTACAATCATTAAAATCACTTTTCTAAATATCACAATTATGTTGTAATTATATATAGATCTTTGAAATTTACACTATAATAACAGATTTGTTAAATTAAAAAATAAAGATATGTTATATGCGTTTGCTTGATTTCCAAGTATTTCGTATAACATATTTTTATTTTTATTTGATTGATGTTGCGACGTTAATTGCGTCTTCTCGCATCTGCGTTCGATTTGCTTTTCTACATGTAGCAGTTTGCCAACGTTTTTATATGGATTTTATTGCGGGTTTTCAAGCTCAATTTTGAGCCGCGCATAATCCGCGCATTTGCGTTTCCCGCGTTTGATTACATAAAAATTGTACAAGCCGAAAACCGCGAATATTCCGCCGGGCGTAATATTCGCGACGATAACTCTGGCGATCGCTAGTGGAGTCTACCGCCATAAATAGTACTCTCTCGCTATCTCCGGTGGCTCTGGTTAAATTGAAACTTGGTTTACCCTTAAATTCCCGCGGGTAAGTCTCGGTTTAATCCCTCGGCGTAAACTTGTATCCCGATTTTCAGCCTCTCATTTCTCCGAGGTATTACAGTTTTCTTACGAGTTCGGCGAAGCCGAGTTATTTCGGAGTTATTCGAATGCCGCTTTTAGAATTTCTCCCAAGGAGAACGAGGTGTCGGCGCGATCGAATAATCCAAATAAACGAAATTACGCGCCAACAATTTCGCGCCGTTTCGTGCGGGAGAAGGTTAGTGAATTGCAGTTATTTAATAAAATTTAATTATAGTCCAATCTCGATGAAACACCGGAAGGCTCTTCAGGTCAGATCTTCGTTATGCTCTTGGCGAAACAGTGAATCGGATTGACTTATATGATGTAGCTAAATGCACGAAGTTATCCATGTGGTTACTCGCATACGCTTTTACGACTCTCGTTATGAAAACGGGGCGCGGTATATTATGCAAATTTATCGTAAGCCAAGCTTAATGCAGTCTGGCGTTATTAGAAATGCGCGTTTTCTCGCGAGAAGGACGCGGAACCCTATCTTCTCATCTTTGTTCCAACGTCGAAAATTATCGTTGTTGCGATCGAAACGTTTTCTCCTTGACGTGACGAGAAACGTATCTTCTCTGAAAACGCCACGTTTTCGTGGGATCAAAGATAGAGCATGAACAGTCTAGACACCCTCCGGTACATCTGGTTATTTATAAAACATGAACGGGTTGAAACACTTGGTACAATAAAGTATACTTGGAATACTTTTACCATATTTTGTGAACTTAATTTAAGAACGATCAGAGATTTTATTTGCAATGCAACTATATTTATTGTTCTGCAACAAGTTTTTGTCAAGTAAATATAACTTACTTTTATCACGTAAAAATGAAGAAGACATAAGTATCTCGGAAAAAATCGTGGGTAAGTGGGAGATCATTGAATCATTGAACATTTTTAAGAGAAATAAAATGATATAAAGATACCTTGGATAAAGATACTGAGGAAAAAAGCTTTAGTCAAGTACAAAATGTATGTACTGAAAATGGTATAATTATCAAACAGATTCGCTTATAGAGAAGTCAATATCATTATTCGATCATTTTTGTTGATTGTACGAGACGTAATATCGCCTGAAAAATGGGATAAATTTTATTTAAATAACGGTCAGAGATCCTCTGCACTTCGAGACGACGTAGGATATCTGATACGGCCGTAACGCGGCACTCGTCGCGGAAATGGCACGCGAAATTTTATGCAAACGCCCTCGGATACGGATATACGCGAGAGACGGAGGTGCCGCACGTAAAGGAACCGGGCGGTTCGCGTTGATACCTGATGCGCTCGTAATATGTATCTTAACGAACGCAACTCCAGCTGCAACTTTCCCGGTCGAGAACTAACTTCGCGGTCGGGCTTCTATCCGAGTGCCGACGCCCCCATGAAACTACATCTTACCGGTTTGGAGTTCAACCGCGCGGAAATTTTCCGGACTGCGTGCCGTTAATCGAGTAACTGCGCGATTGAATGGTTCTATGGGGTAACTGGACGAAATGCTGCAGGAAATCCCATAGTCGGCCCGCGCCGTTTGGAAACTTCATCAAGCGTTTTGCTCTATCGAGTTACGGAGAAAACTATTAGTGCGGATGCTGCGCTATTATATCAGAAATCGCGAAAACTTAATTACAAAGATTAAGGAATTTCCGAGACTTTATTTATGGGCGGGAGTTATTTAAGGATTTTCATGTCACGTTTAATTATCGCGGTACTTAATGGTTTGAATAGTACATAACGTGAAGATTGCATTGTACCATTGCACTTGTTAAAAATGTCAGACAATTTCTTCGTAGACCAAAGCCTTTAAATTTTTCTTCCGGAATTTTTTTTATCCTTATCATTGCCTACTTATTCATGGTGTATTCACAATGTAACGCCGTACAATTTTCCGAACATCATTATTAATTTCGTTCTCATTAAATTAAATTAATTCCTCCGGAACCGACGAAAATTTCGCGGCGCTGTGCACTCGCGCGAAATTCAACCCGGCGGTACCGTTATTAATTTTCTTCGGGCGCGATGAAGCGAGAATTTTTTTTCCAGTTCTTTTTTTTTAGGGAGCCTGAAACCGCGTTGCTCCAGTCAATTTTCGACAATTTACGCAAATGAGCTTCATCGTCTACAAAATTTGTACATCGTCAGTCCGTGAACGTAAAATTGTTAAAAATTATGATTAATTATTGAGAATTTCTGGTTAATATCGGGAATATTTATGAATGCTATTAAAATATTGTGCATTTCGTTAACGTTAATGACTTTACAAGAATGTTTTCGAAGGGAAGGTTTGTTCGGTTTATTTTTGCGAAAAAGTTTACTTAGATAAACACTCACGAACAATGATTTTGCTGTACGACACGTCAGCTTTGATTTATAACTGAAGCTGTCGTGAATTTTTCTGATAGAATAAAAAGGATTTTCTGGATCTACGGAGAAACGCAAATATTGAAAAAGTCTTCGCGCGTTTCATCTAATAATGAAATCGCCATTGATATTGTATAAATTTTTTGTGCAAAAATGAAACCCCCTTTTTTTTCTCAAAGTGTATGAGACTTTCACGAATTCAACTGCCAGCAACGTGCAATATTGCAATCGGAATTGGAAATGAACCGGCGCAATATGAATCGCTTGCATTCTCCCCGATGAAAATTAATAACTGTTACAAGATGAAATATTGAGCGTTAACATCACTCCTGTTAGCATCAACTATCGTACATTGTAATGCAACTCAATCTGCCCTCAATTTCACTAAATTCGTATAATATTTTTCGTTAATGTCTTCACAATTTCATGCGTAATAATTATTTCATTCGCGAGAAACAAGGTTAATGCTTATCAATTTGTTATAAAGTATAAAATTTACCGCGCATATAATTTTATTATTTGGGTCAAAATAATTCACGGCTATTCAAATTTAATTCTAATGATTATTGTACATTTCTCATGTATTGCCATCACTAGAATCATCCAAACGCTTAGTAATTTGTCCATAACTCACTGTCTTATCTTATCATCAGCGTAATGTTTTTTAAACGTGATCGTCGGTTTAAATAAAATGATATACGAGAATCGGGTAATCATAGTAGTTTACAGTGTTTCAGCAATTTTAAAGTTCAACGGAGCATACAATTTTATACTAACAGTTGATCCAAGATTATTTGATCTTCTCGAATACATTACTCTTGAGACTTTCGTTAAGAAAAATTCGATTTCGAGTTCTTGCCAACGAATACATTTCTATTGGCGATATCCACCGACTGCGTTGACCCACGTAGCATACATAACCGGCAGTTGTCCCGGGGGTATAACTGACGCGAAAGAGAGATCGCCGGAGACGACGATAGATAACGAGACGTCAGAAGCGAAAGGAAAGCAAGGGGGAGGAAGGGAGATGCAATCATGGGATGGCGAGAAAATTCATATCACGCGGGACAGTCCGGGAACAATTCGTCGGAGCGACATTTGATCGCCGGAGTAAACAGAAGCGCGATCGATGCCCACGTTTGTGCGCCGTGCATATGTGCGCGTGTGTGTGCGCGCGTATTTGATACGCCCGCGTCTCTACGAGCGGAGAATGATTCTTCTACAAACAATGACGTCACCGGGAACACACGAGAGATGGCTTCTTCTCGACATTCGTCACGTCGCGACGCCGATTGTAACGGATTTTTCCCACCCCCTGAGCGTCGCGCTAATTTCCCCGGCCATCTTGGTCCCTGCTAATTCGGAGGCACGGATTTAATGCGAGAGGGGTTTTGTCCCCCCGCCCTTTGTCGGCTGCTGGGAAAGGGGGGCGAGGGGAGCGAGAGGAGAGTCTAAACCGTACTCGGCGCGCGGCTCGGCGACGAGTAATTTTGATATATCGACGAATACGTGGCAGGGACGGAACCACGCTCCGGGAACTGTTTTCCCGATATAATATTGCTCCACCGGGATGCAACGGGATGTCGGCATCCGCTTCGAGCCGGATTCGGCTCGACATAATGCTCCTCGACTCTTCTGGCCGGAAATCGATTGCGAGCTGCCGGCCAAGCAATCCCGTGAAAACGCGCACCGGAATGCCGTTCCGCGCCGAAGGGGAAATTTGTCGACGGCGAGTGATTCCGTTCTCGCGACTTCAATCTCGACGATGCGCACGATTTCTTCCTTCTTCAAACGTACATACTCGTTAAAACTGAACCCGTCCGTTCGAATTTTTTCAACTGACACACCGATTCATACGGCGACTGCTGCGATATGTTTGCCTTTCACATTTCTCCTGAGTTTTCAGGTTTTATTCCATACTCTTTATTTATTTCTTGTGAGTTATTAGAAAAACTTATAAAAAAACAATCTTTTTTCCCTCAACTTTGAATTAATTAGCGAACTGTTAATAAGACATGAAATTCTATTTCTTCTAAATCTAGGTTTATAGAGTGTCGAATTTTCATGAGTAAAAATTAGATGCACACAATAACTCAGCGTGTATTTAATATATAGGAATGCTTTGAAAGTAACGATACTAATAAAATCTTATCATAAATTGAAAATTAACGTTTACTATGTATTCGTGACAATCGAATTTCTCCGCCTCTCCCGACAAGTCAGCAGTTCTCACAATTGATTCTCAGGACATCGAACTTCCTAATGAAATCACAGGACGTCCCCTTGATTCGTCACGATCTTCCTTTAATCGTGACTCGCGGCGATAGAGCTACACCGGCTAGTCACGCGTCCTTCGTCGAGGAGCTATCGACTCCGGAATAACGGCCGGGGAAACGAGGGAAACAAGTGCCCCTCGCAGTTCATTCTTAACGAAATATGACGTATCCGCTAGCTCGGGAGGGTGCGCCAATTGACCAATTCATCAAGATTTCGGCGCTTATCGCGACGACCCTTTTTTTTCTACCCCCTCCTCTCTCACAGCCCGAAAAGCCCGACTTTCCCGATTTTTCATATCTGTGCACGTTGACCCCTGCGACTCGGCCCACCCTTGTCTAATGCAGATCGCCGGTTCGTTCTCGATGGTCGATGACTCGCGATAAATCAGCCGCGTCGAATTGCCGAGGTGACATATGCCGCGCGGGAATAAATTCCGTCTGCTTATCCGCGGACGTATTTTTATTTTTTTTGAGCAAAGGAGAGAGAAAGCCACGTGCCGACACGTGCCGATTCGCGATGCTTATATTCGCTCTATCTAACACCCCGCCTGTTTATACGAATACATCAAGAAGATCTCGTTTTCGGCGTATCTAAGAGGGTGTGAATGACAAACGAAAATACCGTCGTTTACATATAGTATTGTATTCTAAAAATGTCATTCGCGCTACAGCAGTGTCGGAGATATTTATCTAAAATTATCCTCCCATTCTAAAAAAGAGATGTTACCAGCGCGAATGTCGTTAATATCGAACAGTTGAGGCCTCCTTTCCGGATGTCAATTGGTTTTCTCGAAGCGCTAAAGAAGATCATGAATAAATATAAATTAAAACCAAATAGCGCGCGCAATGCTATTTCCAATAAAGTATTTAATACCGATTTATATTATTATTAAAGTAAATAATTCGATAATGTTTGCCCATAATAAATGAAGATCTGCAATTTAGTAATATACATTTGTATACACCAACTATTGAGGTAAAATCTCTAATCTTAGGGTAATTATTT
>NW_011967245.1:1635489-1640933 GCF_000949405.1 Vollenhovia emeryi | reverse complement strand
ATCGTACGACGTTACGCGGGCCAACGTTCACCTGAAGGTCGCTGCGTTCTCACTCGCTCGCCGAACGTCGAGCCGGCAGGCAGTGGCGAGAGTCGCTCCGTGCGTGGTATTACTTTTGCGTTATCGGTTTCCACGACTCGATCGCGTCGAATGTTGGGATAAAACGCTATCAATTTGTACACCTTGATCAGTAACGAGTAACGTTCCTCGATTAATTATTAAGTTTCCACAACTTGTAATGAGAAACGAATTACATGTTGAGGCGACGGCTCTTTATCAACGTATACATAGATATTTCACGAGACTAACTCATCTAAAATATATACATATGTAAACCTTGGTACTTTGTCGCGGTTACATCTCGTTTACACATCGCGCTTTTAATTATATTATCTATCGATTTCGTGTAATCCGTTCTATTTTCGGGTAAAGATTTCGGCGTTCGCGCTGTAATTTACTCTGTCGTTCTTCAATTTTTCGTGCGTTTCGCGGTATCTCACATCGCGTACGGGAGTGCCCGAAATTTCGCGCGATCGATGATTTTCGCGAGTGATTGTGAGTGTTGTGTAAGTGCAACAAGGAAGTCTGAGAGGATGAGGAGGCCGAGGAGGCATCGGGCAACAACGGAGAAATCGGTGAGGTGAGTGTCTTACACTTTTATGTTATTTGCTACTTGTGCAAAATAAAGTATCTGTTCTGTGTTTTTATTTTATTTATTCAAACGATTCGAACGAGAATTCGAGTAACTGTTAGAGACAAAACCGTACGTATAAAATTTTGTGAGTTTATATTTAAAAGGAAGACTTTTTCAGTATTCTATATAATTATTTTAATAAATACATATTTTAAAATATCATTTTAATAAATACCTATTTTAAAGAATATAAAATATAAAGTATATTTAATACAATAATTTCAATTTTACATAATTAGTCTATACTAATCATATACATATTTGTATTTTTACAGTTTACCATATAAGTTAATGATGTACAACTTTGCTGTTGCAAATCGTATCAGTGAGTGACAAATTACTTTTTATCTTGAATTGACGTTGCGCATACAATTACTTCTTTGTATGTACACAAATTCTTACAAATATATAATGCTCGACTACAAACTGCGCGCGCGAAGCGCGCGTTTTGTCATTTCTAGTCTTTATAAAAAGGAAATTTATAATGCACGACGGTGAAACCATCAATTTGATTTTCGTCAAGATTGCCACTTGGCATAAAAATAATATATTGCAGAAGAGCAAAAAGTCTAAATTTGTCCCAAACATTAGTTTTCATGGCGCGATTCGAAATTACACCTACAGAAGAAAATTTCCGGATGCAATGCTATTTCACTTTGATGTATCGTAAAATAGGATCGATATAGCGCGAATCATATTTGTTGTAGAGAAAGGATATTTTAATCTCATTGTCAAATCTAGAATAAAATGATAGTATGTCTTTTGTCGAATATCGCGGTGCCAACTTCGTGCATTGTAAGATGGAGGGAAAATTTATTCCAAACGCAAGAATATATAAACTTACATTTATTATATAAGTTACTCTTGTCTCAATATAGTAAGTCAATCTTTTTTAATTCGAGAGAGGGAAATAACAATTATTGATTTTATTTTGATATCTTCTTATTTTTATACTAAATGAAGTTGTAAGAAATATAAATGCGTCAAGAATATTTTTTGTCTCGGTAGCAGAAATTCTTTCTGAGGGTGTAGAGGTAGTTGCAGTCCAATGCTGATAAATGTAAAATAAATAAGTCTAATCTATAATGTGCTCTTTGTGTCTAGAGACATTTTGTAGCCAATAAATACGTTTACAAAATTGGTACATTACACGTTGTACAATCGTACATTGTCGACCAGCTTTTTTAAGAGAAGTTTACATATCAAATAGAATGTTTCTAAACGCAAAGAGTACATTGTAGATTGGGCTCAAATGTCTCAGCGTTACATATAGTTTGCTATCGTTCTTTAGAAGAGTCATATTGGACAAATTATCATATCATATCCTTGGCAATCCTTCGTTACATTCGTTACATGAAGGAAAAATCAAATTCAATTGTTGAGATAAATGCGCGAGTGCGCAGTCGTTTTTGACGTTTTACGCAAATACGCGTCGAAGCGCGACATCGTGCGCGGCATGCAACGTGCATTCCGGTCGGTGCAGATCGGCGAATGCATTTTTTTTCCAGTGGCGAAAGTGGATACGCGCGCGTTGAAATTTAATTTGGCGGGGCCAATTTAACCTGCGCCTCCGATTAATGGACCGTAAACGGGCATTCGTCGAATGCAAAAACAATGGTGTTCCCGATAACGAAATATTTTAGCGTTTATTTATACCGGTCTATCATGCGCGATGCAGTCTTTATTATTAAACCGTCTTTGTTATTCGTAACTCGAAAATATCGAATGGTGATGTAATGGATACAGCCATTGATCGCGTTGCTATTGCGAGCACGCTGTGTCGGTGGAATTACTTTTAATCGAGACACAATGTAATGAACACCACGTTGCTTTTTAACCCGCATTTATCCCGTACAACGTACAACCGTAATTCCTCAATTTACTGTATAGATTTTTCACTAAAAGATACACAGTACCGGGAAAATAATAGAGATTCCTGTAGCTTTTAATAAGCCCCGACGGTATAATTCTACTACGCGAAATGATACCCGCGTAAAATTGAGTTGCTTAGTGATATCCCATATGCAGCGCACACAGTTGTATAATTCAACAGTAACGTAAATTAATAACATTTAATAACATAACAATAACACGCAACGTTATAATATTGCACAACGTGAAGCTGCAGCAGTGAAATTGTAGCATTGTCTTCCCCGCGAATAATCGATCGAACGAATATTCACATTTTACGGCCATCCGACGTAATAATTGCACGGAGCCAGTCGCGCGGACAAGCCAGTCCAGGCGCATTGAGGCGCGCGCGTCGTGACGCGGAGACGTAGGAGCCCGGGAGCAATCAAAGCGCAGCACGGTGGATGATGAAGAGGGGCTGCCATTAAAGGATGTATCTACTTAATGACAATGGCAGTGCCATTTGCATCGTTCTCTTTAGCCCCGAGGAAGCGGATAAGTGCGCCGTCGTCGTTATCCTCGTCGTCGCGCAGAGATGAACGCTCCTCGTGGGCGTCGGGAGAGCGGGAGATCGTTGCACCGAACAATAATTGAGACAAACTTCTCTCCTTAAAGTTCAACTGGTGCGGCCAGTTACCGGCCGCTTCGTCGTCGTCTCTGTAGGACATACATTATCGGCGATTATTCGGCGGCTTAATAATCGCTCCATCGGGGGGCGAGGGAAGGAGGGGGGAGGTGCATTGTTATCAAGAAACCGGCGGTAATTGCATCGCGCGGGCGTAGATTTACGGCCCGGCCGGTCATTAAGGGCTAATTAAATCGAGATGATTCGACGGAGGCCTCGTTACGACAACAGTCGTCAGTGCACGAGCGTTGTTAATCGCGCGATTAGTCGTGGCCAAATCTCCTTTCTTCCCGCTGAGCGCAAATGACGTGTCTTATTGAATCACGAACCCCGTCGTCTTTCCGTTTCCGACAGCGGACCGCGTTGAGTGTTCGCTTGATACGCGAAGATAACGATACGATTGGATAAATAGAAGTAATCGTAGCGGGTCGTACACCTTTGCTGATAAGCGAATACTTTGTGTCCTCAAAATGAGAGGATAGCAATTAATGTGTCCGACATGTTTGATACGCCCAAATATTTCAATTTGCCAAGAAGTCTCATTGGATAATCCTCACCGTTGCAGTTTAACTTCAATTTTGAAGAGGAACTTGCAATTTATCGCGATCGTGCACAAATATTTTTTACTTTTTTTAATCAACTGCTTTTATCTATTTTTATTTTTAGTTGCACACGGAGAGAATTTTTTTCTTAAAATTTATCCTGAAAATCATGTGATCGTGGGACAACGTGGCATTTCGAAGAATTGCATGAGGGTTCATTGAAATTTTACCATACAGTTTACCAGTGACTATACTTAGTATACATTTTACTGGTAGAATGTATGGTAATATTTCAAAGAGCTCTCGTGAGGTTCTTCAAAATGTTCCACAATCACATGACTTTCAGGATAATTTTTAAGAGAAAATTCTCTCCGTGCACAGTTGATATGTGTGGTGGTTCACTTCAATTAATCCACGATATCGCGCTGCTGCCGATAGGTCGCGAAAAAAATAGCCGACTCTCGTAAAAACCGTGCTAACAAAAGACCATCTCCGCCCGCAGTTACGGCGGGGCGGATGGAGTGGAGTACATTATATCTAATATACATCAATCTCACTAATGGACGTCCAACGTCGACCCGCGATGCGTTTCGTCGCATCTATCACACATCGCGTATTTCGACACTCGCTCGCGGCGCGGGCTGGCGGTCGCGTGGCACGTTGCTTTTATTCGTTTCTGAAAACTCGAAAGGAAGCCCGCGTAATTACGTCGCCGAACGTGTGATACCACGCGCGAGCGGCCCATCAATCCGACATTAGCTGTTTACAAAGGTCGAGCACGCGGAACGAAAGCCCACTTGACGTCTCAACCGCGCCGTGATTCCGTAACGTAAGCCAGATTCCACGTCCGATAACTGATTCACTTTCCTCGTGGCGAGCTCGCAGCATGTAAGTGGAGAAACGTCCGATTGTGCCCCGCTGCGCTGAACGAGGGAGAGAGAGATAGAGAGGGCGAGAACAAGAGCGACATTGTCGTCATTCGAGTGCACGCGTATTATGACTGATCGCGGATTAGCTTCTTTTCATTAAATATAACAGCCACTCGGGAGGGGGAGAGAAGAGTAGAAACGGGCGTGACGGGGCCCTGGCAGATCCAGTGCTTTATAATTGACGTTTCTCAGGGGGGTGGCCCGGTTTCCGTCTCTGGTGTTGGACCGCGTGCGCGGCCCGCCTCTCTCTCTCTCTCTCTCTTCTCTCGCGAAGGGATGCGCACCCAACCGATGCGGGTAGCAGGGGGGAAATTGAGATTGACAGTTAATTTCGTTGTGCCGCACGTAGTCGGGGTGGTCCGAAATTTCGAAGCGTCGGGATTGACCTTCCGCTCCGTTGGAAATCCGACCACCACCACCCATCCAAGTATCGCGAGAACAGGATATGTTCGAGGGATCTTCAGTCACGTGTGTGTATCGCGCGAACGCGCGGCATGCCGGATTAGACGCGGAGGGTCTATCCAGGCTCCTGTGATTTTGTCAATATTTAACGACGACGTCGCTTTTGTGTTAGCCCGTGCTTAATGCGCAAGGATTGTTCGTTGTATCGCAACGAGGGCGAGATATGTTTGATGAAACTTGAATGCTAATGTGATTCCGATGTTAGTTACAACTTTGAGTTTGCTTACTCTTGGCTGAAGTTATCGCTTCTCGGTTCTCTGAGCTAAGATGGAATTGGTCGC
>NW_011967245.1:1580323-1633789 GCF_000949405.1 Vollenhovia emeryi | reverse complement strand
CTCTCTGAGCTAAGATGGAATTAGTCGCTTCTCGGCTCTCTGAGCTAAGATGGAATTAGTCGCTTCTCGGCTATGCTTAGTAAAATAAGAGAAATATATTTTGATGAAATCTAATAGCTCTTTGAGGTTTAACAACGTTACATATTTTTTAACGCACACATAAAAAAATGATTTGCAATTAGATGAGATTATTTGTAATCGGCGGGACGACATTTTAGCTAGTGGTTACCCCCTTGCCAAATGCGGTAGACTCTTTGACAACGGCTCTAAATTGCCCTGTATAAATCTAACTCGTACAAGGTAGCGCATTAATATTCTTCCTCGACATTTTAACACCCACAGTAAGTGCAACCATCGCACGTGTCATTTATAATTAGATAATAACGCTCGTCGCTGAAACCAGACCGCCCACACAGAATATCGCGCTTGACAAAGGAAATCAGATCTTTCACATTTAATAACCGCGTCGATAGCGCCGGACAGGTCCCGGCAAAAACATCAAAGCCTCCCTCGGTGCCGGCGCATGTTTTGTCACTGTGTCACACTTAAGCTCCGTCCACCGGCTGCGCCGACGAATTATTAATCTTCCGGTTTGCGCGACGGCGAGCAGCGTGGAAATTATTCGCGCGCTGCGGGACAGTTTAATCCCCGATACAGTGACGACAACGGGAACGAGTGCGGGAATTCGGTCGTAAGAACGTCCCGTTGCGTCCCTTGAAAGCGGAAGCCCGGGATTACCGGCAGAAATCGAGTTTGCCACGGCGCTCAATTTGCGACGTTTCCTATATGCCTTCTTACCCAATTTTCGCGTTAATAGGACCGGGTGCCGCGTACCGGGGCGGATCGATTTACTTTCCCCCTCGATCCCTTGGCGATTTCGCTTTATTGAAAAACGTAAAAAAAAATTGGTAAAAATGTAGACATTTTTCATATTTATTTTCGCAGTTTTTAGTTGAAAAATATTTCTCTATATCTACCGAACTTTGAACTTGCCTCCGCGCGAAGAAAATTGATTTAAATCTACGCGCATCGCGTAGCTAGAAGAGTTAACGTGTGCTCGACGCGCTCCTCTCGTCTGCCTGACATTTCACTTATTATCGTTGCAGCAGTCATTTCTTTCGCCGTCCGGTGATTAATATTCCCGCATTAATCCACGCGTGCACGCGACCGAGAATGATCGCGCGCGATATCCAGTTATATAATGCCATGCCGCGGCACGGCCGTTGCGCGGGCGGTGATCGCAGGAATTTCGGCAAGAACGATTTCCATTTCACCCGATCCCGCGTGTTTGCTCGTGCATAGTGTGATGCGGTTGTACGGTATGTGCGCGCGAAATGCGTGCTTGTTTGCGCAAAAGGATGCATTGTGACCGTAGCATTTGCCTCATTCCCGTGGAATTGTGCGCGCGCATCGCACTAATGTTGGCGCTTATCTGCCGTACAATGCAGCAGTTATCCTTGTCTCTCTCTCCCTGGTCTCCATTGTAACCCGTCCGCTTGTAATGAGGGCTTACATATAGTCGCATTAATTTAAACAAGACGGCACTTAAGCCGGCGCTGAGCGTACCGAGAATAACACGAGCTCTCTGGTCTCGTATCGGAGGTTATTACAAATATTTAATAGTCCGCACGTTTAACGCATTAACGATATTACAGGTGTTTAACGTGCCATTGTAAGATTTTGTCTCGTAATTACGTCGGTTACCGTGTTGATTGTACTCTACGTCGTTACGATAGGCACGTATTGAAATTTCATTCTGATCAGAAAGATAAAGGGAAGAGTTTCGCACGCGGGGAGAATTTTCTTGTAAAATTTATCCTGGAAATCGTGTAATCGTGGGACACGGCATCTCGAACAAGTTTGTGAGAGTTTTTGAAATTTTACCATACATTTCACTAGCTATTATACCTGGTATACGTTTCACTACACGGAGGAAATTTTCCCTTCAAAATTTACCCTGAAAATCGCGTAATCGTGGGACAACATGGCATTTTGAAGAACTTGATGAGAGTTTTTTGAAAGTTTGCCATATATTTTACTAGTAAAATGTATGGTAAAATTTCATAAACTCGTAAAATTCTTTGAAATGCCACGTTGTCCCACGATCACATGACTTTCAGGATAAATTTCAAGAGAACATTCTATCCGTAATAAAATGCACGCCAAGTATAATTACTAGTGAAATGTATAATAAAAAAATGAAAAAATGTACAGAATAAATGTTTTATAATAATTTCTTCTCTTTGTCTTACCAAAACGTTGTTAACGTCAGCCGTGGAAATTTTCCTTGGACAAGAGATTGCTTTCCAGGTAATTTCCCTTGACATTTTTACATAAGAAAATACACTCGCATAATTATGAGGTTTCTTTACTGAATAATACAATAGGATGTTTATACCGATGGCAGCAAAAGTGCGTGTCTTGGGGAGAGTAATTTTTTGCGATACCGGGCTTTAGAAACAAGGAGTACAAATTTCAGTCACGTCCTCGTGTTCCCCGCTAGTCGCATTAATGACGCGCTCGTCGAGACGAGACAGGGGACGGAGAGAAGTTCTACTTGAGCGCGAAGAGAAAGAGAGAGAGAGAGAGTGTGTGTGTGTGTGTGTGTGTGAGAGAGAGAGAGAGAGATGTGGGGGGCAGGTCTTGGTGAGAAAATCGAATTTGATATTTTCGTTCGTTCTTCATTGGCAGCACGTGCGCGCGTGAAAATATCGGACGGCGTCGTTCACCCTCCTTTGCGTCGCGTGCGAAACGAGAATTTCTTATCTGCGCGAGCCCGGTCCCCCTCCGTGTTTCCACCCCTGATTCCGCCCGCCAGGGGTGAAAGGTGGTGGCATCGGGAGTTTGGGGAAACGAAGACGAAAACGTGAAGAACGGGAGAAATGCGAAATGGCAGCTGCGGCTAAGACCTCGGAGAAAGTTGTTGGAGGAGGTCTTGCAGGAAGGCCGCGACTGAATTATTTAACTTGTGGCCCGTCCGAAATACCCCTCTCCGCCGTGCTTCCATGTGCCACCCTTTTATTCGCTGGGACGATTCTCTTGAGGAAATTTAATTTCACCCTCAACGGCGGAGAGAAGCGCCGAAGAAGAGCGCGGCCGTCTTTCGTACGACAAGCGGGCTCTTGTCTTCTTCTTTCCTCCTCTCTTACGGTCGAAACGCTTTTAATTGGCCGTGGCCGGGCTCGTTAAAGGAGAATTTACGTCGAGGACCGGGGAGGAACGAGATTGGAAACGAAGAACGATGCGCTGGTCGTCGCCCACGAATTTAAGAGGGCGAACGTGAGAGTTGTAGAAATGGTGAGAACGCGACGGAATCGAATGAAAATACAGGCGTGTTTACGGTCAATAGGGATCGATACAAGTCGAAAATGAAAAAAATATAAAGGGCCTCCATCGTTTGCGAAAATAAAGAATTTGTTTGCGTGCTTTGTGTATCGCATTATCGATTTTATATTGTTTCAGCGATATTTTTTACAGTTGAATATATTTCTATCTGTATTTTCGGATACATAGATATATATATATATTTCCGTTATCGTTTAGGATATTTATTTCAAACTCGATTTCGCGAACCGGGCGACAATCAACTCAATTTTTCGAAAACAAATCCCGGAATGTTTGCGCTGCTCGCAAATCTGATTGGCGTCAGCCGCGAAAAACCAGGGAGGAAACTACCGTGTACCGTTTACATACGATGCTTTACTCTCTTTAGTTTCGATTCACGACCAACGATCACCACACCATCGACTTACCCTCCGACGTGATGCAAAAAAAAAGAGGGAGAGAGAGAGAGAGAGAGAGAAGGGGGAGGAACGGCGACATGCCAGGAAAAGCCGTAGGGCAGAAGGAAAATGCGAAGCGAGGCGCAGCGATGCGCGGACGCAGCTTCCGCCAAATTCGATGGATACGGTGCGCTGAGCTCTTTTAATTCCCTGTGGGCGCCACCCCCGTTTTTTTTTCCGCGAATTCGTCGGATAAGGGATTCCTTTTGCGCGCGTGTACCCAATATCAATGTATACGCGCGCGACATATCGGGTCCCCCGCGCTCCCTTTCATCCGCGCACTTGACTTGACGTTATCGTTAGCGTGAAGTTTAAGCTTGTAATTAGTTACAGCACGGAAACTCGGGATACGCGCTTCTATCAATATGCCACCATGGACGTAAACTTGGAACGCTTTAACTCCCGCGGAACTTGCGCGCACGTCAGAAGGCGCTATATCCGTTGAATTCATAGCCCTCGACCGCGGCTATGAATTTCATTACGGAAATGCAATTGATTCGCGTTTGAAGGGACCGTCGTCCTCGACGATCTCCCGATCTCGGAGCGGGTAATAAATCGATCTGTCCACAGATCGCGACGCTGTACGCGACGGTGAAATTGTTGTCGTCGCTAAGACATCCAGCCGGAACTTGGAATTGTTTTTTTTTTTAAATCGAAAATGGCCTTTGCGGAATTCCGAAGCTGCCCCGATTGTACGGGTGGCATTTGACTGGACACTCCCCCCCGTATGTACATTGCGTCGCCGACGATCGGTCTCGTTGCCGCTGGCTCGGAGAACACGCGAAATTAATTCACCGCGGCGTTTCCGCCCTCTCGTGCGGAACGCAACCCCTGCGGGGGCCCCGCGCGGCCGCCGCCGCCGTTTGTCCAACTTTTTGCATCGCCGACCGGACGTCCAATTTATTGCCAGTCGCGGTACACTGCGATCGCGCCGATATTTGCTCGCCCGGGAAACGCGCGACCGTTTCGCGGGAGGTTCGACGTTTCTGCTGTTACGATCTCTCGATGCGCGCCGTCCGCGTCATACTTGACCCCGGCGGATGCATAAATCACCCGTATTATCCCGGAGATCACCGCTGCACTATGCTCTCCTCTTTGTCCCCCCCCCCCCCCTTTCCCCTCTCACTCTCACTCTCCGCACGCTCGTAAGAGCGATGTGAAAAAAAGCTAACAAAAAAGAGTGGAGCATAAGCGTCGTCCGTACGATAACTATATGGTTTAATTATTAAAAAAATGTTACAAAACGAACATTTCTATCTTCTCTACGAAGGTAATGGTATGAAAAACTTGCACCAACAGTAACAACGGATATTTACACCAATTAGAATATTTTATTCAATATAATGCAAATTTAAACAAATTTAATACAAATAAATATTTTATTAAAAAATGGCTTCCTCGAATTTTCAATTGTTGGATATCAGTTGCGATACACACTCTCTCTCTCTCTCTCGCTCTCGCTCTCGCTCGTCGCTTACTCGTAAGATAGATAAGTACTGGTGGCCCGTAAATTCTGGGATGGGTATGCGCGTGAGAATCTGCCGGCGTCGCGGGGAAATCCGCCCTTATATCTTAATATCGCGTTATGAAGTGCAAATGAACTTTTTAAAACGCGCGAATTAATCATCGTAATATTGGGCACTTGACTCGGGAGGCGCTTCAACAGGCGAGGTATATTTAATTCGTGACAAAAGGCTTATTATATCGAGCATATAAATGGCGCTTTGTGACTTTCCCTTTTTACTACTAATTGCGTATCTTCATCTTCAGCTTCCGTCATTTCCATCGTACGCCGTGCCGGATGCGCAAAGCGGAGACGCGCTTTTGTGCTCGCTCTCGTATTTAATGAAAAGCGCATTTAATGTTGGTGTGGTATTATGGCAGCCCTTTGTACATTTTGCGCAATACATTTCTATACCGCGGCGAATGCATATTTTGCTTTCTTTTCATACCCGTGCGTGGTCACGCGGTGCCGAATTATATCGCGAACACGCAATTGAAAGTATTTACATATAAATCGCTGTTTCCGAAACCCTCGGATGAACTTCAAGTCCGCATTATTATTAATTTTCTCGCGAACGGTGAAATTGTGATCAAGCATACGTTAAATATTAAGTACTCGTTACACAATGGGGGACCTGAGAAGGAAATTGACCTAACCCTTCATCGGCAGACTGTAGAATTGCGCGTTAAAAGTTCACGATTTGTGACATTCATCGAAAGAAATCTTCGCGCAAATGATGATTCAATCGGAACGAAAAAGTATCTTTTGTTGGTAAGATCGATAACTACGGAACATTCCGTAATTCTTGAAAATTGGCGCACACCGCTCGAGGCATACTTATTCTAATTAGTACTAACTGATCTTTTCCTCGTATGTGTGCGCGCGCTTTTCATCTCGTTGGAAAGGATTGCGCGGCTGAAATGAAATTCGCCCGCGGCACGAAAGTCTCGGCGCCGCATTGTCCTCAATCTAATTTACCTTCCGTCCGGCGTCAGAATTCCTCGGTTTTCGCGAATGTCGAAATTCTCCAGCCGGCCCGTATCACGGCCTTCGAGACTGACGTTTAAACGGAAGTTGCCCGGCTGGCTGAATGCTCGAATAGGTAGTTGGCGTCTCGGAATTTTATCGGCTCGCGCGGTCGAATTCAGGACACGCAACAAGACGTTGAAGCACCACGGAATATCCAACTATTGGAACATAGATTTCGTAGTAATTAACAACATCAGTGTTTTCTTGATCATATCTGGCATTTTTAATAACACAGAAAATTTATTGCGAAAAATGTCACCTCAGCCAGGGTTTCAACCTGGACCTCCCTACATAAGAAGTAATTTTTTGGGGAAAATGAAAACAATTTAAGAAAATGTTTATTGTCTAACAAGTGAAGAAACGTGAAAATGAAGGCAAAACGATTACGTGGAGATTTCGTAAAGATTTCATAATGATTTCGGAGACACCGGCCCATGATTACATTAAGTGGTTACCCACCTTGTCTCCGCGTGTAACATTTGTGAACACAAATTTCGGAATACATTCCCGAAAATTCTGGACAACGATCCAGGTTGGAATATTTAACAAAGGATAGTGGTCCGACATTCACGGCTGTCCGCGTCGTTCTATTACGGTTAATCCCTCCCGCCCACCAATCACTCTTTTCTCTCGCGAATGCGCGGCACGAAAAAGGATTGCACGCGAACGCGCACACATCCCCGCACACTCGCGTGTCGATGGAGACGACGGGAGAGATGGGAAAGACAACGATAGAGAGCAAGAGGACGAGGCCGACAACGTCCGGAAAATTGATGGAAACCGGTGTGCGTGCGCGCGCGTGACACGATCGTTGCGTATATTCCGGGAAAGCTGTCGCCGCCGCTCTGCTGCTGTTGCTGCTATTGCTGCTATTGCTGCCTGCTGCTCGTGAATTAGGGGAAGATAGCTTTTAGTTGAGGCACAGTGCCGTCACCAGGTGCGCGTCGTCCGCCGACTCCACGGACTGCCGGGTTACATAGCCGAACCCTTTTACCGAAATTGCCGGATATCGTCCCCTGCTGCGGCAGATCTCTCTCTGTCCCGGTCCACCCTCCTCCCCCCTCCTCCTCCTCGTCCGCGTGGTTCATCCTGCGACCCTCGGCAACCGGATTTTTCCTCCCTCTCCCTCCTCTCGGTCCCTCTGTCGTTCGGGTAAGCAGGTGTCGCGAAGTGCACCGACGAAAATTCTCTGTGGGGAAAAATCTATCACGCCCTTCTTCCTTCTCTCCCCTGTCCATTTCTCATTCCTCCCGATTGCCGGCAGTTATGCGCGAACGTCCTTTGCATTATTATACGTGCTTTGAAAATTTTATTTGCACATAAATGACTCGGATGTAAAAAAAAATGGGACCGCACCTCCGGAAAATTGTTTTTCGCTCGCGCGGAAGTTGGAAGTCGGCCAAGGTAGTGCAGTAAAGGACTGCAGATGTCATTTAAGAGGACGTTTGCGAGGCGCAAAACGAACGTGGGCTCCTTTTTCGCTTATGAAAAATCTATTAAACGTCCTACCCGCGATCTTTTTGTTTCATTTCCAACTCCGAGCGTCTTGGATTACTGCATTCCGAATTAAAATTCTGCTAAAGTTCCCACGGAGCTAACTGGAACATATCGTCCCGGAAACTTAATTCCCTAAAACCATCCAACTTTTTAATTGTTCATAATTGTTAAGAAAAACTTTTCCATCTCGATTCCTATTTTCCACTTTGCCCCTGGTATAATTAGCGAAACGGTTTCTGGAACGTTGCGTGCATGTCGTGCATAAAGTATCGCGACGGCTACATGCATCGCGGCGGTAGCACGCCGGCAGTAAAGCTCTCAGATGGATTTTTTTTTGGTGTTGCTTAACGCTGTCATGCTGCCCGGTGCAACTGCAAATGCAGTTATGAAGTGGGATCTCGTTCGCGTTCGATATTCTTCCCGCTCCAGCCTTCGAACCGATTCGGAGCCGACGCGAAACGCGCGTGTACGACACGAAAATGCTTTTTCCAGGATCGCTGTCACGACGCTGGAAATACTTTCCGTGTCCCGTGTATATTTTTTCTATCGGCAATCTCTAAGTGACATTCGATTACATCGAGGTACGTACGTAGAAGCTACTTCCAAGGCTTATCTATGCACATTATGCACATTCTGGTGCAGGCCGCACGACACACGATCCATATTTTTATGTCAGGCAGCAAGAAATGCATGAAAAATATTTTAACCTTTAGTATTTAAAGGTTAAAGTAAAACATACTGCGGGGAAGTTTTTTTTCAAATCACTATATATTTTATAAATAATCGGAGTTATAATAGACTTAAAAATTAAAGATTTTTCACGGATCATCTTCTTTAAAGCAGAGATAATTATTTTATTGCATTTTCAAAATTAATACTACATAAATTCGCAATATCGGAAAATTAATGGCATGTGCATTTGCAATACGACGCCGGAGTTGTGTACTCACATGTGTTTATAGATCGCGCTGTGACTAAAATTAATACATTAACAAGATACGAGCGCAAGCAATTAGACGAAATTGGTCGCAAATGAGGTTTGCGTGATTTAATTCTAAAAATTAGCGATATCGTTTATTCGCAATTTTTGCGCAATTAAAACGCTTCGACGGCTAGTCCCCTTATAATTATATTGCGATATAGCGCGATATTTCGCCTTTGCTGTCTTCGCGAGCTTATAGGATTAAGACGGCCGCTATAAAATTCAAGATAGATAAAAAGGCACTTTCGTGATATATTATACAAACAACACGGTATGTCCGCTCAATTTCCCCGTCCGCGTTTAACAGCGGTGAATATATCAGGATGTATAAGCTATAACTAAGGCAGCCGTGGCAGGACCGGAAGAGTCAACGTCCTGGATGCTTATCTCTCCCCCGGCATTATGCAGAAACTGCATGGCTGCGCGCAAGTCTACTTTATGCACCCGCTGAATGCCAAATAAACGAGAAATACCTCCGCGAGGCGGTGGCGATCTTTCAATACGACGCCCCGAGAAAATCGCAGAATCTTTCTCTCCCCCCCCCCCCTCCCTCTCCCTCCGCCCCTCCGTCTCTTTCTCCCTTTCGCGATAGCGCGCTTGCATATACACACAATGCCGGAGAAACGTAATATTTAGATGACACTCCATTTAAATGATAAAATCGAGACGGCTGCGGACAGAGAGCGATCGCGCGATACGCGTCTCCCGGTACTCTCGAGGCTTGTTTATCTGCATTATAGAGGAGGTGCCTAGTGGGTCTTCAACCGTCCGCGCTGAACGACATCAATTATGCATCGACGGGATAAAGACTGAGTGAGTAATGATATTCGAAACGTTACAACGTCGCGGGACTAATGGCTGATGAATGGTAACTTTATCGTGCCGGATGATCCGATTACGAAAGAAAATATTCTGTCGATATCTGCCGGTACTTTTCAATCTATTCGAGTGTCGAGAAAGAGACTAAATCAAAACGCGGAGAATCAGAGCGAATGAGTTTGCATGGAGAAACTAATAATTTTCAGTCAGTTTTATCTTGCGACGAAAGTAAGATCGGAGCTGGGAGACTGTTCTCGTTTTAACTGCAATACTATAATTACTTTATTGGACGAAAACCGTTCTAACAAATGGTGCATAACTATTCGCACTTACTGATATAAAATACGTTGATACGCGATACATAAACCACAAAGGATTATTGGATCTTACTTGGACGAGGAGCCTCGCTCACATATTACAAGGACAAAAACACGCCGAGGATGACTAACGAAACGTTCGTAGAAAATTAGCTAATCAGAGATTCAAGAAATGCGTTACTATTCATGTTATCGTTATAAGTTAGGTGACGGAAAACTTGTATATTACTAAATATTGTAATACAAGTAGCTTTAACTCTTCTTAAAACTGAATTTTCCATGTCTCATTGACAATCAATTGCTCGTATTATTATTGGCCTTATACTCTTGACATCCAACAATTTTCATTGAAAGATTTCAAGCTCTATTTTGTAAGATATCAACGACATCTTTAAAGCTCGACTAAAAACGCCTATTTGTGGAGCGTTTGCTTTATTGTTCTCTTTGAAATCAACATTTCAGCACGAACTCGATGCCACTGCGACCCGTTTTCGTTTCGTCTGTTCTCTTTATCCTCAATTTCCTTTGCGTTTCTCGTTAGTATTCCGCGGCGTCCTCTTTATCAGGATATATTGCGGCCCCCGGATAGAGACTAGTCCGCGGTTTAACGTCTTTAAGGCTTAAACGACGACTTTTACGAACCGTTACGTCACGTGCGTCTCGCTCTACTTGGGGAGAACTGAGACAGCGGCTCACGTGCGCCGACACGCGTACGCTCGAACGCACCGCGTACGTGCGTGTGTTCGTGTATCGTGTAGCACGTGCGTAAACGCGTATAACGAGACGAACAGGTTCGTCTCTAACGAGCGTCGTCCCGGCCGCTTTTGAAGCGCCGCCTTTTAGGGACATGACTTCACGTACACAGTTTTGCCCCCGCGCTACAGATTACCCGATACCTCTTGTTACATCGTGTCTTCGGTTGCTCCGGATTGCGATCACGAAGGGCTTGCATTTATCTCACTTGCCACCATAACAGTACGATTTTGCGCTTCTTGTTTTCTTTGTTGTCACTTGGTTATTATCCAGCGATGGAGTAGCAAAAGTGTAACGAATTGTAAAAGAGTGTGACATTCTCTGCGAAGTCATTTTACTACTTTCATTTTTCTCCAGAATGGGATCAAATTATTAAAAAATTTGTCGCTCGTTACTTATTAGTGGAATTTGTCAAATAGAATTTATAGCGATTTATTAGAGGGGTAGAACAAATTTAAACGTTATTTGCAGTCATTGTGGATTTATAGCAAAGCATGAAAGGAAATTCGCGGTTCGTGTGCGCGAATTATTTATCCCGCGAACGTACGGACAGTGTGAATAGCGGTAATCGTGTTAATTTGACTTAACTAATTCGCCAATACGTGTATCCGGCTAAATAATGGAATATGTTACCGAGAAACTTAAAGTTATGGAGGTTGCGTGCCTATACTACACGATGCTAATATCGAGTGCGAAGCTGCGGAAGCCGGAAACTGTATATGTACACAGTACGTGTATATCGCCCGAAAACAACCTGTCGAACTCGTTACGTTACAAAGCGAACGTCCAGTTTAATTTTCGCCGTAACTTTCGGACTTAATTTGTGTTTTCTTCTCTCACTTTATTTCAATTTTGCTCATTTCTATCTTCTCCGATTAGTTCCATTTCAGTTTGATTAAAATACTGTCACGCGTATCTATTGAATAACGTTTCATGCTCTTCGTTTTCGATGTGCCACGTTCTATGTGTAACTTTTAGATATCTCGGCCCTTGTAGGAGTGTAAAAAAAATTATATTAAATTCTTTTTGTGCAAATTGACGGGGAAAGGACGGGGAAATATTTTAAATGGTGTGCAAGTACTGAATAGTTTTGCGCGAGCAGGAAGGCGGCTATTATGTCGTTACACCTTGCCACTACTTGCAAATGACATTCCGGAATTTCATCCGATAACGAAAACCTCGTTATCCACGCGGCGACTGAAGCTTCTTATTAATATCATGGCACGCTACCTTCAACTAAATCACATTAAGGACTAATTTAATTTATCGTTCAATTTTACGGCAAGCAAATTATCATTGGGGTTTCCGTTCTATTTGACGTCACTTTCTATTCTTTTTACGGGACACAATGGGCTATTCAAATTAAGGACTAGAAATAATAATTGAAAATTAAAAGCTTATTGTCGACCCAATTGACAAATCTTATTAAATTCGTTGCAACGTTTTCAAGTAACAATACAAGTAAGAGGAAAACAGGAAAACTCATAGACTAGCAAATCATCGTCGTCCGTGAAGAGTCTAGTCAAAAGGTAAAAATTAGCACGCACATTACAAGTCCGACTCGAACTGATACGTAGGTACAATTATAAAACAACAAACGAAGTAATATTATGTCATAGATTTGATTACACAGTCATACATTACGTCTACATGTTCGGAGTCGGTTTGTACATTAATAATTGATAAAATCATAATTGATTTTCGTTATTGCGTGAACGTTGCACAATTTCATTGTAGAATTAAATTTTCAAAAGGTTTTTCTTCCACTTCCTCAAGACAGTGTACCGCTCAGTTTCGCGTTACATAACGCGCTCCCAACTGTCGTAATAATTTTTACAACGGCGGAGCAACAACTTGGCCAGGCACGCTATTCCGTTCCGTCGGAAACTTTCCTCGGCATTCCCATAAATTTCCAGCTCCCAGGTGTCAAAGGCACGCCTTGTACTTCGACATATTTCATCACGCCGTAAGAGATCGGGATTCTCAATCCATTTCCCCTACGCAGCCGCGACATTCATAAACACCCAATGTCGCGCCGTTCCATTCCTCAGACGCGGACCCGCCCGTTTCGTCCCGACCGCCCCTCGGATGACTTGTTTGTCTCGGTGGCGTCGCGTCGAAGCGTCTGCGAAAATGTTCCCTCTGCCTATCTCCGTGACAATTCCATTCCATTTATTTGCACCATGGTTCGAAGATCCTGCGGAGTCAGCTTATTTTTCCACCGAACCGAGAAGAGTACGAACTAGTATGAAAGTCACGAAGACACACGGAAGAGAAAGAAAAAGGACTTTACTCCTAGATATTGATCATGTTGATTGAATTATTTAAATTAGGTTCAATACATACGCCCGTTTAAAACAGGAATACTAAATCTGCTAAATTACATTGTGAACTAACTCGCGTTTGCATAATTCACGCATTGATTAACTAACTTGTTATGGACAAACAGCTGATATAAACTGAATGCTGACAGCTTGCGGCAACATTTCCTTTCCAGTATATTAATTTTACAGGAAGTTAACGAACGCCCAACGTGAAATTTAGCAAACTTTTAATTGCGCGGAAACGACGGTACGGTATTGAGGTATCGCGAAATTAGACGAAGGTGATTACAAGCGGAAGGTTGGCTCTTCAATAAAGAATTCCGCGAGAGATGATAAAACTCAATCTCATTCGTGGAGCAATAAGTTCCTACAAATCCGAAGCAAAAGCGTTAAGAGACCTTTTTAAAAATTTTCGTCGCAAGTGGCGACGAAACAGGATAGCTGGATAGCGCGATGTTAATCAAGACGAGGAGGAAGGGAAAGTGAAAGGGAATGTAAAAGCGCGGAAGGAAGAAGATAAAGAGAGAGAGAGAGAAAGAGAGAGGGGGGGCTCCCGTTGAGCATTTAATTAGAGCGCCTATCCGCCGCTCAGCAGAAGCTGCGCTGGGAGAAGTTTTTATCGCGGCGCGTCTTTCCGCCCCCGAGGCTCTGTCTCCCGTCTGATTTATAAGGTTTCGCCGTTACACCTTCGCGCGTATATACGTGTATGTATGTGTACGTACACATATACACGTAGCCTTTGACTGGCCGAACGAGAAGGCGTTCCACCTCTGATTCCAAGATTTAAGGGATTCTCAGGTTTTACGAAGTGAAGCGACGCGACGCGGCGCGGCGCCGACCGGTTTCAAGATTATCCTCTCACGCGCTTTCCTTTGTCGAGTCCCTATCCGGACTACTTTATAGCGCAGGGAAAAAGCCGCAGGTGAATTCGACGAGAGAAGTATCTCTTACGCGCCATTATTAACGCTTAATGGTCTTTATGTTAACGAAGATTCAGCTATTACCGCCGCTAATGACAGTAACTCTCTTTTTACCTCCCTCTTCCGCACTGCGCGCTCTTCCACAGAAAATTTGCGCGCACGAGCAATTATGCGAACTTTGATCCCCTCTTTCTTTCCTCTTTCTCTTTCGAGTACCACGTTCTCGTTGATTAAAAAAAAAACTAACATCTTTGTGAATAGCAAAAATATTTAAAATTGAATCGAAAGTAAAGATTGTACGCAGAGACTTAACATTTTAATATTTTACGAGAATATCATATACGAATTTAAGTACATTTGATACAACTGAAACATTAGTTATCTTAATTTGTTTTGCTGCAGCTTAGTGATTTTAAACTAAATTGAGTAAGGCTTATTGTCGCCAGTGGTATAATAATTAACACGGGGAAATTCTTTTAAAAATCGACCAAACTGGCATAAAAGGCATGTATTTAAGTTGCAACGTTTCGACCTCTTTATCGGGTCCTCTTCAAGTACAATCAAGTACAGAAACAAATTACGAAAGTGCAAACCGCAATACAAAGAAAGGAACTTTTAGTACATGAGTATATGTTACAAAGGAGAAAAGTACCCAATGTTGACTGAACAAATTAATTTTACGAAACAGAATGAGTTCATGGGTCTGCGGCAGCAAATTTATACTGTCATATCTGGAATTATTACGAGTATAAATAAATCAATACATAGTGAGCTAATAGGTCAGAGAAATAAATATATTATTAATTAATGTCAACTTGCTCCAATTCGCAAATTGTCACGCGACGCACGAAAGGATCACGCAGGCCCAGCTCTCATTCCGTTATTATGTAATTTCGGTTTGGCGACCGACGCACCCTACGACCACTTCATTATCCTTCCACGCGATACCGGGCTATTTAATCGCGTGAGTTTATCGACAAGATTACAGCGGCGCCAATCTCTGCAACTAATCGCGCTCGCGTGAACTTTCGGAATTGCTCCGGTCCACTAATATTTCCCCATTCTGCCGTCCATTGCCGGTCATTGATCCAATCTCTATCGCGGTTTCCTCTTACTGCCCTGTTGCCCCCGATAAAATAACGTCTTTGCGCAGTTTTTTCCCCGCTATGCCTCCATCTGCCTTCACACAATGAAACGAAGGTGCGCGCGTAAATGCCCACTCGATTTTTATGGCTTCCTTTATGGTTTATGGGCGCTTTCTTTTCGCGAGAAACTACAATAGCCCTCTGGAGTACCGCACATCTTATGAATACTGACGATAGGTAATGATACGTACACATGGCGTGACATATTTAAGAACTCGCGGTGTCTGCCGAGCATCTAAAATTACAATTTAAAAATAGCGCCTGCGATTTACGCGCGCGAAAGTAACCATTCGCAAATAAAATATTTCCGTTCGTGTGAAATAATCCCACAACATCTGTCGGAAAACGATTGCAAATAGCGACAGCGATATTCTAGTTGTACGTCTGCTTTTTTTAAGTCAGCTTTTAAAAGTTAGTGTTTCCATTTTCCGAGTACAGTCTATTTGCAAAAGTTCATTCCACGTAGAAGCCTTATCATCGACACGCTGTAACGTTACCTTAATTAAATCGGTGCGTTCCTCGCTCCCTTAACAAAGCTTCGGTCTTCATTCGTAACAAGCCCTTAACAAAGCCTACGGGGAGCGCATGATGTATTCACAGTTTCGTGCTGCAGCGCTCCCCCTCACGCACCCAAATTCAAATGCTGCACTTTACTCCGCATTATGCTACGCGCCGCACTCCACATTGTTCGGCACTCATATATCCCTCGTAATGCAGTCGTAATTGCGAGAATTATTTGTGCTACAAATCGGTGTATCTGGCATTATAGACAACACGAGCCGAGGCTACAAGTATATCTGTAGAAAATTCTCTTGGGACGTAAAACAATACGTGACAACGTCAGGGAAAAGCAACGAAACTGCAGGCTTTAAAATAAACGTAGCGGTGGGTGGAAGAAATTTCCAAAAGTGAGTTTTAGTTATTTTTATTTAAAAGAATATAAGAGACGTAAAATAATGCAGGTTTGCACGTATATATGAAGAAAATATTCAGAACGTAGGAAGCTGGACGACGAAAAGGTCAGCGATATTGAATTTACCTTGTCGAGATTTCCCAGTTGGCTACATTTTTGGAAGATCCCGTTGCCGCAGCGTCGTCATTCCCTGCGCTCGACCTCCTACCCGATCTCGACTCCGCATCGAGATCTGATCGAAACCTTTCCTGGCACTCTTTCCACCTACCCACTCAGTTAGCACCACCCTCGTGGACGTCTCCCTCCTGGATCGAATTCTTCCAGCTCGAGTGACATGTCGTCGGAGTTTACCGGGAAGCACTATTTCGGCCTCCCGTGCACCGGGTGGCACGCGCGTAAGCAAACGGTGTACACACGGATCGCCTTTGAGTCGAGGGTATACGCGAGTCGGGCGTGGCTCTCGGGTGGATAGGCCCCGGGGGTTAGGAGGGTAGTTTTGTGGCGCGCGAGTGTAATGGCAAGATCCGGAATGCCGAGGAGGGCCCCTGTGTGCGTATGCGTCAACGACGCGGGGGGGGGTTGAAATGGGTGGCGGAGAGGCATTGAATAGCCCCTAGGGTGGCTGCGCCAACAAACCCTAACTAACGTAAATAAGATGTCCTGGGAGAGAGGGGTGGATCTCCTCTCGCTCGATCCTGGACTCCTTCCGTCTTCCTCTCGGTCCTTTTGCTCGACCTTTATCTTCCTACATCCACTCGCACACAGGTTCGGCCAAAGCCGAAGCTGATGAGCTAACCTCCCGGGGCAATCACGGGATTTCTTCGCGAAGGAGCTTCGAGAAAAGGCTTTCGAATTCCGTCCCACGTCGTGACCTTCTTACAGGGGGACACACTCGCCGGAAACGATGAATCTGTGAATTTCAAGGGTAAACTAGAAGCGGTGTGTCGCGACGGGATGTGATGCGAGATGATAACTCCCGAGTAGATAATGCGTTTTGCACCTAAATAAGTTGGAAACGCAAACTTTATAAAACTAAAACGAGATTAGCTGAAAGATTGGGGCAATGAGATTTTATTAAATAATGTCTAAAAGAATTGAAAATGTTATTTTTTCGTCTTGTTCGAAATTGCAAATATATAGAATCAAAATTAGTGAATACGATATAATATTATTTATTATTAATATATTTTCTTTGTATTCTCATACTAAAATTACGTTCTGTTAGAAATGTGTTGGATTACAACGAAAGCAGCTTCATGTTTTATTTACAGAAATAATGCCTTTTAGCCTAATTCCGCAAAAAGAAATTCCCCTTTGCGTATTTTCTTATACATATTCTTATTCTATATACACATATCTGTAGATTCTTCTATACAGTCACCGGAAACTACAATAATATCATCAATGTGCCAATTTTGCGCGCCGGTCAAAGCCGACCCCGATGAACCCAGTCAATTACGGCGTTTCTTCGCGAGGATCTTTGGGAAAAGTCCTGCCGCGTCCCTCGTGTAACCTTCCCCCACGGATGAACACGCGGTACGCGTCCCGGAAACGATGAATTTGCGAGTCTCAAGGGTGGATAATGGCTGATGCGGTACACCGTTGTAAACGCGGGGTGGCGAGAAGAAGCGGTGCGCGGTGACTCGGGCGAATTTGTGAAACGATTATAGAATCTGCCCGAGCGCATGCCCTCGGGGCGGGGGAGGGGGGGGGGGAGCGGAGGTATAAGGCCGGGGATGGGGAACCCCGAGGAACAACCCTCCGTATTGTTGCTCTCTTCGGCGGTTCACGCCGAATGAGTTTCGTACGACGTTATAATGGCGACGATGAACAGGCGGCTTTCCTCTCGCGCGTAATGACGGATGCATTTTGAATACGGCATTAACGAGCAATTAATGATGGTGTATCTTTCCGCGACAACAATGATACGTCATGATGTCAGCGCCTTTTTTTTTGTGCACATGAATTCCTCTTCGCGAAGTGCGGACAAACATGTTTTTGAGCGTCCGTCAGAGAAGCAATTAAGAAATTTCCATACGTATCTCGTTTTCTTGTATTGAATTATTAGGACAGAATTGCATTGAATTATTAGGACAGAATAATTTAATGCAAAGTTAATACTGCGTCGTGGCAGAAAAAGAGGTTGCGATTATTTATAATTGTTTTTATTTTTATGGTCTTATCTACGATTGATGTAAGTTGTATCTTATAAATATCAATCTTATAAATAATTAAATTGTGTTTTAATCAAATTAAAATCAATCTGTGATTTTGATACGGGTCCATTTTTAGAAAAATAGTTATTACAATGTAAAAATTACAGAAAATCGTTTATCCTTAAATATATCTCAAAGAGTATTTTCTACTATATAATACTAGGAGATTTTTTGTATCTAGCTATAATAATAACATACAACAGAACAGATGCATACGGGATTACTATGAAAAAAAATTTAATTCTGTTTGCAGTCTAATATCAAATGACACGTAGTCGGATGCTTTCGTCTTTGAGACTTAACTCGGCGTAGATAAAATCGAATAAGTGCAGTCTGCCGGAAACATAATTGCGATTTATGTCTTGCCATTGTTCAAGGGGGACCGTCTGCTCGCTCGCTCCCCTTTGTGAAACACGCTTTCCGCGATGCTCGAGTGACTGTAGGAAAATCTTTAATTCACCCCTGAGCCTGGCCCGCCCACTCGCCTAAGCGGGCCGGAAATGATGAATTTGCGAGTCTTATCGCGAGGACCAAATGACATTTCATGACGGTGCGAGAACGGCAAATAAATAAGCTGTCTTTACGAGCGAGAGACAATGCTCCCGGGGACGTAATCCTTATAGCGGCTCGCCCTCTCTTGATTACGAAATCTCTTATCGGAAATGACGGAATCGTGAGAGCAAAATTAGACCTACTACTAGGGATACGCCATTGTGCATGGGCTACTGAAATGACAGCTGGCCAAAATTATAATCCCCCATTGTGTTTCGAGATTGTCCTTCCGAGATCGAGGGCTCGATAGCGGAACGAAAGCATATTTTCGGACTGAACTCGAGCCATTAATCAAAACGACTTGCCGCTTGATTGTGGCTATTGTAATGCACGGTCGGAGACAATTAGCGACGACTAGGAGGATTTAACACATTTCTCACCGTTCACCCAGTTCGAAGTTTAAGCAAACTTTGCGATGCAAATGCCGGTAGCGTTAAGCGAACGTTGCAGTGTCTTATCACGATGCTTCTCTCCTAGATACAGACTTCAGCTCGAATGTACCGTTGAAACTTATCGCAATTTGTAAGCTCGACCTCTTACGTGTGAATTTTCGAGAAGACTAGGAGAAGCACTTCGCCTGCTATCGCACACATTAAACTTTGGGACGTGAATGTTAATTTCTGCCAGCATAATGAAACAATAGTTTAACCAAATGGCTGTAATTTAATTACAACAAAAAAATACAACGGATCGTCAGTCGAGAGTTGGTAAATTTAATCACAGACGTTTATCTTTGCTTTTAATCGAAATAAATTTAATGAAGTGTGCGTGAAAAATTTCATGTTTTCGGTTTATACGATACCGGCCAAAATTATGTCACCTTTCGATTTTTTTAGCATAACTCGTTTTAAAGTACACGAATAAAAAGTTTGAAAATCGTTGTCTATTTTGTCAAATTTCATGTATGTACAAGATGCAACTATTATCAGGTGTTTACTGCAAAAGTTTTGAGCACATTCGATGCACTTTGACGAAAGTTATGCTGAGAAAACTTCAAAGTGATATAATTTTGGCCGGTGCTGTATATTAAAAAATACTTTGGTATGAATTTACGCTAGCTAAAAGCTCCTGAAAAAGAGAGGTAAAAGCAGCGCAAATTAAACATTTTTTTCTAGAACTTTATTGCGAGATACTTAATATGCTTGCCTGATGATTGTCGTACTCCCTCGTCGTAGTTGGCTCTTATGGATCGTTCCGGCTTATAGAAAGATGTCGCAAAAGCAGCTTAAAGTCCCCCCCCTCTCCGAATTTGTTGGAAGAGGGAGGGGAGGGCGAGCAGCGCGAGATCCTTTAATTGACCGCACGCAAGAACTCATCCCGATGAGTCTTAGGCCAATTAAGGAAGTTCCACCGTTAGGAAGGATTGTAACCTTTCCGCGTCCTTGCACGGGCTATTATAGAAATTAACGGGTCTCTCTCGGTTTCTCGAGCGGTGCATTTGCATTATCCGCGATAAAATAATCATCTCGCACAGATTTCGCCGGAGATACCTTTAACGAAGCCTCAAATTTAATGAGAGACGAAAGTAATTGAAACAAGTGGTAATTTATTCGAACGATAATAATCGGAAATGGAATGAGTTTAATGGCGGAGGCGATACTTGTTTCGCGGCGCAGTATCCATTTTTGCGATACGACTGTTTTCACGAATGAACGAACACATTTCGAAGTATCCGAGGGAGCTGAGCCGTCGAGAAGAAATTTTACGAGATGGAGGCCGAGAGGTGCGTAGAATTATAACGTGGTATAACTGGTAGTAGGTTTATCCGCCATTATTTTGGTCAAGCCAATGAGAGAAAAGTTATATGCATGGTAGTATAGCCACAGTATAACTAGAATGCCCTGAGTTCTTGTCGGTCCTTTGATCTTTTCAGTTTCGATCACGTGGTATTCCGTCATTGCTTTGGTCAGCAATCCAGCGGTACGTGCGTGCACGTATTCATCAAAGCTACACTGACAAAAAATATTTTTAAGCCAAGTAAATAGATTTACTTAAAATTATTTTTTACTGAAGTAAATATTTATTTTATTTAAATAAATAAAAATATTAAATTTTAAGAAAATCTATATATTAAGTAAATTAATTTAAATCATTACATTTTTTACATTCAAATAAAGATTTCGTGAGATATAGAGTACTATTTATTAAATGAAGTTTTTTTAAATAAGAAATCCAATTTTCTTCGCTGTGAAAATTACGTCTTAGTAAACATTTTATGGAATTAAAATAAAAGTTTTTTTAATTTAAAATGATCTATTCTTTGATATTTAATAAATATTTAAAGCAACGCATGTTTTAATTTATTTCTTATTTTTTAAATTAAAGTTAATAAGCTATTAGGGGTCGCCTAATGAATAATCTTCTTAAGTAAAGTAATTTTTTTTTATTCAGATAGTTTTTATCAGTGTATACCATAGTATAACTAGTATGCCCACTTTGTAATTTTTGTTTTGCTTCGATCCTTTCTGCGCATCCGCCATTATTTTGGTGGAGCCAATGAGACGGATGTTGTATATGTGGTAGTGTGAAGTCAGTGTGACAGTTCGAACACGTGCAAATAATATTAATAATTTTATTATGAAGAAAACCACAGGATACACCAGATGCAGTGTCAAAACCTGCAAAGGTACTAATGTGAATTCGGGGCCTACTAGTTACACTATGATTATACCACGTGCTGTCCTTTTCAGGACGACGTCTTTCGCTTCGAACATTTCCCCATTTTCGTTCTCCTAATATCGCTACCAGGTTTTTCGCGGCGCGGGAACGGGAGGGATCGACTTTTTCCGCCGGCAATTTGCGGCGGTTTCAATTTTCGTGCCATTGTCGATTACGTCAGACGCGATCTGCGTCACACGCGAGCCGCTCGCTTGCATCAGCGGCGTAGACCCAGTTCTCTATCTCGAGCCCGCTTTTTTAATCCGTATATTCAATTATTTTCGCAGCATCCACCGTGCCGCGGTTTCAGTATTTACGAGATCAACTGTTACACAGCGCGATGCGCTCTTGCATCCAGTGAAAAAAAAAGAATTATTTAGGCGAAACCTCGATCCCGGTTATTTCGATTACACGGCTCGCTCATCACATTGTGCTTGCATCGAATATACATATATATATTTTTTTTCCGCTGACCGTTCGATTTCTCTCTCGTGAAACGCCCGCGCTTGTCAATTTGACAATCGGCGACAGTGTACACGTGCGCGGGAAGTGATATAACGCCAACGCAAATCCATTATCGTTCCGCGTAATCCGCGCGAAGCGGAAATCGACCGTCAGTCGCGATGCGGGCACTCGTCGTGTTTTAAGCCCCACAGTTAACCGGGTGTAATCGCGAATCGGCGCCTCTCTCGCCGGCGACTCGAGAAGTTCCCACGGACTTAACGAGTGGTTCCAGTTGCGGCTGCCGGCCCTCCGCAAATTCGATAATGATTCCCTCGTTGCGCCGTCATTTCCATTCGTCAGGTAGCCCGGGCTTTACGTGCGCCAAGTTAACGAGCTAATGAGCTTGCAAAGCTGGCGCCGAGAGAGAGAGGGAGAGGGAGAGCGAGGCGAGCGAGCATCTATCCTGCATTACGCCGTTGATGCAGTTTACGTCCTGGTGACGCCGTGACGAGAAGAGGAAGAGGAGGAGGAGGACGAGAGGGAGTAGGAGGAGGAGGTCATGGAGCGTTTCCCAGTTAGGGCAATTCCGCACTTTCGCTCGCCGCAATTAATTAGCTCAATTCCCGCTTCCTGTTACGCCCGCCGCCGCGCAGAGCCGCGCCGACGGCGTCGGGGGCACCCGTCGCGCACGCCTGCATTCCGGCGACGCTCGCATACCGTTGTCATAGTTGACGCACGCATCGTCGGCCCCCGAAGGTGCTTCCCGTTGCGCGACGCGAACCATGAGCGCCGAGACGACGCCGATCTGCCTCTCCGTGTTGTGCATTTACGTGATGACGGCGCCGCCGCCACCCCTGCTGCCGGGGGCGGTGTCGCCTCGCCCCACTCGCGTGGGTAAGATCGCAGCCGCGCGCGGGCTTATTGCTCCGGGGAGTTGTTCGGATTGCGTGGTCTTGAGAGAAAAGCGAAACGGGTTCGTTTTCACTTGCTCGCGTTCAATTTTTTAAACCGATCGGATTTGACGCGCATTTCGAGGGGTATCTGGACACTTGGAAACATCAGCGAGTCGTCTCTCTTATTGTTGTATACAGGGTATCCCAGGATGAAAGGTCAATATTCTGGGAGGTGACAGTATCGGTCGTTTTAAGCAAAAATGTTCATATGAATATATGTGTCCCATTCCCCACTGTTTCCGAGATAGAGCACATTTTGTTGACGTCCTCGTTCGGATAAAACTTGAACACTGGGAAGCGTCCCACTTTCGCGCAATGTATTGAAAACCTTGGAAAACACTTTACGATTCGGACTTCCACCGTAAACATGCAGCATATCTGCGTATTCGACATTTGTGAATATGCGAGGCATTTGGAACATTTCTACGATGTAGAAAATTGCATGACGACCAATGGCTGGCACATTCTAATTGAAGAAATTCATTGCGAAAAATATAATATGTGGGGAGGTCCAGGTTCAAACCCTGGCGGAGGTAATGTTTTTCGCAATGAATTTCTTTAATTAGAATTTGCCAGCCATCGTTCGTCATGCGATTTTCTACATTGGTTAATCAACTACTGGCGTTAAATAATTCTTTACGTTATTTCTACAATGTTATCAGCACAACAGTCAACAGGCGTATAAGAGTAAATTCCCGCAGACGTTGATGAGGTTGGATGAAGGGTGAAGTGTACAGAGAAAAAGTAAATGCACGAGACACACAAGTAGCTCTATCTCGGAAACAGTGGGTAATGGGACGTATATTCGTATGAACATTTTTGCTTGAAATGACCGATACTGTCGCCTCCCAGAATATTGACCTTTCATCCTGGGACACCCTGTATATTCCAGTTGACACGTACACAGGCAGGCAGGAATGCCTGGACATTTCTGTAATTACAGAATACATTATAGAAATGATATGTGCACAAATTCATGTGGAAAGGCATCAGTGATTCCTAGTGTAAACAGACAGGCAGGAATGCCTGGGCATTTCTATAATTATAAAATACATTATAGAAATGTCCAGGCATTTCTGCCTGCCTGTTTACACTAGGAATCACTGATGCCTTCCCACGTGAATTTGTGCGCATACCAACATATACATTTTGCACATACATACATGAAAAATGTACAGTAGTGGACAGAATTCTTGCGACATTTTTTTGCGCATCAACGAGCGCAGAAACGCGCATTTAGATTCAGGTTTACATTACAAAACATTTTCTCCGAGGAATATTTTACTCGATGGCCATTCCAAAACCATTTTGAGCGTTTTCGATCTATTTCTCGAGTAAAATTTTCCCCTGAGAAAATGTTTTGCAACCTGAATCTAAATGCGCGTTTCCAAACTTATTGAAAAAATAGTGTTGCGACCGTCGTGTACATCACTGTACGTTTACTTTTTTAAATGATATTGTAGTCCGATACTCCTGGAAGAAAAAAGTTAAAATTTCAGAGAAGCTTCTTGTATTTAAAATATACTGAAAAACATGATGAACTAAACGGCCTATTATCTACTCCAGTTTGCATAATCTCTTTGAAACGAATGTACAATAATTACGGTTACGAGTTACAATAGAGAGCTCAGAAGTGCAAAGCAACGAAAAGCTGTGTAAATCTAGGCGAGACACTTAAGACAAGTGTCGTTGAAAGTCGCGAGCGCGAACGTTTGCCCGCTCATCGGTCCTGCTTTGCATTTTGAACTTTGCATTTATGCAAAAATAAATGCCGCGGCGCCGTCGTAATGCCCCGCTAATTATATCATTATCGAAACCGGTGTTTTCCGCCGGTCTACAGCCGCGACTACGATCGTTGCGGTCGCACGCGCAAAACCGTACGCGTACACATATACACGCACTCGTCCTTGTCAGCATAATGACGTTCCTGGTTGCCTTCTTGTTGCAGCTTACGCGAGCGCGGCGGATCCGTACTTGGAAATCCTGCCGAGCGGCGAGACGCAGACGAAGCCGGTCGGCTCCAGCATCATCCTTACGTGCAAACCGAAGGTGGACACGTACAACCCGTCGCTCGTCACCAGCATGGAATGGCTCGATCCGCGGGGCCACAAGATCGAGTCTCTCAAGTAAGCCGATTATCTCTTCCCTCACTCCCTTTCTCGCTTATAAATAATATTTTCAAGATGACTCGAGAGCGCCCGCGTCAACGGCGCTTCTCTCTATCTATATTATAATTGGCAATCGGGAAGATGACAGTTAATTAGTCGGAGATACGTGCCGCGACACTGTTAGCGTCGCGGTCTTTTTCTCAAGAGCTGCTACGCTCGAGCAATTATAAGAATGATGGATCTAGAGAGTCTTCCTCTCCCGTCGTTGATATTTACATATGCATTGCCGTACTAATCAATTACATTTCGGCGAATAAATGTACTCCGTGTCAAGCTTCGTTAAAGTACTTGGGGAGATTTATTTTAATTGAGAAGTGAAATTTAGTAATGCAGCAAATTAATAAAATAATTTTTAAATTATGTTCCTTTCGATTAAGGTCACGAGGCAAATGTTAACATTCGATAATAATTATACGTGTTCTGTCTCCGGTACGTTCGCAGAATACTGTGAATTTCAATCGTGATTAATGATACGAGTTTATAGAAAGCGCAAATTATACACGGAGCGAATTTTCTTTCAACGTTTATCCTGAAAATCACGAAGTCGTGGAACGACACGGCATTTCGAAGAATTTTATAAGAGTCTTGCGGAATTTTACTGGTAGAGCAAAGTCCTTTATTGTGAAATAGGAGGCTAATATGAGATAGGAGGTTTTTGACGTCCAGATTCAATCACAAATCTTTCTTCGCAACGAGTACACGATCTAGCAATCAGTTTTCCACTAAACAGCTTTCACTCCAAGGGCAATAAATTCATGGTGGGACCAACAGACGATGCCTGGTAATTTAGCAGAAACTCCGCTATCTCGTATCAGAGGCCTATCTCATATTAGTAAAAAGTGTGGTAAAATTTCAAAACACTCACGAAGTTGTTCAAAATGCTATGTTGTCCCACGATCGTGTAGTTTTTAAGATAAATTTTAAGAGAGGACTCTCTCGTATTAGCTAAAAGGTTTCGGCAGTACAGAACTATACATCTGTTACGTTTAAAACAAAAACACACTAGAACTAGTTGCAACACTAATCCAATGAATTTTTGTAACGCATACACAGATACGCCGTCTTGCCGCTCGAAAGGCGAGTATAAAACCCATTGAATCGAAGATCTATACCATGCAACCGCAGTAGTGTTCATTCGTTTGCCACTCTCCTCCCCCGTTTCCACCTCTCTCATTTGCGGATACACTCACCCGTCACTTCACCCCGAGTTCGATGCAATCATTTTCCCACGATGTGGCTACGTTTCCCGCAGTCCGCGCCACGGAGCTCTTAATTGCTGCAACGCGAGCCGATTGCAGTTCGCGAGCCGGCTATCGCTCGTTAAGCCGGCCGGAAAAGTTCCGAACGTTCGCGCCGGTGTACCTGACTTATTGAACGCCAGCAACATGCCGAGGAAACCCGTCGGCCGGGCAAAAAATTCATCGAACAGCGAACGAATTTTTCGTTTACACGTTCGTACCGCGTAATCTCGAATCGATGTTCCTTCATTCTGTCAATAATTCGAATTTTCGTTCGTCGCAAGAGAGAGAGAGAGAGCTCTACCTCGATTGTATCGTACACTTTTCGAGCATTGAGCGCATTAAGATCAAAATTAATTTTCTTTTAAACGTGGCGTCGGAGTAAAATTTATTTCCAACTTCTTGACTGTTTGAAAGACTTTTTTCCCTTGTTTACGTCTTGAAATTTTATTTGCTCGTGCTCTTTAATTTCGGATGTTAACTAGCTTTATAATTAAACTCTGCTCGAGCTCGCAGGATTAAAAATGAAACACGATCTTTCTAGGGCGCCGCGCGTTTGTGCACGTGCGTGTGTGTGTGTGTATCAGCAGTAATTAGGTAGCTCCATAATTGCGCAATTCTGTGCATACATTCTCGCAATTATTTTCACCTTCATCCGCAATATGTCCTTTATTCGCGCAAGTCTGTCCGCGATATCGCTGATAATTAATGTAATACGTCGCTCGTATTGCCAGGCATTTAATCCGACAATCAAATAATCTAACGAACGTTAACCCTGCTGGCAACTGATTCGTCGTGTCGCGTGTTTGCGCGATTACTCTTACCCCGAGCTACGATTTGCATAATTAAGTACATTCGTCGTCAAGAGTGCCGCGTGTGACATTCCCGGACAAAATCGTCCCGTTTCGAGCTATTTGCGCCTCTCAATTATACGTTCTCCACAGCGTCATTACACACGAATACAGGCTGTTACGAAAATCGATACGTCGAGAACCGACTGGACCAGAGAGCATTCACGTGCCATTTATTTCAGAGCAAAACGAAACTGTTAAGAGTTGCCTGTGTTCGGCAGAAAAAGCTGCTTTGCAACTGTCGTAAAAATCTGATTGGCGCACTTAATCTTGGCCGAATCTAAGGGTGCGTATACACTACGGCGAACGAACGGCGAACACGAATGTTCGGACGTTCGTATTCGTATTCGAATCCCGTCCACACTGCGCACGAACTTTCGACTCGGACCGAAGGCGAATCGAACACTACCGATAGTTCAGTTCGCATTCGCTGTGGTGTACATATCTGTCTAATTCGCTGTTCGTTCGCCGTTTGTTCGCCGTAGTGTATACGCACCCTAAGAGTATACTCCAGTCAAACTCACGAATTCTACAACCGTTGCGAAGCAGCTTTTTCTGCAGAGCGCAGCTATTTTTTTTTGTCGGCACTTTTCGATCGCTCTGCGTAATCGACGGACTGTCGCGACAGTGTCCTGTTTTTTTAATGGTTTTTTTTAAATATCAATCATCATTACTGCTTGCCTCGTATTCGTGCATCGTGATTGTCACGATACACGGCTGCTCCGCGACAACGAATTAACTCGCGGACGACCACCGAATATTTTCCGCGATGATATCTTGTAGTTCGATATCGTCCGCATTAATATCACCGTTCGGAGATATTAAACTCTCGAGGCACACGTACCTCCGATAATTTTCCGCCCGCCGAAGACGGAAACGCGGTCGCGGAGCAGCTGCGCTTCTGGCCCTATCGCCTCCAACCACCTTCTTAATCCGCAAAATCCATATTCGTAACCTTCATCGTCGACGTCACGCGATATTACATCCGGCATCTCGTCGCCCGATACACTATATGGAAATTGCTTGAATACATCATACCATCATATACCTGTACTAGCATCATACGCGCCGGTACGCCACGCCATTCTGTGCAACGTTGAATAATACGAGGTCATGTGAATGCATCTCGTTGTCGTTTACACGTCATCCCCGCGTTTCACCCACGAAGAACGTGTATGAGCGCAATATCATCGACGTCATTGATCATTAACCGTCAATTGCCGTGCTTTGACCGATGTTGCGAATTATTTCGTTTGCAAACTGTGACGTTACTCTCCACAGAACGCACGTGGGTCAAACGAAGCCGGCCATGTACACCGAAATGCACGAGGATGGCAGCCTGTCCCTGTTCTTCAATTCCCTCCAGGAGCGAGAGGCCGGCAAGTACATGTGCCAGGGGAATTACGCGCGTAATTTGCCGTTGAGCAAGTCGGTGACAATCGAGACTATAAGTGAGTACAGAAAATTGGAAGCCCCGCGTTTTAATTTCTTTTAAATTTTTTAGCGAAATTATTCCGAGACGCGGAATAAAATATCTCCCGGCGAAGTATATCTAGCAGTATTTAATTAATTCGAAAAGCCCATATATATAGTCCGCGTAAATTTATAACGATGCTAGAATTTTTCGGTCGAGACTTTATTGGAAAATGCGTGTAACTTTTAATAAGGCAGACGCAGCTGATTAAATAATGGATATTTTACTCTGGTTACTAGATTTTTGACAGATATTTAGTCAGACGTACTATATAACAGTAAAAGTCTCAGTTTTTATTAATCTGGATAGTTTTAAAATCAAGTAACAGGCAGGTTTTTTTCGAGAGTTCGGCGTGCATCCAAAAACAAAGATCTTGCCGCAACAATTTTCTAGGTACAAAAAAATTACTGAGATGTATAAATGAATAGCCAATTTCAATTTAAATAACAGAGACAGAATTTCTCTCTGAACTGTTAGCGCATGTTAGGAAGAAAGTCTTTCTGCAACGCCCATCCATTATAACGTTTGATTGTGGAACATAAACAGTTATATTCCTTAAGGCCTGTGTTCACGATGCTAGAACTTGGTCCAAGTCATTCCAGTTTCGAGAAATGTGTAGCCAATCAACTTGCAGCTATTCCATAAAAGCTGCAAGGACTTGCATTGTGAACACAGGCCTTTGCAAAGATTGTTCTACCTGCGTTACCGAAATTTATTTTTCTCGAGGGTGAATGATTAATATTTAGTCACGAAACCTAAACTTGCTAGAAGGTATTACTAGAATGTCGCTGCTATGAATTTTGTACACTGAAAAAAATTTCTGGTTGAATATGGACGAATCAGATAATTCCTTTAGGATTTACCAGAATTCCTTTAGGATTTACCAGAATTTCTGTAGGATTACAGGAATTCTGGTAAATCCTAAAGGAATTCTGGTAAATCCTAAAAGAATTATCTGATTCGTCCATATTCAACCAGAAATTTTTTTCAGTGTAGGCTACAATTTTCTAACGGATACACAAAATAGCGATAAGTTTTTGCCGCGACATCTAGAAATCTGCCTGCGTTAGTATAATTTTTTTTTTGAGTGTCGCAATATTTGTCCAAGCAAAATTTCCGATTTGTTACCAATAGTTGCGATCACGTGGGACGACGCACCGCTAAATCAGTTTCCCATCCTCGGACAAGACTATGATATTAAGTGTCAAGTGCGCGCCACGCCATCGCCTTCGGTTGATTGGCTTTACAACGGAGAGCTGATCACGACTAACAATCAGAAATACGTTATAAATACTTATTCCCTGACGATCAAGAATGTTCAAGAGTCTGACGACGGCATATATACATGTCGTGCATCGGTGCCGATCACAGGAGAGTTGAAGGAGCGACCTATCCGCGTTGAGGTACCATTTAGCATCTTGATTACGCAGCACCAACTAAAAAGTTGTAAATTATTTCAGAAACTGTATAAACATTTCGTATCAACTTAAATATTTACTACCATTACGTGTTTTGTTATAGTCATTAATCGTCATATGTTAACGCCGCTTTATTACAAGAACGTTACAACTTCTGATTTTCTTTCCATTAATGTAGCATCAATTTGCTGATGTAATTTTTTTAAATTTATCGCTAATCATTTTTAGACACAATTTGCCCGTGAGTGTAAATAAGTCTGTGTCTATTTATCTTTTAATAATTGTCTTTATATCAACAAGTTTCTTCGTTAATTCTCATTAGGTACACATACAACCCACAATCCAAGAGATTTCGAAGCCAGTGGACATCATCGAGGGCGAAAACGCGAACATTGAGTGCAAAGCTGGCGGTAAGCCGCCACCAATGATCTCGTGGGTCAAGTCCATCGCTCAACAAAACCTGTCTAACGCCGATCGCTTCGGCGTCAATTCAGTCACAGGTGTGCTCACCATCACAAACGTGAACCGTGAGGACGCGGGTGAGTATGGGTGCACCGCAATAAACGCTGCCGGGTCTGCCAGTGCTACCATCCGGGTGAACGTAATCGTCAAGCCGAAAATTATGGAGTTCCTGAACAAGACCGTGGTGCAGGGCAAAAACGTGGATATTAAGTGCAAGGTCTTCGGCCGACCGCCGCCCGACGTGACCTTCAGGAAGCTCACACTTGAGAAGCCATACGTGATGGGCGCTCAGACGCACGACGACCGAATTGTCCTGAAGAACGAGCAGGATGAATTGTCCGGCGAAACCGTTGCCACAATGTCGATCACGAACGCTCTCACCGACAACGACGGTCTGTACGAGTGCGTGGCGAAAAATACCGGCGGTGTCGCCTACAAGAACGGCCATTTGACCGTGGAGTACCCGCCCTCCTTCCGCAACATGCCGAACACCACGGTCTGGTCCTGGGAAGAGAAACCGGTGAATCTCACCTGCATCGCCGAGAGCATACCGAACGCGACGATACGCTGGACCTTCAGCGGGGGCCTGGATCCCGAGAAAGGCAACCATCCTATCCGAAAAATTGGCAACGGGCCGATATCCACTCTTCAGATAACACCGCTGGACAGAAGATATTACAACTCTTATAAATGCATCGCTATGAACCCTCACGGCACGCGGGAGCATGAGATGGTGCTGAGGGAAGCGTTCAAACCGGACAATCTGGCGCACGTCAGGGTGGACGATACGACTGCCACAACGATAAGATTCTTTCTCGAACTGCCTTTGACTAAAGATTTACCTATCACGTCTATCACCGTGCAATACAAGGAGGCGTACCAGAACTGGATAGATTCGAAAAACAAGACGTGGTCTGTCGGTAAGTCTTCTATATACATACATACATTTTTTAATGTCCTATAACAAGAATGTTTTGAAAACATAATATATATGAGGAGAAATAGAAAGTCCAATTTACGTATATAGTATCTGTGGTGGTATATTTTTACAAGTATAGAAATAATAAAAATTTTGATATAAAACATACGCCTGCTAAAGTCACAAATTGTCCAATGCTTTCAGTTACTTTTTCTTCTCAAGTTTCCTTTCGCGTAATTTAACATACTTTCGCCTCAAGCCTTTTAATTTATAACAGTTAAATATCGTGCAAACAAATGCCCTTCCAGGTTTGCCATATGTCATCGAAGATTTGAAACCGGCGACGCAATACGAGTTTCGATTCGCGTTGAGGAACCTGGTCGGTCTGGGCAACTATGGTAACAACGAGGTCCAGATCACAAACGCCAAGACGAAACCAAGAGAGCCGATCATCCAGACGTCGGGAGCCGAATACGAGTTCTCTAAGTACAGTCACCAGTACGAGCTTAGCTGGATAGCGCCGATAGACAATGGTGAACCCATAGACATGTACAAGATCAAGTACTGCGAGATTAAACGCATCCCCGGCGACTGGGAAGAGTTGCCGGGCACCTGCGTAGAGCTGGACGTCAAATCCGCGGGCAGGACGAGGCAGTACCTCAAGGATCTGAAATACGATACTATCTACTCGGTCGAGCTGCAGGCTCACAACGCGTTGGGCTTCAGTGACCCCGGATTCGCCAAGTTCAGGACGGCTAGAGGTAAGTTGGTTGCCCTCCGCAATTAATTCTCGATGTTCCTGCGATTCCAACATAATTATTGCCATGACGTGTCTACATTTCTCGTAATGATTTCCACTCGAGATATATAATTCCCTTTGAAATATATATATATATGTGCACGAAGCTACTGCACTGAATATTTTTTTCTTCGCGATCTTCAAATCGTTTGTCAGTTTGTCGCCCCTATTTTTGTTCATTCAACGGGGAGGGAAAAGGGTTATTTGAGGTCTTTCGTTTCCTCGCCTAGGAGGTTTCCACTCAGTTAAGCTATCTTTTTTTTTTCTTTTTTTTTCCCTTAAGGGGATGCTGGAGCGATGGCAAATACCGACATATAGTGTGACACAGCTATCTTCGAATTGGCTTTACAGATTAAAAAATCCTCTTGTACACATGAAGTATGTACAAAAAGACATTGCAGGCTGGTCAGCTTAAGACTAGAAACAAAAAATTATAAAATATTTCTTGGTGTTGCACGTAAAGCTGTCAGTTCGAAGAAACATTCGTTTGCATACAAATTGTGTAACCTATTTGCACAAGTCGAAAGCAGCCTGCAATTCGGATCAAAGAATAGCGTCGAATCGGTAAAACCGAGATTAAAAGTTTAAGAAAAAAAAAACAGATTACCGAGGAACTTAATTTTACGTAGAAACGCATGTCTATACACCCGAAGTGTAGCTACAGAATGACAAATTACAGGTGCCAGATCTTGCAACAGACAGCGCTGCAATGTGTTAGGCAAGGATAGATGTTTCATGAATATCTCTGTCCTTGTCACTTTTGTGTTGTGTATGTATATGTCTCCAACACAGGACTTTACGTCCTGTGCTGAATAACAATATAGGACGTTAAATTGTCGCCGATTTCAAAGCTAAGCCGTCACGCCAGGATCCCCTTAATTGATTTTGTCAGTGATTCTTCCGATCGGTTCTGTCGACGGCGAAACGATCTTGTAATCGCCAGAAAGGCCTGAACGATTATTTTGCCCGCTAAGCACTTTCGATATAATTTTTTTTTCCAGCAATTATATAAATTTATTATCGATATTAGTAGAACGCAAGACGGTAACGAGATAACTTTCACATTGTAAATATACAATACATTGCGTTTTCATTTCTGTATAATGTACGTTTCATAGGACTTTGATTTCGATACTCGTGATAATAGTTTCCAGACGCGAGTGATAATAGTTTGCGCACGTCACGTAGCTTGCCTCGTATTTCACGCCGAACGAAAGGTCGGTTTTGCAAAAGTAGCAAGCCCCCCTCCCGGCTCTTCTGGCGTTAATCAAGATTACAGGATTTGATGAAGTCCTCAGATCCCTTGACCCTATGCAAGACACCAACTAGCTAAAGCTACCCGGTGGCCGTCGGCGGGCTTGTAAAAACGTTGATAATGTTTTACGCGACGACGATATCCGTACTTGGAGCAGGGGAGAATCACTTTTTTATTACACAAAGCCTTTGTATCCATTCAGAGTCTACGGGCATCGCTGTGGACTACAGTAATGCTGGTGATACTTGCAAGACCGGCGTCGCCATTACCGCAGCAGTAATGCTCCTATCTCTAGCCATTTAGAGTCGCCGTCAGGGATATTTGCTCCTCGCGCTCTAATCCTCCCTCCGTCGTGAACGCACGCGATAGGAAGCGAGGCGAATTCGCGAGGCCGACAGTACAAGCGAGACACCACGATGGACGAAAGTGACACACACGCTCCACTAATATAACACAGACCCCCCCCCCCCTTTCGTGACTTCCTGCGACTCTCGTGTTTCGTTCGAATCTGAATCGAGTTACATCAGGATCTCGGATACGAAAGCGCTTGGCCGTTTGAAAAGGGTTTCGTGCGAGACACGACGGCGAAAGTCAATCGCGGGACACTTGTACACGACTGTGTCGTTCATTTATACATCCATTTAGCAGTAAACGATCGACAACGAAGAGCTAAGTAAATTGATAACGTTTGCCGGTTACATTCCGAGAGTAAAGAGGTAGCGTTTAAGTGGGTTCTGTATGAAGAGGAACAACGGTGAAAAAGTCGTGATGCGAAGTGTATTTATACGTATTACTTGTTAAATGCTCACTGCGTGTTAGTATGAACGTACTGGTACGTTTCCTTTCACTCTCCTTTTTTTTTTTCTTTCATACATAAGTTAAGGCTGTACTTGGGTGACTTTTGTAAAAGACACGGGTGCCGCAGTGCGCAAGGACAACGAATCCCCCGTCACCGACACCTGGTGCGAGGGAATTCAACGTAACCGAAACGAACGACGTACCGTACCGATTGTTTCGCGCGTTGTCATTTTCGTCTTCTTAATTAACGTCAAATCTACGCAGTTTTAAACAGAGCTAAGATAAGTCACGACTACGCTTCGTCAAGCTCTTGCAGTTTACGAACTTTTGTATGGTGTGTTATACCGATATTAAAACGAAGAATGTGCTTCCCTATACATAGGTTGGTTCGAGCATAAATTAACGACTTATGTTCGGATAAATGTGACTATACATACGAGCGTGAGGCTATAAGGTAGCGAGCTGTAAGAGCGCTACTGCCCCAAATTGTGCCGACCACTCTCACGCATAAACGTTTTACCGACGAGAAGGAACGATATTATAATCGATATTGAGAGAAGGAACACAGGGAGCCGCGATTAGAGTCGCGGCGGCTCGTAAATCACGCACGAATACGAATGTAATAATTGTGTCCCGTCGAATACTTGCAATTGGAGCGTCGGAGCTGTTTGCTGAGTTTGTGCCGATTGGTATACGAAAGTATTTTTGGACAAAACTTTTTTCACGTCTTTTACGATCTGATTTTTGTGGGAAGAAATTTGCAAATGTTTCGAAGATTGCTTCGGGAACGACCGGGAGGGAGAAGAATAATAGAGATTAAGAAAACGCGGTCGGCAAAGTACTCACGAATCCGCGGTCGAAATTAATAAAGTTATACAACGCGTACGAGCGACGGGTTGCTTACCTTTGCCAAGAAAAAAGAAAATCCGTTTTTGTCGAGGCCTTGAACTAGGCGGGGGACAGTTTCCTCTTTCGTAAAAATCGACACTCGGTATCCATGATTCGCGTTCGTGCGAGCTTCTTTTACGAGGCAAAGAGTTTCACACGAGCGAGCGAAAATCCTCGCGAAGTCGCATCACGCACACAAGATCCAGAAACTTTAATCCTAGAACTCGACCTTACCCAGCTGTAATAAAGATCTGACTGTGAGGAGTCCGAATGAATAAAGAAATTGCGATGCTGCAACGAGATTTGGCGTGTCTCGGAGATAATTTTTTTGTTCGCATTTCTACACGATATAACGCAGCGGTAAATTGCCGCGTTTTACGTGTAATACATTTTTATATTGCGCGCTAATAAGATAATATAAAATCGCCGCGGTGTAATTTCTTCAAGAAATTACTTATTCGGAGTGGAAATCTCGACGTAAATATTCATCGTGTAACAGGGTAATCTGTAATTCTACGGTCGGGTTCTACGATTAATCGCGAGACAAGATCGCGAGAAAGAATACGAACGACTCACACGACTGCCAGTTAACATTTCAGTTGGATTAATTTCGTATGAAAATTGCGTCTAATTTTTCTCTCCCCCTCTTACCTTCGATTTAATTGTTCGTCTTTTCTTTTGTAATCTATTTTATTTTTGTTTGGGAGTATAATTCAATCATTAGTTTCGCTTAACTAGTTTTGAGATGCGTGTTTAGTGTGCGCATGATCTGTGTGTTGCGATCATTACGATTTATGATTATTAAATTTACAATGTAATTATAAATTTGTTATCGCCGTAGCTCTTACGTATCCATAACCGCCGCTACCGGCAGCAGCCGCCATCACCGCCGTCGTATCGCTAGTAACCACTGTCGTGATTAATCACTAATCTCGGGCGATGAGATAAAAGAATCGAGATCGGTTTAATTTTGACCAGTTCAGATTGCGATGCGAAAAATGCGCAAACTGTTCCCCAACGTCGGAATAACTGAAACGCAGCGAATTCGATTGCCTGCACTGAGTGCACACTAAGGCCTGCTAATAGTCCATTCTTATATTTAACTTGGTCTTAAATACATGTTCAAAAAGTATTCAGCCAGGAAATGATCCGCGTAGACGCTATACAGATCATTGTACTGACTACGAAATATTTCAAGAGATATTTAAGACGATCCTTAAATATAAAAAATTGACTGTAAACAAGCCGTAGTGTGCACTCGGTGCGCACCTGGTGCAAGCAACCGAATTCGCTATTAGATTAATTGTTTAGAACAACGTGATTTTGTAACAAGTTGGACACTGCGAAATGATTGTTTAACGACAGAAAGTGAAAGTAATTAAAATAACGAAATTATCAGAAAACTCCTTGGCTAGAAATCACAGAGAAATTAAATGTCACTCTTGGAAATTAAAAGTCACAGTTATTGTTAACTTCATCATCGGAAACTCGTTCAATTTTCTCATTTATTCATTTCCCCATTTCGCTACGTACTTATCCTGACGTGGTTATTCCGCGGAACAGCGCGACAATTGGTGTAAAGTACTTTTTTCCCCCTTTCCATTCTTCCACGTCGAAAATTGAACTGGAAATTATACGGTCTCGATTCCTGGATAAGAGACTACAAAAGGAGCGCGGTTCGATCTCGAAGGCCTGGTCGTATCCGGAACGGGCGGTCTTATACCTCAAGTGCCTCTACACACGCACACGTACATACATACACACACACACACATACACATACGCATTGATCGCCTGCCCGCAAAGCTCACGCGAAAACACCAACGATCGATCTTGATGTGACGAGGTCTTCGACCCAAATCTTTTTACGTCTCTTTTATGTCTGTTCGCAATGCCTGGGTTCTTAGATATTAGTCCACAACGCATGGCATGCGCTTTGTTATCATTACTCCCCCTTCTTATTTTTTTCTTTAACTTAGCGATGCGTCACGCCGAGCCTCATCGGCGATGCTCCCATTCCATACACGACGTCCCCGTTTAGATGGAGAACGCGGAGAACGCGGAGAACTCGTTCACGGGTTCTCGGCATTTGATACAACGAGCGTATCGGATTTTGATGGCGGATCTTTTTAATAACCTCAAGTCGATTTTCTACGATAAGAATCGCGAAGCCGCACATTTTTACGAATCCGTTATTAAAAATTTAAGTATAATATTTTTACGAATTAAGGCTTTACCTGAAAGCTCTAAATTAAAATGAACTGATATTCAAGAGCTACCTCGCTTCTTTTGACTTCAATTTCAAGCCAAGTTTGATCTATTTCAAGTCACGTGGCCGAGATATTCGATATGTTGAGGATTAAAAGGTCGCGCAACAATTTTTCCGGTGATAAGAGAGTCGATCTCGCGTGCATCCGCCAAGAATCTGTCGTCAAAATTCGATACGACAAAAGTGTGAAATGGACCACATACATAACCGAACCGTATAGCGTAAGAATAGCCCGATCTTAATTACCGATTGTACCGTATAACATTACCAATTGGTAATAACTGTAGTGACCCGAGATGTTCCTTGGTATTCGCACAGTGCAACGAACCTTTATCGAGAGACTGAGACGTACAGGGCGTACTATCGCGAATTTATGGGAACAAACACGTCTGCAAATCTTACGGATGCCGGTAACAAAAACAAAAACAGCAAATGTACTTCCACGCCTCGGAACTGGAATAACCAATAACATCCTGCGTTTCGGGAGAAGCGAGGGAGCGAGAGGAAAGAATGAAAGAGGATATCGGGGCCCGAGAGCAGAAGTGAGCTTCGTCATACGGGTAGTCGAATTTCTCCTTGTCCAATCTCTTTCGCCCGCCCTTCTGTTTACCGAGCGACAGAGTGATATTGATTAATCTGGTTTCAAGAGGTACACCGGACATTCACCGTTGCGTCGAGAATGAATTAAAGCCGATACTGAGACTCTTAGCTACAAATATGATTAAATAACTGACTAGATGGTTCGCGACGGACAACAGGCTCCTCCCTACTTCCATTTACAGCCGCGAAAGCTCGGCTGGATCCAGTCGACGGGAAAACGACAACGTCTTTTACGCGAGAGTACGCTGTTTTACCTCCCGTGACAATAAACTCCGGCGTAACTTCGTGAACGTTGCGAGGCGGAAGGAAGCGTGGCCGCGCGAGCGCGCGGATAAAGTCGCTCTCAGACGGCGGCGGCGGCGGCGGCGGCTGCTCCGAGCCGGTTGAAAGACGAGCGCGGGGGAGACGGGCGGAAGGCTTTAAACCGATGATAAAGACAATGTTCGACGAACAGTAGACGCGACGGTAGAAGAGGACGAGTCGGAGGGGGAGGACGATAGTTGCCGAAATGGTTTCCCATCCGTCGCGAATCTTTCCCCCCCGACGAGTTTTCCTCCTATCTACCGAAAATCACCGGGCGAGCTCGAGAACGATTGTAACTGGAACTGGCCGAACGAGATCCCTCGAAATTCGCACTTTGTCTCGATAAAAGGATTCGGGGGAATTGCAACGAACAGACCGCGGTATCGATTCGGTCTGCCCCGGCGAAGACGCGGTCTTCCGTCATTCCGCTTTACCTGACGGAGTCGCGCAGCTCCATCAATGTCCAGTCCATTCTCGTCAATCGGGAGGAGTATGGGCCTGAACAGAAAGATTGTCCTAAGTGTTCACGATTCCGTAGTAAGACGCAAGTCGATGTCGAAAGTCAACGCACAAGGAATTGTAGACGCGATGGACGCATACGTCTACGACAATTCTTTGTGCGTTGACTTCCGGCACCGATTAAGTCTCACGACAATCTTTCTGCTCGGACCCCAAGTCTGTCTTAGTCGTAGACGTAAGGCAAGGCAGAGAAAAACTAAGACAGACTTGGGGCCTGAGCAGAAGGATTGTCGTAAGTGTTTACGATTCCGTAAGACGCAAGGCGATGTCGAAAGTCAACGCACAAGGAATTGTAGACGCGATGAACGCATACGTCTACGACAATTCTTTGTGCGTTGACTTCCGACACCGATTAAGTCTCACGACAATCTTTCTGCTCGGACCCCATGTCTGTCTTAGTCGTAGACGTAAGGCAAGGTGGAGAAAAACTAAGACAGACTTGGGGCCTGAGCAGAAGGATTGTCGTAAGTGTTTACGATTCCGTAGTAAGCCGCAAGTCGATGTCGGAAGTCAACGCACAAAGAATTTTCGTAGACGCGATGATTGCATACGTTTACGACAATTCTTTTCTCTGTCTCACGACAATCTTTCTGCTCGGACCCCAAGTCTGTCTTAGTTTTTCTCCACCTTGCCTTACGTCTACGACTAAGACAGACTTGGGACCTGAGCAGAAAGATTGTCGTAGAAGACTCAAGTCTAAGACAATTGTCGTAGACGCGATAAATGCATGTGTCTACGACAATTCTTTGTGCGTTGACTTCCGACACCGACTTAAATCTTACGACGGAATCGTAAACAATTACGACAATCTTTCTGTGTTCAGGCTTTATCGCGAAGTCCGTCGCCTGTATTTGGCCGTGTTTAGGGGTGAATTAATTACCCTACGCCCACGAGCTTCATTTTTATCTCTTACGAGCGTCGTCTCTCGATTTCGACTTGTTTGCGATAACGATGTTCTTCGTGGATGTGAAAATTATGCTAATATTACATTTGCCGTACAACAAATGTAATATTAGGCTCAGACGGTGAAATTCAGCGGCAAATTCGCAACGAGAGTACGGGCCATTGTTGAAGCTTCCTCCCCCCCTGCCGAGAGGATACAGTGATTCAGAAGCAGACGGCGATTTAACGTTAAAGTGGCGCGGGGGTGCGGGGATGCGTGAAAGCTCCGCGAACAAACGGCTCTTTATGCGCGACGTTGTTCGACGTGTCGCGATTCGCGCGGACTAATTACGCGAGCGTGCGTACACGGCTCGCTCCTTTCCCTACGCGGCGGAGAGACGTGTTTGCGGAGAGCCTCAGAGCAGAGCGCGCGCACGCGAGAGAGCAGCCCCTCCGAACAATCCGGCAGGATCAATCGATCCTCGATTCTTGCCGGCGTAGCCCCGGAATTGTCTCTGCCGGGAAATCAAGGCGGCTTTGTGTTTTGTGCTCGGGGATCGATCCTCCCCCGCGCGCGAGCCGCGCACGGTACCCCGTCGCCGCGTCCGGATAAATTGCGAGCGTATAAATGCTCCATTCGGCGACGACGACTCATTGTTTGCGCCGGGCGTTTGCTTTCACCCGGACGCTTCGAGCACCCGGGCATCATCATCTCGAGGACGCGATTGCGGACGGAATCAATTAGCAGGGAATGCGGGATTATTCCGATTGACTCGCTTTGTAGGGCGATTGTGCGATTATATGGGATTTTATCCGGCGGGAAGTAAACGCTTGTCTAGTCGGGCGAATTAAGCGATTCGTGAGAAATCGGACAAATAACAATTTTTCTTATTAATAGAACCGACGATTGTTTTTTCTATCTCGGTCCAAGGAGCCTCCGCGAAATTTCTTCACTTTAACTCGTCCGAGCCGCCAGCACTCGTCTTTCTTTGTTGTACTCTCGCGCCACGATTGTTACTCCCTAGATGCTTTCAATGTTGCGGTACAGGCACCACCGCGTTTCCCAAAACGTTTCCCCGAGAGACGCCGAAATAATACACGTCGAATATACACAGAATCTGGACGTGTCTATGTTCGAGCAAGAAGTTTCCCAGCAGCAGCAGCAGCAGCAGCAGCTGGAGTGTTTCTCGTTACGGAGATAATCTCTCTCCGCGCGCGTACAAATGGATCGCTCGAGAGGAGGAGAGCCGTGTGTTTGCGCTGGCTGATGCGGCCGGGTCCATCCTCGAGCACCCGCGCGACTTTCTGGGGGAGATAGAAACAAGGAAACGCAGAAGAGAGCCGAATAGGTCTCCGTGCTCGCGAATGCGAATCCGTTCGTGGAAGCTGCTGCGGCGGCGCCGGCCACCGCGTCGCTTATAAATAGCCGTCGCGTTAAAGAGGAGCCGCGTCGAGAGGATGAACTTGGAGGACTGGAACGGCGGGAGGGCGAGAAACGTAGAAGTACACGAGCGCGATACTCCTCGCGATCTATTTCCGATGGGCATGCACGATGCTTTTTCGCGCGATTTCGCAGCGCCGGCTCCTCGAGTCCGCGCGATGAAACGGAAGCGCTTCCAGTCCTCTCGGTGCAGGGAAGCGAAACCAATGGCGAACTCGATTGCCTGCCCTAGTGCGCACTGAGTGCACACTAAGGCCTGTTTATAGTCAATTCTTATATTTAACTTTGTCTTAAATACATGTTCAAAAAGTGTTCAGCCAAAAAAAGGTTCGCGTGGAAGCTATACAGATTATTTTACTGACTACTTATTTCAAGTATTAAATATAAGAATCGGCTGTAAACAACGCTTGTTTACAGTCGATTTTTATATTTAACTTTGTCTTAAATACATGTTCAAAAAGTATTTTATCAAAAAATGATCTACATGGACGCTATGCAGATCATTTTACTGACTGCGAAATATTTCAAGGGATATTCAAGACTATCCTTAAACATAAGAATTGACCGTAAACAAGCCTCGGTGTGCACTCGGTGCGCCCTAGTGCAGACAACCGAATTCGCTATAAATCACTCTACAAATCCTTCTGTAATTGTTCAAATTTTCTGTCGCCGTTCTATTTCGCGACATGCACGCGCGATTGAAATATTGTTCGACAAGAAACGACACGTGGACACTCGCGTGAAATTGAATTCGCTAAACCGCGCGATTTTATCGATCTCTCGGTGGTCGGGCGTAATGATTCATTTAATATTGGAATATTGATTGATAAATGATTGATATTTCATAAAAAGATGCGGAATGAACGCCTGAAGGCTCACGTGCAAAATCGCGGCTCGGCTAATAATAAACGGCCGCCAGTATTCGGAAAAGCCTTCCGCCGATGCATCGGCGCGCCTTTTTGTGGCCCTTTTAGTTTTTTCTATTGTCATCTTGTTTAATCATAATAAGGTTTCAGAGATTTTCCGGCGCGTTAAACACGATCCCTAACAGACAGAATCACTGCTGCGCCGGAGAGAGAAGACGCTTAAGCGGAAACCGGAGCGTTAATAAAAACGCGCGCTTTTTAATTTTCTTCTCGTCGCGCCGTTGTTTCGTAATCCGGTTCTTTTTTTCCAGGCGAAGTGGGGGGAGGGGGAGGAAGGGACACGCGTGCCGCTGGGGGGTTTATACTTTTAGGGAGGTGCGCGGGACTGTTTAAAGAAACAATCGCGCCGACTCCGGTGCTAGGGCACGTTACGACACGGACCGAAAATAGAGCGGAATGCGAAATCGAATTTCGACGCGGCCGGTTCGGTTGGCCGCTCCGGGTTGCTTTTACGAGACACTCGATGATCGCGCGCAGCGATCCCCTTGCTCTTTCTTTTCTTAATTTTCTTTTTATCACGGTACCGTGGACTCCGCTCGTAACTTCCGATGGTTATATATTTACACAGTACAGATCAACACAGGCACACGTACACGTACACACACGTTACACGTATTATACGATATACACGTATATGTACAAAACGTATATATATAAAGGATATACATAGATAGATAGGTAGATAAAACATTTACATACGTCTAAGGATATGTACTAGCCTAGTGCCTACTATGTTCGTATTTATGAGGAGGATAAACTCGTATAACTCGTTCTTTCCTGTGCGAAAACATTCAATATATTGTAAATACAACGGAACGACGTATAAGAGAAAAAAAATATATGTGAGTGTCTAAGGAGAAAAAGAAAGAACAAAACGGATGGACGAATCCGAGCCAGCGGAGAAGCCACCTTCAAATTGTATCCCGTGTCAAAATTGTCCGATTTGCCGAGCCTTCGAACGGAACGACGGAGAACGGAAGGAGGAACGGGATCATTCGACCGGGAATTAGCCGAGAAAAAGAGAGAGAGAGAGAGACACAGAGAGAAAGAGGCCCCTCTGGCCGCGCGTTTGCAATTTGAGATGGTTTCTTTTTCGGCGGTCTTGTTTATTTTTTCGCTTATTACACACATCGCCTCTTTACTTTGTAATTCTGATAAAAATAAATAAACCACGGGAAGCGACGCGCGCCGCCGAAAACGGTAAATATCCCCTTAAAGTACAAGATGCAAGTGCAAGATGTGGCCGCTAACTAACGTAGTTGAGAGCTCTGTTAAGGATTGGCAGCGAGAGAATGTGGGAGGGAGTGCGAGAGAGAGAGAGAGAAAGGCTGAGTGACAGAGAACGAGCGAATGCGAGACCAGAACTAAATGCGAGGCACTCACAGTGGAGGGGCTTTTTGTGTGGAGGTAGCACTTTTAGACTAGTGACGCGTAGAGACTAACATCGGTTGTGGGAGGCTAGTGAATGAGCTTTTTTCCCCCTCTCCCCTCCCTTCTCCCTTGAGCTTTTTAGCACGGCTCGTGTTCTGCGATGTGATGTGGTGTTGCGAGACCCGAGACTCTTCTCTTATCGCTTGCACGCTCTGCAGTGCGCTAATTATCGCGATCCATTAACCGGCGTGTAACGCACACGTGCACACAAAAAGAAACACACGTACGCAACACTCATTTGCACACTCATATACACACACACACACACACACACACACGCATACACACTCTGTGTCTCCTTAACTGACAAATCACCACTTGTATGTCTTGCCGTTGTTGCCCTCTGGTTTTTGGTTTCCTTCTTTGATAAAGACGGATTTTTGCCGCATCTCTCCCCCGCCCTCACACAATCCCGCCGAGATCTCGTTTCTTTTCAGGAGACTAAAATATCGTTGTACGTAGAACGTGTTTGGTGATGCGACACCGCGGCCGCCGCTCGAGAAGTAATTCTCTTAATTAACGGTATCGACGTGAGAGAATTCTACCTCCGCGTTCAACGCCGTATTACATGTTCATCCAATAATATTCACGATGAGTTTAACATTAATAATGCAGCCGCTAATACGGTTAATAACACTGTTTAACATCTACTAGTTCATTAACGTAGCAATAATTATTTTAAATTAATTATCCGCAGTTTTAGCTATAATCGCGCGTATTTCGAGCCTAAACAGCGGATTGTGCCGCATGATTTGCCACAAAATTGCAGCCATTACGTCGTACAATTGACCGATAATCTCACGCTAATCGCCGACTCACTTGACAATTCGTCCGGGCAACAGCGACTCCATTGGATCGGAGAGAAAAAAAAACCAGACGTACCAGTACGTTTTCTCAAGCATGTCCTTATCGCACCCTGTCCCGCTTCCACGACGCGCGTATCACCGAGCGCGCGTTCGAGTACAATGCGATTGTTAACCATCACCAAACATCGTTCAGTATCGCTTTTGCACTAACGGACTTGCGATAAATATACATATGCGCGCCCACCACGATGGACATGTTTAAGAACGATGTTCTCTTTATCGTCTTTCAAGGTGTAGATACCAGCGTGCTGCAGCATCAAGGCCCGTTGATATCGAGCGGAGCCATAATCGGCATTGTCCTCGCGATAATATTCGTCGTCTTCGTCATCATCGATGCCATCTGCTGCTGCGTGCGTAAGACAGGTGAGCCCGGCGTTAAATCATCAAGCGCTGCTTGAGCAGATCACCGACAACATTTCCTCGCGTTGTACACGTACGGCATAATAGGAAATGTCCAAGTTCAATTCGCGCACTCGCATTATTGTTAATTGCGTTCGTCACGCGTTAATTCTGCCAATCACGTCTGTCCCAATAATGAAGCCCCGGTTTATTGCTCATTGCGGCTATGTTGCTCGATTTCGAAATTTCTATTTCGGGGCTCGACTGCAAATTTTACGTAATTTTGACATTTGCACAGGGGGGTGGAAGCTTTTCAGCAACGCCGAAAATGCATCGCGAGCGAGCGACGTTCAAAATTTAGCGCGACAATTAGCATCGTCCCGGTAAATCTACCGATATTAAAGTGTCGCGCGCGCTCGCCTCCGTTTTGATTGTCGGCAACACTTCGCCGCGCTAATGCCCGTCTACCTTTTCTGTTGTAGGAATCATCAACTACGTGCGCGAACGATCCCGGCGGAAACCAGTCGACGAGGAGGAGACGAAGCTCGGCAGGTGAGTCTCTCGCTGAACACTCGTAGACCCGCGGCCCAACGGTACTCTGAATATATGATACGTGTATTATGAGATAGTCTTTCTTTGGATATACTTCTACAGTCTACCGCATTACTCGTTTATACTATTACATATGTATTCTACATTGTGCTTTGGCAAGTCTAGCGCTACTTTATCATGTTATCGAACTTTGCACCCGTCATTGAACTTTCGTTCGGAACGGTTTCTTCCCGTTCCCTTCCGTTCTTTATTCTCTCTCACTCTCACTCTCGGCCGTCGCGCTCGCATTACTTGTTCCTTTAAATTTGTTTTAGAAACGCGAGCGTGCCGGGATCACTCCCGGTACGGCCCGCGCGATATCCTCCGCGAGCGCTCGCGCCCTCGCCCTCGCGTGTAATCGCGGAAAGGACGATACGATGACGGTGGTAGAGTCGCGATACTAAATGTTAGAGACTATAGCCCGCCGGCAGACACAGAGACAACACCTTGACACCTCTCGTATTTCTCTCTTTTGTTTCTTTACCGGTAGTCTTTACGGTTGGCGGTTTCCATTGCCGTATTGCGACCAAAAAATGGCCAATGTCGCCGGGGTCACGGCCATCCAAGACTCGGGTAGTGGAAAAAATACCATTAGATTGGTCAAACACACTGCAATGTAAGAGAGAAAACGATGTATAAGCGAAATCAGTAAGAAGCATGGCCCCCTCACGAGGGGGCTCCGACACGGCTTTCCACTTTGCATGATTTCTTCTGTACTTCTTCTTTTCCTCCACCGTTTTTCTCTTTCCTTCCCAAGTTCTCCGAGACTCGTCTCTCCTCTTTCTCTCTTTTTCTTTTCTTCGTACTTTCCTTGCCTGACTTCCCCGAGCGACGGCGATGCGCCCGCCGCTGGCCACGTCCGGCGGCGTTCGGGGATGAACCGTCCCGCAAGGGTGGTCGCCGATAGAGTTCGATGAGCATGGAAGAAGATACGTCCGACCCGTTGGACACGCATTCATTGTTGCCGCCAACCATTCCTCGTGCTGCTACACGCGTTTCTTTTTTATGTACACTTTTACGTTGCGCCGGCATCCGTGTCCACTCGTGGCTACGCATAGGCAATGGCGCATTATATCTCTTTCAACGTCCGTAGGACGGATTATGGATAATTTCGACCGGACCGCGTAGCGTATAATACAATGGATCCGCGTATATTTTGTCCCTCGCATTTTTTAGCGGAACGCGAAAGCGCCCGTTTATAAAGAAGAGAGCAAGGTGTCCAGTGGTCAGGGAAACCTGGGAAACCGGGTATGTCAGGGAATTTTGTAAATCTGGAAATGTCAGGGAAGAGTCGGGAAATTTTACTATTTATCTGGATTTTTTACATAGCTTCACATTTTTTCTGAATAATTTAAAGTTTTTGGAAAATAAACTCTTCTTTGGCTCTCAGTACACTGATTTTCTGTTTTGCTAAACATCAATTTATATAAGCGTGGTCGGTAATTTATATTTTCATCGTCGTGTTATTTTATTTCAATGTGTTCAACTGAGACAAAACTATAAAAAAAGACGAATTACTAAACAGTACTATCTAAGTAAGTCACTATCTAGTAAGTTGCAAACAAAATGCAGTTAAGCAAAACGAAAGCATCATATACGATTACGTACGGTATCACAAATGGTTCGAATGGTTTGCAATGATACGTTCGTTCCTATTACACAGTGTATTATACATAGATGGTATAATTGCTTTAATTAAAATTTTTATCTTTTTAAATTTCGAACTTCGGTTTCCCCGAGAACAATATTTCAAGGACTTCGTCATTTAACATTTACTCGATTTACCATACAGATGCACGCAAATTATGCATCTTGAAAAAAGTTACACTAAGCGGTCGGGGAAAAATTAATTCCGGCCCCCGGAAAACCTGAAAAAGTCAGGGCATTTTTTTTCATTGAGTTTGCTGGACACCCTGAGAGAGAGAAGCGGTGAATTAAATTTTTTTTAAGAATTACCGTTGATTACTTATCAGAATCATATCGTTGGGACTTTCAGTGAATACAGAGATGAAAAGAGTATTTATATTTCGTGCGAGAGGAAAGATTTTGAAAAAGAGAAACGCTTTAGTTTCTTGTTTATGACTCGTAATTTGCTCGTCGAATGGACTGTTATAAAACGACATTGAAAGCACACGAACCGTCTTGTCGAGTGCCGCCTGCGAATGGACACGCTTTAATATTATTTCGTTACAACGCGCTTGAGCTTTGGCCATGCCGCATGCACGATACACTTTGAAATAACGCTCACTTTGTCCTTAATTCTCTCCAGTCCGCTCCGTCACCGCACAATGTTTGCAACAAGTATGCGAGTCTTCTTCTCGTCTCCTGCCAGTTTCGTGCTTTACGAAGCGCAAATAGCACTGCGAGTGAACGCTATTACGATTTCATGTACTTTGAGCGGAAGTGGTGTAAGTTGATAAAGAGATAAGGAAATTTTTAGTCGTGCGCATAAATGGAAAAATAGAAATGTAAAATTTTTCGGATCCCGACGAAAATAGATTTGCACAGTTATTAAAAAACAAAGAACTTTGTATGCATTGGATTCCATACATTTTCTCTTCGAATTATCTTGGAGTAGCTAAATTATCTAAACACTTTGAAAGCTCCTTATCTCTGAAAATAAGGAAAATGTAAGTACTGTTTCCGTTCAATTCGCTGTTCTCAAAAAATATCGTGTACAAAATTACAAAAAAATATATCTATAGAAGAAAGTCCCGGGATAAGCTTCTAACATGAGACAGCAGGTTTCCAACATCCAAATGCAGTCAAATCTTTTCTCACAATGATTACACGAACAATGAATTTTCCTCTAAACAGACTTCACTCCAAGGACAATAAATTCGCGGTGGAGTCAACGGATAATGTCTATTAATTTAGTCGAAACCGCTGTCTCATATTAGGAGCCTATCTCATAATAGAGGATTTTCCTCTACACGGAGAGAATTTTCTCTTAAAATTTATCCTGAAAATTATGTAATCGTGGGGCAACATGGCATTTTAACGAATTTTGAGCTTTTTGAAATTTTACCATACATTTTACTAGTAATCATACTTGGTATACATTTTACTAGCAAATTGTATGGTAAAATTTCAAAAAACTCTTATAAAGTACTTCAAAATGCCATGTTGTCCCACGATTACATTATTTTCAAGGTAAATTGTAAAAGAAAATTCTCTCCGTGTATGCATCGATACAAGTGAGACGGTTTTAGAATTGAAAAAGCTCTCGTTCGAGTTTAAGAAACGTAGCGTAATTATTTGAGTATTTACAGTGAATTTATTTAAAAAAAAAATAGACGGTGCAAATCCTTTTCCATTCTCCCGTGTACTTCGTGCATGCGCACGCTCAGAAAATCGAATGCTGTTTCATCACGCTTGGAACAGCCACGAGGCTCCAAGAATCGTAACAAGCGCGGGTCCTCTCGGGACTTATCGATACCAAAAGTGGCCATATAGAAAGAGAGATACGCTTCTCCGGAATCTCTCTCGCTACGACGACTCTTTCTCTTGCGTGTGACAGCATGCCTGACGATGTATACTCGATGTCGCACCACGCGCCGCATATGTGGACATGCTCTCTCCTTTCTTTTTCCTATTTTTTTTTCCTGCCCGGTATTAGAAGTTAATCCGACGTCGGGGATTCACGGCCTCCCACGACAAATGCTATCTTGATGCTTTTGCAGAGACGAGAAGGAGCCGCTGAAGGAGGAGAAGAAGATCACGCCGATCATCGATTCCGGGCTGCGCCGGGAGACCTCCGTCACCTTCGACGGCAAGACGTCCGTCTCCAAGACCGGCTTCGTCGGCAAGGACTCGGCCGTCTAGATATTCTTCCGGCGTACTAGATTGTAAATCGTCCCGGAAACGCAGCGCGGTTTCCGGCTGAAAAGTGTTCTCGAAAACAAAAAACCAAGATAAGGAAACGGAAAAAAAAACAGAAGAAACGAAAAGGGGGACGGGATCATCGTACGTTCGCGTGCTCGCTCACGGGTGGACGAGGGATCCAGCGATCCGCGCCTCGGCGGAATTTTCTTCCGGACGCGGCCACCACGCGCGGTCGCTGCCTCGCCGAGTCTCCGCCCGTGTCCTCTGCTTTTCGTTTTGCGCCCTGAAAACGTGCGCGGTTCCACGGTCGCACGCCGACCTGCCTTTCTTCCCTTTCGAAACCTCTTACCTCGTGTACTGCGATACACTTGCCGCCTACAACTCCCTCGTAGAATCCCCCGAAAGCGCTTCCCGCCATTGGCGAACTTATCCTTCGCCTATTACTTTGCCGCAAAGTTCTCACCGCACGTCTGATTTCGCGTGTAAGGTAAGCTTAAAGAAGGAGCAAACTTGGAAAAACCTGACATATCCTCTGGCCGCGCCGCTCTCCGCTGAAACATTTATTAAGATACGCGCACGCGAAGTGAAAAGCGATTCGATCAGAATATTTTACTAGCTCCTCTCACTGTCGCTTGAAAGTAACATCAAAACGATCGATCCAGGGTAGTTTTTATCGACGAATATGTCACGTTTGGAAGGTTTGTCCCTTGAGCATAAAAAGCAGTCTTGAACTCTTTTTACCCCGTCAGTGTACTCGCCGAAGCATGCGAAGGAGCGCGGATAATCGATGGCTCGCGAGAACGAGAAGTACGGGGTGAGCGACAGCTTACTCGGTAGATGCTCTTAGGAGGAAAACTACGGATATAATAGTAACGTATAAATGCAGGGAAATGAGGAGTAGGTAGATCGCTTGCGCGAGAAGAAGAAGAAGAAGAAGCTGGCAAGAATGTACAAAAATTCGTCGTGCAATTGGTAGAGGTCAACTGATCAATTTAGATGAACGCTTCGAGGCACCCTTTAGATTATCACAGTCTAGTACGCTGGGTAGTGTATCCGCGTCCTTTGTCGCGCGCGGCTCCAAGAAGCCCGCGCGGAAAGTCGTACTCTGTTGCGCGTGAAGGCAGAAAGGAGAGAAGAATAACCTTGTGTTCGTTCGGCAAGAAGATTGCACTTGAGGAGTATAGTCACGCGAAAATGCAACGCTCGTAACATCCAGGTAGCTCCGATTCGCCGTCATTGTGAGTCGAGTTTTCTTTTTAATACTTGAATGAATATTGGAGAGAAAGAGTGCGTTCGAGTCATAGAGTTCTTTCAAAATCTGTCAGGGAGCTTGACGAGAGACATATCGACATTTTAGTAGCAGTGAAAGAATCGAGGTATTCCTGGACGAGATGAAAATGGAGAGCAAAATTTATATTCGACCTCATTCGGTTTTCGACGTTTTCTCGAATGTCACGTGTCGGTTTTTTTTTCAGCCACCGATTGTTGTATTTGTTTTTAGTACGTTCTTTTTTTATTTGGTAGTTATATTTTAGCGCGACCGAATTTTATTTGACGCCGCTGGCTATGTCATATCCATTTGGCGCTAGTAAAAAAATTGTTCAGAAGCACCTTGGGGAGATCTCCGCAAGGTCCGTCTTCCATTTTCGGAATGTTTAGGAATGCGAGCGTTGCTTTCACATATTCCTCGAGGCGCCAACAGAGAAACTCTCTTTCTCCTCTTCTAAACAAGGTGCGCGATTTTTGCGGCAACCTCCGAACTGTACATACACCCTGCGCAATCTTTTATCTCTCATCCCGCACGCTCATACCTCATCCCTCATCCTTCTTCACGTCTTTCGATTAGGACCGATTGTTAATCGAAAAACGTAAACGGTAGGTAGCTTTCATATACACACGCGATATTGTATTTGACGCGCTTTTATTCTCACAAATTCCCGACCCCGTGATCGTAATGTTCAATCCTTCCCGCGATTCTGTTTTTGATTCAAAGACTGATTCTTTTACATGTCAATCCGAACGAAATCGTAACCGACTGTCGTTCAAGTAGCCGAAGATCAATGTCGAGTTGCACCCTTTTCACCGTTCATTCGCCGATCGCGTATTGTTTAATACGCGCGTGTTCTTTGTCGAGTCTTACGATCATGCGTGTGGCCACTATAGTTATGAGTGAATTACTACTTAAATCTCGCATATCCTTGTAGCGAGTTCGTTCGTTCTTCATACATTTAGATAATCATATACCATCTTGTACATTTATATCTTTACTTTGTATTACCTCGAGTGAGAAGAGCTCTCAATTACCTTCTTTTTCTTTAATCGTGATATTTTAATGTCTACGTTTTAACGTCCTAGTTACCTCGTCGATAAGACGTAAGAGCAGCTCGTCCTTTTTATTTTGCATTTTGCTTTTTATTATTTTTACCGTTAGTGAAATTTTTACTTTTACGTTAGGATAAGAAATTTTTTTTATTCTTTAGATTAGAAGTTGAGAAGACGAGTAAGATAAGCATAGAGCGGCTCTTGCGACACACTGTGTATTTGTATTGACATTGCAGAAGTCACTATGATTACGGTGATCAATTGCGGTTCATACAGACGACAGAAAGTTGGAAAATTTTACTCGCAACACAGAGCGGTATCGAGATGTGTGCAAGAATTGTTAGCGCGAATTGGGATAGATTTCTGATTCAAAATTTGAATGTGTTACTTCGACACTAAATATCTCTGAATATGTATAGTGTAATAAAAAAAGAAAGACGAAAGAAACGATATTTGCGGTGACAAGTGTTAAGTCTTGCAGATACACGGGACTTGCCCAGTCGGGTTTTCGGCTAGTAAACCGCGAGGGTGTGACATCAGAAAAAGCTGCCATATAATTAATATATCCGAATGTAGCGAGTAAAAGAAACGTACCGCTCTTGCCCCCTAATGTCTAAGATGGCTTTTGCAGAAAGAAACGCAGTTAAAATGTGATAAGTTTTTGTAAATGCTTGTAAACGTTTTTTCTTAATTATAAGACGTATCGAAGATAAATCTTAGGAGAGTTTTGGTAGGTTTAGAGAAACGTGCACGAGCACGGAGGGCGTGTCCTCGCGAAGAACCGGTGGGCGACTCATCCTCCCGAGACGGAACAACATTGTAACGGGTGTCGTTCGGTCAGGCACATTGATACAAGATTCAGAGAATTCAAAAATTTTTTGCTCAGGCGCTCTACGAGTCCCAGTGAAAAATTTTACGAACGTCGGTCAGCTTCGAATGCAATTCGAGCGGACGACCGTTTCTAGAATTGGAAAAGAATTTAGTTATCACCGAAATTAAAAATTAAATTTTTAATTGATTATGGCTGATCGTTAATTTTGTAAAGCGATTGTCGCACTGTATAGAGCTGAAGAGGGACGGGTAAGAACAGAGTGTAGGAAATCTAGAACTAGCAGCGAGAATGCTCCCGTCGGGCACTGTATCATCGCACCTGTTGATACGTCGGTAGTTGGCGCGCTTCCTCACGCTCGCGAAACACGCTTTCCGTGCAGATAGCTTTTTTACGTAAGACAGAGAATTTGCCAAATACCATAGTACTTATTAGCATGTAAGTCAATGAATTACATATAAATATAAAGTATAAATATATATATATATTATACATGAGAAAATGATATATATGTACATGGGACAAAATAAACAAGCCGCGGGACATTCGCGCGACGGATGTCGCGCGGCACTTCGCATCGGCGAGCGAGACGCGTCACCGTTTCCAGCACCATTAGCTATTTTGTATCCGTTTGCCAAAAGCTGTAAATCCTTAACAAGTAGCTTCCCACAAAAAGTATTACTGCGCATCTTCCAATCTGGAGGTCATTACGAGTATTAAAGTTCCGTAGATGTAAGGCGTATTTTTTATGTAATGCTTTTTCTGTACGCGATACAAGAAATCGTGCTCTCGAATAAAAAGTGAAAAAACGTTTTCAAGGTGAGAAGGATAGATGGATCGACAGGGATGCTAAATCCGCCGCCTCTCTTGTTTTCCTCAAAAATTTTATTACAATCACAGATACATTTTTTATTTATAAAACTTATGGACGCGCATAACAAAATTTCCCTTACCACTTGCCATGAGAATGCCAAATGGTCATTGGTTCGTCAAAATGTTATCGTGGCAACATGGAAATTGATCCAAAGCACGTTACGATATCACATAATCTTCGAGATTCAGATAATAAGTCGCTAGACAATTTTTGGTCTTCATTATTGCTATTATATCTGTGACTACAAGCGGCTATACAGAATGGCACTGTATTATTCTACATGTGTACACTAGGAATCGCCGATGTCTTTCCACATGTGGGAATTTTGCACATATCGACACATCTATACGTTTTGCATATACATACATGAAA
>NW_011967245.1:1570757-1578569 GCF_000949405.1 Vollenhovia emeryi | reverse complement strand
CTCACCCTGTATATGTGTGTTCCACATGTGCCTAAATTCATATTTGAAGGTGTCGATGATTCCTAAGTGTATGTACATACATATATGTAGAACCCGATAAAAAGAATGTTTATGCTTGTAGGTTTGTCTCAACTTTCTATTTTTAAAAACGAATCGATATCAACGAATTTCTAATAATGAATTTCTAATAATATATATTAGGTCCAAGGAATTAGGAGAGCGCGGCAGCGTGGAATGCTTTTCCTTTTCCTCCTTCTTTATACCTCAATGCCAGCATTGGAACGCTTACCTTTCTTGATCAACATCTGTTCGACATTCAGCTGCGGCGGTTCCGTTCGCGTGTGCCACACGTATACCTAAAGTACACAGAATTTACAGTTTCACGAATATTTGGAAAGATTATCGAACAAAATTCCGCGACGGACATCTCGATACCTTCGTGCAGCAATCCGCCAGCGGCTCCAACTGATCCTTCGTCACTAATTGCCTCAGTATCTCGCTCTCCTGATAACCGCCTTGCACGTCGTACGAGAACCACGCGTCTCCGTGTTTAAACAATAACTCGAGATTAATGGCAAAGCCCGCCATGTCGAGTGGAAACGGCCGATCCGGTTTCCACGCCGCATTGAAACCGATTACTTTATTAGTGACGTTGTCGCAAATAGGCTTCTCTACCATAAGACCACCGACTAGGCCGACCGGCCAAACACCAACTTTTTGTATCTTCTCCATCTGAAAGCAATAAATTACAATTATTATATCTACGTGAAACACGACGTACTCAGCTGTACAGCATTCCGAAGTTGCTTCAAATTAAAAACATAGAACGGTATAAGAAAACTTCTCCGAAGTAAATCGTTCTGCACTGAAAGTAAAACGAGAGAAAGAGAATTGATTGAAGAGTCGCCAAAATAATTTCAACGTGTCCGAAGGGAGCCGCCTCACCTCACCGAAGAGTTTGATAGAATAAGTATTGTCATCATCGGCGAAGTAAACTACGCCCTTGTCAGACTGCTTGAGGTTTTCCCTGAGCCACCTCAGCGCCGCGTTCCGTTGCTCAACCCCGCGCGGCTTCTTCCAGTTCGGGTCGTTCCTGCCGAGCTTGTAGTTCGGCGGGGTCGTCGCGGCCAGGTGGGTGTAGATGAGGCCGCTGGTCTCTAGGAGTCGGGTGACCAGGGCGCTCTTCTTCGACGCGTCCTCCACGACGATCCAGTGGAAGTTTGGCACGTGGAGGAACGTCTGCGCCAACCGGGTGAGCTCGGCCTTCTGCACGGGCCTGGCGAACGTGGGCGTGATCGCGTAGATGACCGGCTGGCTCCGCCCGTGAGTGTCCTCCACGAAGAGCCCATGCGCCTCCAGCTTCTTCAGTAGGCCGTACGTCAGCCCCTGCATGTCCCGCAGATCGGCTATCAACGGGTCCAGCTTGGACCTGACATCCTGCCATTTCCTGTGCTCCTGATAATCTGCGTGATGAACAATCGGAGTTATTGGCGACGACTTGCTAGTCGTCTACTCGGACGATCACGCTTTCATCTCGCTCGAGAGTCACGGTATTTCGCGATGACACACCGCGATATACGGGGAACACGCACCAAGGGAACGGCGAGTTATGGCGAAGATGCGGCGTGCGGTATAAATAGCCAAGGTGTCGTGACGCCATCAGAGAGATTTCGAAACAGCGTTGAGTGATAAATGGCAAGTGATCTGCGCTGACCAAGGTATCGTACAGATTGCATATTTAATCGCAATCCGTACGTAGATATCGCGTAACGTCGCTAACCGACCGTGATTTCTCTTTCGTTTTCTGCTCTCGAAATAAAGATTTTATTCGGTAGAAGGAATTTTTGGAATTCTCCGTATTTTAAGGGACACGTATTTTTTATTGTCTGACAGATTGGAGCTTTGTAATGGAATAATGCCTTCCGGAGCGTACCTAGATAGCACAAGACATTCCTACACGGGGAGATAATTTTCTTTTAAAATTTACCCTGAAAATCATACGTGGGACATGGTATTTTGAAGAATTTTATGAGAATTTTTGGAAATTTTACTAGTAAAATGTATACTAACAAGTAAACCTACCCACGTGGCGACACACCAATTTTGACGAGTGTTGAATATGTTGTTTTTCAGCTCAAAATAAGGGACACATATTTTTTTATACGTGCCCATACGCACTTTTTAGGTGGTGAAATATCCCTTTGTAGAAAATTTGATTTTCTCTTTCGGGGCGAATATTGACGAAAGGGCTAGAACACATTATTTTAACGAAAGTGGAATTTCAATAGTACTTTAAAACTGTGAGCAAAAAAGTTTTTAATTTTTTCTTTTTTAAAATACCCCTACCACTCAACATTTTTTATTACAATTTTGAAAATTTGTCAGCACCAAATTAAAATTTATTTTATTGCGAATTCAACCGTGTATAATAAAGTTCTAAATATAATAAAAAATGTTGAGTGTCCCCCTTGAAACCATGTAACTTTTGTCTCAAACATTTGTTTCTAAAATGCATAATTTTTGAAAAATTTAGGGGTTCCATACTTCTTCCTCAACTTGTGTATGGGTATGATCACAGGTTTCACTGCCTTTTGCATAAGCTAAATGTGTTAACAATAAACAATGTGCAATACATAAACACGATGAATATTCAAAAAACATTCTCGACGCATTCTAAAAACGTTCTTCTTCGTTATGAATATACGATTTCTTATTGTAACAATCTGTATATATTTATAGAATATTCGATTCAAATATTCTGAAATGAAGAATATTTGCACTTCAGAAGAATATTCATAGAACTACGTGCACTATCTGGATATAAGGTGGCTCGGGTGTATTGATAAAGGGAGATTAATCATTACAGTGAGGTTGAGAAATAATTATCAAAATATATGAGCTGTTTTTTATTTCATTCCGAGAACTTTTCAAGTGTACTAAGGTCAACTGTGATCGTTTTCTTTATCATTCGAACTACATTCATATATCACAATATTCGGAATAATAATCGCTCAAATTTTATCGCAATTTGATTGCGTCTGAATTTCAATTAAAAAGTATACTGATTAAACCAATAATAAGGATATTGATAAAAATATACATACGGAGTGCGCATTCAATAAAGTACATTGATAACAATTATAGCAATTCTATTGTTGTATATAATCTTTTTATCTACTTTTTAACTTCTGCACAGCTCCGGTAATTAATGTGTACATTTTGAAAACACAAACATATCAACGATTACAGTAATCCAAACAGAATTTGGAAATATTTAATCGCCAGTAATTAGTTAACAAATAGGTTGAATAATCCGACACAACTGACAACAGAAAACTTCCTTTATTCACACAACATTTTGGCCATTTGGCCCTGTGGTCAAATGCCATTAGGCCCACTGGACTTTTAATTTCCACACAACTTCATCGATTCACGCAAAACAAGTTTATAAAGTTATGAGTTTGAAGAAAGTGAAAAAAAATGGAAACTGGACGATATTCGAATTCCGCGCCGAAACCACGAATCGTGCGCGCGCAGGTTCTCGCCGCTCGTGCTGCTGCGCCTGTCACACGCATGGACGCGCGGATGCTGGTCGCTCGCGGCGACGGAAAGCGGGGAGTAGCGCGTGAACTAGACGACTACTCACATATGATGCTTAGGAAGACGATGACATTTATCAGGAGTAATATCACGAGAGACCTGTTGCAGCGAAATCCGCCCCACATACTGTCCTTCGTGCTCGATTCGTCGATGAGGAACACACTCTCGGTCATCGTTGTTGCGCCATGACACCGCTCTGTCTAACCGATCGCGCCGACTGAAGTGACAAAGTTCCTGCTTGCGACGCAGCAGCGACTCCCTCGCTGAGACTTTAAATCGTCCTCGCAATGCGATAGATCGAACGGCGATGGATCGAACGACGAATTTAAACGTGTCTTGTCGGTCACAGAATCTTGACTTTGTTTTACCAAACGCTTGCGCGAATGAAGCTAAGGCCGGTATTCATTGTCGATTCTTACTTCAAAATCATCTTAAGTGTTGTCTTAAAAGGCTAATATGGCTCTGTGATTGGTTAAAAACACATTAAGAGTATGTTTAAGATAATCTTAAATATAAGAGTAGAATCAATGCGTTGAGCTACGGCAATGCGTGCGGCAACGCGTGTGGCAATGCGAGTCGACCAATCAGAAGCTTCCTGCGTTGAAATTGAGATCTTTTGATTTGTTGTCGCACGTGTTGCCGCAGCTCAACGCATCTATGGAGTCTTGGCGTAATATTTTCTTATAAGGTTGAGAAAGATATTACCATTTTTGCCATAAGTCGTAGCCACACTACGACGTCTTACCGATGTCAAATGATAAATTCATGTTGTTTTACTAGACGATGATAATCGTATCGTGAGGCGATACAAAGCCGTATTAGAGTCTGTCCGCGCAGGCTGTTACATTGCCGACGTTTCAGGACGGAAAATTTTGTCAGCGCACTTCTCGTTACGTTCGACGTAAACATTTGCGGGTCAGATTAAACTTCTTTCATCGTATACCGTAATATTTAGCTACGTTTTCAGTTATACTTAACTGGAAACTTAATTAAAAATCATTAATTTAGCTGCATACGTTTGCTCTGTAAGCTTGTATTTTATTCACAAAAGGAATTTGGAGTAACTTCCGGTTCTCTCAGTTTAACAGTGCTGAACGTTTAGAGCTAGATTAAAAGAAGAAATACTCCTACTAATATGTTTATCAATTTTTAGGTTTTCCAGTCTACAGCGCAATCTCTCCGCATGCATGTGTATCATAGAAGAAGAAGAAGAAGAACAGAAAAAGAAGAAACTAATGAGGTTAGTAAAATATGAATTTGAAAATCTCTCAATTAACTCCGTTTTATCAATATTTCAGAATGAAAACTCATTGAAAAATCACTTTCATTAGAAAGTGGTTTTGGTTAAATTCAGTAAATTTTATAACACCTAGCGTTTAATTTATTTTTAATACTTTTCAACAGTGCCGTTTTCCTATATTTCACAGTGTTCGAGATGACGTGTAGCGTTAGTCAGACGCGCGCTAGAATTTGATTGCCCTCTTAAAACTTCTTTGTTTGTTAAGGCTCATTGTCCGATTTTGCTGACATGGGCTTCATGTAATAATCGAGAATATTCTATCGATCGGTTGAATGTTTGTGTCAACGACCGACTTACAGTGACTTTGCACGAAGGCCCATATCGGCAAAACCGAAATTATTCTCTAATCCGTTGCCGTTTGATCCGATCGCTGCGCGTGCACGTGATCTGTCGCTTCTTCCGCCGATCTCCAATGAGCCACTCGAACGCTTGCTCCGCGCATACCAATTGCGCGAGGTGTCGTCCCGGGCCCTGCCGATCACGCCAGGAGCCCTGGGGTCACCTCAAAGTATTCGGAGTGACGAAAGATCATTGGTGATCGTCGGAAGAACAAAGCACTATGCCCTCACTATAAAAGCTGCGACTCAAAGAATCGCCTTTTCTCTCGGTTTTCGTTTGCGTTACCGTGTATCAGATCTCTCTCTGGCTACTTGAGAGCACGTGAAGACACCGAAACGATCCGTTCTTTCGGTGTGATTAAAGACCCCAGTTTCGCGTATCGTTACTCGGAAATTCATTCTATTAAATTCTGTGTAAACTTGTGCGATTATACATAGCAAAGCCAGAAAACTCGTGATTCTTATCCTCGGAGCATCCCACGTCCAGCGTGCATCTTGGACGCGTCTCGAGCACACAGTGAATTTCCTAAGGAAAATTGTTATTAATTTCGACATACATTCGGCAATGTTTCAATAATGTTTGTTTCACTTTTCATCGAGAGTTCGCGGTACTTCGAATAAAACATTTCCGTCGGGAGCGAGGAAGAGACGAGGGTAGTTGTTCCTGGAATCGAGCCGTGCGGCTGCAGGCATACAGCCACCCCCGAGTGTGCTCGCGTAACCCCAGATGACGCCAAGGGTGCTCGCGACCCTTGCGGGCGGCGCGGCGGGGCGCGTGTCGAGGGCGCATGCCGGGGCACGCGCGTGCCACGGTCACGCGTACGCTCTCTCTCTCTAGGACAGTCGCGGCAACCAGTCGGCGGGTGGCAGAAAGAGAGACAGAGACAGACAGACAGACAGAGAGAGAGAGAGAGAAAGAGGGAGGGAGGGTAGGGTGGTAGGGAGCCAGTGGGGGGAGGCTGGTTTTGGCTGGCTGGTCCGCGCTGGCGAAGTTAGCGAGGGTATCGCGCCGCGCAGCCACACCGGCCACTGCGACGGCCGCGGTGGAACGACGAGCGCGTCGCTCCTCCGCCGTGTAACCTCCTGCAACGTCGCGTTCATCGCGCGAATACCCTCCGGGTTTCTGCGCGCGCGGACCAGCACGCGAAACGGCGCCGCGATGTGAGGAGAGCGCGCGGACGAGAGCGGGAGTCGATCCTGGTTGACGACGGAGCGCGACACAACGCGAGACCCGGCGCGGCGAGCTGCGATTAATTGCCATCACGGGGGTGAGTCGATAGCTCGCGTCCGACGAGAGGCGGCGGAGGGGGATACTAGGGCGGAAGAGGGTTTGAGGGTGAGACAGAGAGAGAGAGAGAGAGAGAGAGAGGGCAAGGGAGGGAGAAACGTACGGGGAGCTCACGTGACACGCGAGGGGGTGCAAAACTGACAGTAGTATATCAGACGTCCGCTGCTACTGCCGTTAGTTGCTCGTCGTGGCTGTGGCAGCGACAACGACGGCGACAGCGGCGGTGACGGCGGTGGTGGTGGCGGTTCATGGTGGAAGTGGTTGTGGTGGTGGTCGGCGACGACGGCGAGGACGACGACGGAGGATAGCGCTGCGCCCCTGCGTCCGGCGGCGAGGGGACGGAGGGAAAGTGGTAACCGCCGAGGTTACGAGGCCAGGGGAGAAAGTGGGTGTTGCCTGAGCGACGACGACAACAGGAGAGGATCGCTCCCGCGGCTCCCGCGGGACACCGCCGCGCGAGCTCGGGGTGTTTTCACGCTGCGAAAGGGGGAGAGTATCGCGGAAGGATGCCCGTGGGTCGTCGCTCGTCATCCTGGAGTCGATGTCAGCCCTCCGCTGGCCTTCTTCTCACCGATAATCTCGTGCCTCGTGAGTAAGCCACGTCGAGTGTCCTCCTCCGCCTCGTTCCACGTATACGTGTATAAAGTTCGCTACATTAAGGGGTGAATCATCTCGAGTACTTGATATACATGAGAAACCCGTGCGACGCTGCGGCTTCCACAGCTCGTCCACGCCTCTAAAATGATGTCGTCGAACGTGTTGCGACTCAATCGTTCGCGCGCCTCTCTCTCTCTCTCTCTCCCCCCCCTCTCTATCTATCTATCTATCTATCTCTCTCTATCTCTCTGTCTCGGACCTGCCAAATTATCAGTACTTCCTGGACCAGTTGCTGTTCAGGGTGCACGCGGCGCAGCATCGCAAGGGAATAGAGGTCGGACGCGAATTACGAGCGTGGACGATAGGCGTTGCGCGCCGGGCACAGTAATTGGGGCGAGGAAACGCCGCTTTGCGCTGGGCGCGGACGACGGGGGGGGGGGGGGGTCGCGTCACGGGGGGATACCGCTCTGTCTCTCGTTTCCCTCGCGATTTCTCTCCCTCGCGGAACGGCTCTCCCCGCGCCGCCCTCGATTCTCAGCCCTCCGCGACCCCCGTATCCCTCCGTGTCTTTCTCTCGTATCTTTTTTCTCTTTCCCTCCCTCTTTGCATTCGGGTAAACCGGAATCGTCGGTGCGTGAAGCGTCTCTCTCTCCTCTCTCTCTCTTTCCTCTCTTTCTCCCTCCCCCCCC
>NW_011967245.1:1549237-1569816 GCF_000949405.1 Vollenhovia emeryi | reverse complement strand
CTCTCTCTCTCTCTTGTGAGTAGAAATGAGAATCCCGTACCAACAACGGAAGGAAGGAGTGTGCACGATGTATGCACGCGCCCTTTGCTCGCTCTCTCTCTCTTTCTCTCCCTCTCTGTCCTCCTTCGCGCGACCCTTTCATCGTCATACGTCATGAGCGCCGTACGTGAATACCAGAAATAACACTCAAGACTTGTACTCGAGAGCGCCCGCGAGTGGCAATCTTCTGTCTCTATTCTCTCTCTCTCTCTCTCTCTCTCTCTCTCTCTCTCTCTCTCTCTCTCTCTCTCTCTCACACTCACTCTCATTCGTTCTAAATTTCCTAACTAGAGAATCTGAGTTCATCGGCTCAGTCCCTTTCGTTTGATGATAACTTATGTTTCTTTCAACTTACGGTGGGGCAAGTCTTTGCTCCACTTTCCAAAAAATTATATCGTGTCTAAAAAATTAGCTTATCATGTCTCTCAATATCCAAACTAATAGTTTCTAAATATCTAAACTTAAACTAATTTACCGCAATTAAACTAAATGAAACGCAATTAAAGAGAGAAAATAAGACATATTTCCAAAACTTATAGGCTTTAAGGCTATTTTCACGTATAATTGTATACATTACATTCTGCCTATTATAACCAATTATATGTATTTTTGAATACGAGAATTTATTTATGTCTACATGCATATATATACTGTTATTGTGACAAAGGACACGTGAATTCTCTCTCTCTCTCTCTCTCTCTCTCTCTCTCTCTCTCTCTCTTCCCCTCTTCCTCATCACTTCCGTCCTCCTTCGCCGCACATGCATTAATCCCGCGCGTCGCTAAAGGGAGATATTATCAGATTACTCTCCTTCTTTCCTTCTTCCCTCTCTCCTCTGGCACCTTTTTATCACTCATTTTTAGAGAGGCGACAGAGAGGCCGCACGCTAACTACGTCATCGTGTCTCACTGAATCACGGCTTTTAAATTGATTCCCCCCTTCTCGTCCACGTTCATCCTCTCCTGCTATTACGCGGAAGTAGCTGCTATCTTGCCTCATCTATGCGCGCGCGAGAGAGAGAGAGAGAGAGAGAGAGAGAGAAAAAGAATTGGAAAATGTCAATTTATTTAAATGCAAGCTCCTCGATCGCCGGACAATTCAATGAATCTCTCTCCGACGCGCCTTGATTCTCAACGATTTAATGATTGACTGGTCTGTGTTGTTATCTTTAGGCGAGAAGAGAGTCCCACTTTTTAAAATTTTTAAACAGACAAAAATTACTACAGATTCAATTCATTAATATTTGACAATTAAAATGCATTTAGCATGCGAGCACATTTTCGCTATACCGAATCTGTCCCGAAGGAACTCGAGAGCGAGTGCGGTTTCCATATTTTTTCCCCCCGTTCTGCTGGTCCTCCGCCACACGCTACCCTCCACTGTACCCGCGTATGCCTCAAATCTGCCGTCGACGTCTCGCCGTCCTAAATCCATCGATACGATTTCTGGTACGTCGATTTTATGCGAGCCGGAAATGTATATCCCGCGGAATTGCCCATGACTGCGGGCATGGACGGGGCGTCTAGCATGGTCGTTCAATAATTTAGCAAGGTTACGGCTGCTGCCGACACCACCGTCGCGGTAAAGCTCGTAAGAAGTGATCGATCAATGTTGTTCCCTCTCGATACTTTGCGACCGTCGCTCGTCAATCCTTTTCTCGCGTGCGTGCCGCTATCACACTTGAGGGGATTATATAGTCGCGCTATTCTGAGTGTCTGGGAAGTAAATAGCGTACTCGCGCCTATATGAGCGGAAGCTTCTAAACGTTGAGTTATCACAGCGGGCACAAACTCGAACGTTATAGCCTCAACGTGCTCCCCATTTCAATCGTTTCGCGCAACGACGTTCGTCCCCTCTCTCGTGTCCCTTTATATTAAATATCTAAAACATTCTTGAACTCGAACAAAATTATATTACAATTAAGTAGCAGCTTAGTGACGCCAGTCAAGAAATCAAGAATTTGAATAAGCGTGGGGACGATCTTACTGGCAATTCTTTATTATAATAAATTGCAACGTTTCGGCCAGCAATACTGGTCCTCTTCAGGTAACAAACCTACAAGAGTGCCTACAAATGTCCGAAGAACAGGTAAACAAAATGTGAACTAAATTGAGATGAGATCTTGCGTAACAGAAAATGAAATTAGGGTGTTTTCGTAATATGATAAAAACTTACGAGATTCGTCAGACTGAAGAGGTGAAGATTATACATTTCGTCAGTGCAATCATGAGAGAAACAAGCGCTGCGAATCCGCGACAATCGCGGGATGCAAGACGAACGTGAAGATTAACGGGCAAGCGGATCTACGCTGCTGGGTAACTTGGCTGGTGGGATTGAATTTTGCAGTTCGCTTGGGTTTTTAATACTGTCATCGCGTGGGTGTTTGTTTAATTACGCAACACGATATGGATGGTGCGTCGCGTTAATGTAGCGTCAACTTCATCGGGAGATAGGAAGTTCGGCCCCGTAAAACCTCCGTAATGTCAGAGAATGCGTGCACAACGGTATAACGTTCAACGTGCGTAAGCCAGGGTCGAGTCACGGAGCTTAATTTACTTTCTCTTTGTCGCCTGCATAGGGTGGTAACTGTATATCTTATTTAGAGGCTTTCGAACGAAGATAAAATAAACCGCGGTGTCAGCAACGTAACTGCACGGAGCGTTGAACATTGGTACACTTTTCAAACCGTAATTGAAAGTAATAGACTCATTAGCAATTAATTTCGCTGTCCGCGTTACGATCGTAGCTATGGGCAATTTAATAAGCCCGCCATTCGGTAAATCAATTCTCGTAGAAATGAATGGAATCTAAAATCGGTCGCTCGATTAACTATTATTAAACGAACGCGCCTTTATTTTGCGCCCCCGACCGCGATATTCCGGTACCGTGCGTTATTCCATTATCGATTGCACCTACTGTCCGTCTAGTAGTTGCATTCGATTAGTTGACGCGGACGAGATAAAGGGCATGGAACCAATTCCTAGGAAAATTCCATCCCAACCGCCTCCTACGAACGACCCGCCGCGCGGTGCGATGACTTCAATAGCGTAACAGATGTATAGCCCAAAGTTCATAGCCGCGGAGATAGTGGCACCCTGACATTTCTGAGGCGCGACCGTTTTCAGGAAAGGTCAAACGATATGGAGCCGCTGTTCGAGTTGAGGGATCGCGTACACAGACTCGTCGAGTCTCCCCATCTGAAACCATTCGTTCCCTTCCGCCGCCCCAGAGTTCCCCCCGGTAAAAATAATACCGGGGAATTGTCTAAACTGAATACTAATAACGGTGACTCTACGTGGTAAACCGAACGAAGGAGTACGGTGGCTCTAATACCTCACCGATGGAATCCTTGAGAGAATGTCGCTGGACATTCGAGGGGTCGAGAACGACGCTGATAAGAGCTTCATTGGTGTCTGATTAATTTATTTTATTTGAAGACCGCTTCTTCTTGGCACAGGTTTATAAAATATTTCCGGACTTTTTAACTGCATTGACGAACGTCTCGACAAACTGTGATGTTACTTTATAGACGATGGTTTGTTCAAATTTACACGTAACGTAACAATGTTGAATCTCTCGAAAATCACACACCAAGTAGAACATGTTGGTTGTTTCTATACGTTTCCCCAAAAGTTTCTAAAACATTAGATGCAGTTGAGAAACGTAGAGGAAAGTCCTCTATTATGAGATAGGATTCTAATGTGAGACGGTGGGTCTTCAACGTCCAGATTCAATGACAAATATATTCTCGCAACGATTACACGATCTAACAATCAATTCTCCACTAAACAGAGGTTTCGCTCCAATGACAATAAATTCATGGTGGAACCAGCAGACGATGCCTATTAATTTAGAAGAAACTCCGCTATCTCATATTAGGAGACTTTCCTCTATACAAAACGTATATGAACCATGTGCTACCTGGGATATCAATTGGGATTACGAACAAATTCAACCCTTCCTAATTTGAGCGATAAAGTTTCGTTACTTTTGTTTTAAGAATCTGGAAAATTTTCGATTATACTTGTACTTTAAAGACTATAGTATAAATTCTCAACATCATAATTATTATTGATGTTAAATTTAAATAAACCATGAGCGAAAATTTAAATCGAGAATTGGAGCACGTTAAATAAATAAATAAATAAACAAACAAATATATACATGCACATATTATTTGTTTGTCAATCTAGTTTCAAAAATAAATTTTTGCTCGCCGAGGCAAGGCCGTCCTCTCTTTCCATACCCCGACAGGTATTCTGATGCCAATGCGCTCCGGTTGCCAAAAACATATTTCTCGATTGCTACCCTGACTATTTTCTTTCTTGAAACCTCGCTCCCGTGAATTATAACTTTCCTGCGGGCCCCTTATTGTCTTGACCTACTTCCGGTTTTAATAGCAATCAGCCGGAGTGCTCTATTCGACCTGAAACCTTATCGCGAAGAGAAAAAGCGGCGGCTGGTTGTGTCATTTTCAATCTTTGATCAGGATGGTCGTTGAACCGACGTATATAATACATATATACGTGAAAGAATATCAGAATGCAAGGCTGCCGATGTACACATATTATATAGGGCGTGTTATATTAGAGCTGTGTACATAAAACAGACAGTATAGCCGTTTAGTCACGTTACGTCACGGCCTCGTAATACCAAGAGTCTCGTAAGCGATCGTTTGCTCTATTAAATAATGAACATGAAAGTGTATAATTTTCTTGCATAAGAAAAATCGCAATTGCTGACCATTGGAACACTTGGTCCAATCAGTTATAAAAGTTATCGAAACGTTTTCATTCGATGAATAATAGATGAGGCTCTTCGACTCTCGAGTACGATCGTTAAAACTAGCGACTTATTTCCCCACTTCTTGCTTTTTTTATCGGTATTATTGCGGGGAAAATAAACCGGAGACAGCTTTCATTACAAGTCTTTTCTTTCAACAATAAGATGCGGCGCTCGTCTCAAAAAGTAATTACGACTGTAGAGAATTAGCAGACCAGATGGGATTTACTTTGCCACGATTCAAGTCAGATGCCGATAGATCGCGATGTGTCAGCAGATCGAAATGGCCGGCGATCTGCTCGAGAAGCAGCTCGAGAAATAATGAGTGGCAATGCGGTTAGGAGTTCCGGGCCACGGTATAGTAGATTCTTGGCTCGTTGCACCGTGGTGATTAGCGAGCGAATTGCTCAGCTTGGAACGAACAATTCCGCCTCGAAATGAGATCGAGGTGGCGGGAACAAAAGAAGAATTGGTTCGACTATTTATTTGATACGCCAATTTGTACTTGCAACTTCCTTGTACTGTTTGCATTGCGTTTACTCAGGATGTACCAGAACTGAGGACTTCAGTTTTTTAATCGCGGAATCTTTGAGATCAATTCTTCTAGACTACTAATTTGTTTTCTTAATATTCACTCTCAAGTATTTTGTTGAATTTATGTCGAGCTAAATGTTCGACGTAACGCAATCTAGTTGAACTTAAATAATCATGGCCTTCAAAATCATTCGATGACACTTCGAAAGTTGAATCGTAAGAAATAACAATTCGATTTCGATTCGAGAACTCTTGATGCCTCGACCCGGGAAAACTCGATTCTAGATTGGACGGAAATTTTCAGGAAACCTCGAGACCCTGCCATAATGCAACGTCGCGTCGCAAGACGCCGCGCAATTTACGAGTCCGGATGCAAATTTAGAAATTGTGACCTTGATTATTAAAACGGATTATACGAGATTAGCCGGCTGGTCGCCCCACGAAAATTTATCGCCTTCCGTTATCGTTGTAAAGATATATTATACGAAAAAAAAGCGACGCACGTGCAGAAAATACGCCCCGATTATTATCGAAAATCTTTCGCGGGGCGGTAAGAAAGGATTGGGGGTATGCGTGTTCGTATCTCCGGCAATAAAGGCCGCTTTATCGTCCTAGGGGGTGAAACTGCTCAAGCACGCTCGCGTGGTTGTTGAACTACCGGTTTATCGGCTCAGCGAGAAAACACGTACGCAGATATATGAGCGCGTGTTACATTCGGTCAAACTCTAAACGATGTACCTTACAAGATTAAGTTTCTGCCTTTTATAAATAGCTAAAGTCACACGAAATATTTATATCGCCTTTAAGGGCCAGTTTCACAAACGTCGGCCAACTGCTAGCCGAAGGTTAATTGATTCCCTGTCCCTTAGGCTCGGCTTTTCATTTGCTGGTTGACAGTTGATCAGAAAATGAAAAAGCCGGACCTTAAATAATAGAAAAAGATATGCAGTTGACTGAACTCTGGTTAACAGTTAACCGACGTTTGTGAAACTGGCCTTAAGACTGATAGTGAGCTTCATTTTCACATAATCGGAAACAAGTTCCAAGTGCTTTTTCTATTCTTTCTTGACGTGTTTAAGATACATGCTATATCTTAAACTTCAGTCTCTTTAGAGTTATATTAAATAGCGTTTAACGAATAATTGAAGTAAAATTTGCCTATACCATGAGACATGTTGGGGATTAAGTCCACGTATTGATGAGCGCACCGTGTATCATTTCTCTCACGGTTACCAGAGATTTCTGCCGACACTTCGCGCGCATTTATTCCAGAGAGACGAGGAATTCTCGTCCCGAGAAACGAGAGAAGCGCAAAAAGAATATTCTTCGAACGACTCGGACGGAATGAGAAAAAAGGAATCCTCCGAGCTTGAGAAGGTGCACTTTTTCCGTTTGCTGAAGATTATACGTACCGTCCATTTGCAGGAGGCGGTTCAAAGGGACTCTGTTGTTCGGCCCCTCAATTTTTTAATACGTGTATGAATAAATGATTCAACGACAATGCCAGTAATATAACAAGAGGGAGATTACTTATTTATCTTTTGTATACCAAAACAAGGAAACGTACACAAAATACAGTACAGCGATCCACTCTTCTTATATTTACTTGCGACCAGCTCCACGTGTTAAAAAAGACGGTGCATTTTTGAAATTTGTTATTAATAATCGTGTACACCATAAAGATATTATAGTATTTTTAGCTTATCAACCTCGGCCTCAGCTCTAATTGATTTAAGCTGCCATTTATTTAAAGTGCTCCAGATTTTTGGGCGAGGCTGCATTTCACCGGAGAAATACGCCACGATGAAATCTCTTTTCACTCCGCCGAGTAAATGGATTTAACATTTATCGCACTATCAGCACAGCCCGTACTTTTGTACGGCGAATAGGCCGAGATGACGTAGTTGTTACTAAGGATTTCTTGCGACACCATGTCTTGGATATGGTAGACGCTAAAGTCACGTTTACAGCAAACACTAATGTAAATCCAAGATGCAAATGAGAGGGTTTTTGCGATATCGTACTACGAAAACGGTAGACGCCGGTGTTCCACGGGCGAAACAGCCAGCAATTTGCATCTTGAATTTACATTACATTGAATAACGACGTTTTTTTGCAATAGGATTGGAACAAGATGCTTTTTATGGGAAATCCAGCGTTGATTTCACATATGTTTCTCCTCTTATCTTATCGCGTATCACGCAATCATTTCTGTGACGATCAATTTTACTGGACGAGACTATACTGGTCAAACTGATGGCGAGACAAGCCATTGAATAAATTTCAGGAACTGCGATGTAAGAGTATTGTATATGTTAACAAGAATCATTGATATAATTCTGCTTGTGTGTAATTAAAAAATTATTTTCTTATTCCAGCCAAAATTTTAAATAACTAAGGTTACCTTAATAGTGACAGCAGTTCTTCCGTCGCTTCTATCTAAGATACAGAATACTTTTTATTGTACGTTTCTACGTCAACGATCTGATTTCTTATATAAGATTATTATTTTTGCATAATTCCATTTCCCTTGCATATTTCTATAATCGGCGATAAAAAAAAGTCCAAATGTTTGCTAGCAAAATATCTGCAGGTTACATTGTATCCACTGTCAATGCAATCTCACGATTGTCGCGCTCGAAGGACGCCGGAAAACTTCAATGGATTGAACCCACGAAGTGGATCCGAGTAAATCGTCGCGATCGGCGGATAGTCTCGTTTGCAGCTCGCTCTTTTCTCCGACGGAGCACGAGCTCCTCGCGATATTTATTACGGTAATAAGCGGTACCGCTCGACCGTAGGAAGCCGGGCGGTAGACCACGGGATTACCTCGGGGTTCGATCTGATGTCGCGGGGCGCCACGTACGATGCCTCGAAGATAAGAAATACTTTTGATCACGCGGTGACGCCGTCGCCGCTTCATCGGATAGAAACCGTCTAGACGTCTGCCCAAACACGCACGCAACTCCTGTGAGCGAGAATGAGGGTCATTGAGACCGGGGCTTCAAAGAAAATCCTCTTCTTTCGATCAAGGATTAATGTTCTGTTTACACGTCGTATGAATCGTACGAATTTTTGCTGAAATAACTTCGTCGAATATTTTCAACAACTCTTGCAACTATTCCCTCTCTAAGTACAATTTCTCAATCTTTCTACGTAACGACTGGTTTAAAAATCAAGAAGTAATGAATAGAATCATTATTGGATAATATAACGATTATATTTATAATACTTTATGTAACATTTCTTTGTTTCTAATACTCGTCCATTACATACGTAAATTAATTTATAGCTGTAACAAAAGCGACAATAACGCGAGTAATGTTTCCATGTTAATTAAAGATTCTTACTTTGCAAAAGTTGTCGTAACGAGTCAGCGAACTGACCGATTTGCATCATTTACGATGTGTTTTAAAGAAGCACAATGAACAGTTTGCAAAAAGTCGAGGTTAAAGGCGTCCTCTGCGCATTCGTAGTCTCTTGCCTGTTAAGTCTGCTGATGCAATCCGAGTCAATCTTTAAATTTGCAGCACACACATACGCCGTGGGCAAGAGGTTCCATCAAATATCCAGGCCTCCCCCTCGAAAGCGTTCGAGGGCGAGGGTCAAAGGGGAAATGTGAATATCCGCCGCGGGAAGGAATTTCCATTTATACGAAATTTCTTCGCCATCTGGTCTCTGGTCGTACTTTTAAAGGTCATGCGGATTGGTCGAAAAGAGCGACAGATTACGATTTAATATCTTAAAAGCGGGCGCATGGGAGCAAATCTAGCGCGATAGTGGCGCTATTTTAAGGGCAGAACGAGAATATAATAAAAAATTGACCGGCACAAGTATAGACGTGCGCATTCACGTCTTTGCAGAACTGTTCGCCGAAGTTACTTTTGATCGGGGGATATAAATATCGACTTTCGGGTAAAAATACACGAGCGCCGTGCTTTTGAATAGGACGCAATTTTATTTAAATAATAGCCTCTGCTTGATAGAAGATTCATAGACTCGACCAAGTTCATTAAAATGAAAACAGTTGACTTGATAACGGTTTAAACCAACAATTGCTGTTTGAATAATTCTTGGGCGAGTTTTACACTGTGGACAATGATTCATTATTGTTTAGATGAATAACTGAAATAAAAACAATTTAATGAATGATAATTTACATAAATAATGATATATATTCACGCAACGTTGCTTTAATCTGAAAGCAATTTCGAGGATGGGATCGAAAAGCGGTAAAGTGAAATCGAAAGCTAATGTAAATGCATTTGTAAGGTAAGCGCGAAATTGCATTCTTGCCCAATAAAAGGCCCGGAATTACTTGTTCGCCTGTCCGCTTTGAAGTTCATCGCGGAAGCGACTTTCGAAGCCCGGGCCCGAAAACGCTTTTCCGGAAGGCATGGATACCGGGAAATGCGATTTAATATTACAAAGCCTACGAGGTCCAACTAAATACGAGCGGCTGAACCGAAAAAGGTCGAGGGTTAAATGCTCCGAGGGAAACGACCGAGGGAAAGGGTCAAAGACGCGGGAGATTGGGGTAGCGTTGCGCGAAAAGGCACGCAAACCGAGTACGTTCTCGTTCGATCCCCTTTTTTTCGCGACAAAATGATTAATTTCCCATTTTCCCTGCAGTCACGAAACCCGGTGAATCTCTCCGTTACGTTTTTACGATCGAGTCCCGGGCGCCTCGTAACCGGAAGCCGGTTCAATCGCGTGTAGACTGCACAGCGAGATTACGACAGATGAAACGTTTTAGGGATCGTTGAATAAATAAACTGGATAAATAACCAAGAAGAAACATCGCGCTGGACCATACATTTTTTTTTTCCTAAGAGGAACTTGGTAAATCGCTCGAGAAATATACGAGCCGAGTTTTATCGAGCCATTTTCGAGATTGAGACTCTTGCGGAATTCGCACGAATGTTTCCCGGGTTTTATTCCTCCGAGTTATTTTATATTGGCGGCGATGGTTCAATTCTTTCGTCATTGTTAAAAATTGTGCCTTTGTACGGGACGCACAGTGGGGAAAGTGCGGAAGTGGAGAATGTATCTACATGCCAGTCTGGCCAAAAGGGCGGCGCTCGGGCGATAGGTAGACGACCCGGGGTGGATCGGCGGCATGGAAATTCGTCGCAGAACGATGCGCTAATCGATACGAAATTTCAATTTTCCTTGTTAGAGCCTGTGTCCTCCGCTGCTATACAGAGAGGCGACGCTGGACGATTGACGCTTCCGTCTCTTTCATTTGGCGACCGCGCATGCGATTTAATCGATGGGATAACTGACGAAGCTAATAAGTCCCTGATGGCACTTCAAGGTCTCTTGGTCGTTCGGGGAAGCGAGATCCATTTAGCCTTCTTTCCCCATCATTTCGCAGAGTGCGATGAGCGATTATTTCATGGACGATCGCACGAAATTTTTGTGGCTCTAACGTCGAGGGAAAATTAAATTGAGAATATCGAAACACTGCGTTACGCGTGGCTAAATTATTTATCAGCGTAGGAAATTAATATGCGACACGACTGGCAAATTCTATTTAAAGAAATTTATTACGAAAAATATTACCTCCGGCCAAGGTTTGAACCTGGACCTCTCCTACACTCTAGGCCTCAGTGGTCGAATTCCTGAGTCGCCAGCCTAGAGTGTAGGAAGGTCCAGGTTCAAACTCCGGCCGAGGTAATGTTTTTCGCAATAAATTTCTTTAAATAGAATTTGCCAGTCGTGTCGCATATTAATTTCCTACGTTGATAAATAATTTCGTTACGCGTAACGCAGTGTTTCGATATTCTCAATTTAATTTTCCCTCGACCACATTATATCCACAAAAATTTCGTGCGATCGTCCATGAAATAATCGCCTCGGTGGTCGAATTGGTGAGTCGCCCGCCCAGAGTGCAGGGAGGTCCAGGTTCAAACCCTGGCTGAGGTAATATTTTTCGCAATTTTCTTTAAATAGAATTTGCCAGTCGCGTCGAATATTAATTCGCTACATTGCCTAATTAATTACTGGCGACAATAAGTCTTTGTTCTTGTTAAATTATTTATCTTTAAAATTACAATTTACGGCCAAGCTCCTTTACAACGTGATAATAGGTCGCATATAAACCGATATTATATTTTTTTCTCACGTGAAATTGCGTATAAATTATACTTTGAAATGCATACAAATAAATACAATTACGGCGCATTTTGCGCCTCGAAATTGTATTTACATTTCGGCTTGAAAATGAACCGCTCAATTATGTATCGCTATTCACGTTTTCTGCGAGGTCGCGCGATGGCGACTCGATGATTATACACTGCAGAAAAAGCCGCTTTGATATCCACCTGCTGAAAGGTTGTTGACGAAGTGGATTTGAGCTATGGCGCTCTAAAAATAAATCAAAATGAAGGAAAGCACGGAAGCGTCTCTAGAGAAAGACAGACTTCTGTACTACGTGCGTGCCACGAAAGAGTAATTTTCTAAATTACTGTTTTAGAACACGCTACGAGAGGACCGAAGTTTTCCGGCCTGCGCGACTAAATTAAAACTTGCGAAATATCCTTTGCGGATTTTTTAACCTCTATTACCTCGAAGGAGGGACGTTTCATAATTCTCTGTTTCTTACGCGGTCATAGAACGGACCTTTGGTATATAAGAAGTAAATCCACGCCGGCATATTTATAGCCCCGTATATTTAATTTAACCTACAAAGTCTATCGGGAAGAAAATCAATTTTATAGAAAGGAGATTACTCCGGCAAAATGTTACACAATAATCCCTGCTAACGCCCCGCAACCAGGAAGCTTTTATCCTATTGTAAATGTGCCGCGACCCGGGGCTACGTCTATTTTCAGCGGCAGTTTCGCCGCTTTTTCTTTTCGCCGCGCCGTTTAAAAAGTAACTTTACGAAGAATTCAGGCGACTATCACATTAAATTATAAGTTGCGCCCCGTAAATCCGAGAGTAGCCGTAAACGTGCGGAGGATTAAATTTTCAGCAGTTTAAGCTTTCGGCCGCGAAATATCGAATTTGCAGCCTTCGGCTTTCAACCACTTCGCGGGGATGATTTTGAAAAGGATTCTGCAGGGGATCGCGACGTAAAGCCCATTTACTTGAATAATAACTGTTCCTCGACCTAGCCGGGAATCCCCTTTCTCCTGTAACGAAGCCTCGAGAAGAATCCTTCATTTCTCGCAATTTGATACACGCGAGCGCGATAAATCACCCGTGTTTGCCTCGGCCACGAAAATGCCTTCGAAGGCGCGAAATGCGACGGATGTGGCGGTCAAAGGGACGCCCCGCGGCAGGTGCGAAACGAAGTAGTAATGGACGTTCGAGTTCCGCGGCGGAAGTAACGAAAAGCGCGATAAGCCGGAACCAAGAAGAGTCGCCGCGATACCGCGGCCCCCCAGGTCGCTCCCTCGCGCGCGGCATTTTCGGCCGCGCGCTCTCTATCTCGCTCGCGTTTCCGCGCGCACGCGGCAGGAAAAAGCGCGCCTCGGTCGTCGTATCGTCGTACGTAAATACGCACGTAGGTCGATGTAGGCCGGTATCGCCCAGAGGCGTTAATCTGGGCCACAGTGCGTCGGCCTCGGGGCTAGAAATATCGTGCGAGCGCGCACACACGAGGCGAGAGAGCGCTCGAGCACGATTAACCCTCGTGCGACTGAAATGCGCTTGACGTACACGAGAGCGTGACTTCGTCCCGGCGCAAACTATTGCGAAGAACCCGAAGCGATGATGCGCTTCATTTTGCATAAACATTGCGGCGACGCCTCGCGAATCTTCAATTAAAAATTCACTCGCCTCTTACGCGCGTTGTTACATTGCGTATGTAAATATTCTCAAGTTGCTATTATTTTAACGTTAATAGTTGATAACTGTTGGAGTAACGTTTCATGTAGCTGGCGGATTTTTCAAATGCAACGTTTGAAAACTTCGCCTATGAGAACTGAGATAAAAAGAAGGTAAATATGCGATAAACAATTGAATTCTCCCGGATCACTTTTCCCGCGTAAAGTTTTGCAGTCTGTGATCTTAAATGCATTCGTATTGTGAGTTAAAGAATAAACGTCTGTGACAGTTACGTAAAGGATTGTGCATACAAATCGAATAAAACGTGTATGACTTATAAAACATGTCAAAGCGATGGACTCGTACTTGTAGCTCGCGTTTGCATGGAGACCAAAGTGTGGCACGTTAGTAATGCAAAAAGCATCAAAGGGTGACGTTAATAACATGGAATATGGATATTTTTTCTCATAAAATATATATAGCAACTCGTGTCTTCTCCTATGATTTAATATGATTTTACAGTTTGTAAAAAATGCTGTTGCGCAATAAATATAAAACTGTGTTTCGAAAACACAGGAAGAAAACATGATCAACATTTTCATTTTTCTCATGCAATCTCTTAATAATAAACTACTTGAAAAGTAATAATTATAATGGAGCAATCGAAGAAGGTATCTAAATATAATTTACAAGTTTCTATTTATATGTAAAATTTGTCCAAAAAATACACGCATCTTGTAGAAAGCACCGTTAATATCAGTATATTCCAAAGTGCTGTGAAGGCTCCCAAAAGGAAAGTATGTAGAAAGGAGAGAGTGCCAATGTGAGCCACAAAATGAACGGAACTCTGTTCTCACACTATAGAATCACGTTGACTATTGTTGAACCAATCTGTATCACAAGTTGTACTGTATTCTCATCCTGTACTTTCGATGATCTTATTGTAGTTTTTACTGAGGAAGACCCGAAGAAGAGCCGAAACGTTTGTGCTATTAAAGAGAAACTTTGATTCTATATTGTGAGAACCGAGTTCCGTTCATTTTGTGGCTCACATTGGCACTCTCTCCTTTCTACATATTAATATCAGTATTTCACAGTTTAAGGCCACTTTTGGCACCACCGAAAGATAGATATCGCGAAAGACAGAAAAGTATCTCGGGAATGCGCGCGATGTCGCCCGGCTATTTTTCATCGGTTACACGCATGCATATGTAACCGGATTACGTGGACCAAGTTAAAAGTAGCAGAGCACAGCTGTCCGTTAGCAGCAGCCCGCGTTCGTTCCTCTCTTCTTCCTCTAGCGCTTGTCGCGACTTAGGGAAAATCCGACCCTTTAAATTATTGCGCGGACTTTATTTCAACGACGAAGCTGGGAAATAACCCGCGAACTTCTGTGGTTTACGGGAAGAGGAAAAGCGAACTTTTCCGCGTTTCAGCATAGCGGATGATAGATCAGAAGCCGGATTTCTTTCTGTCTCGTGAGGATTATGCAGCTTTAGATGTGGCCAATAGCGAACTCACTTTGTCTTTTTTTTTCCATTACAATTCCTTCGTAATTAATTAAATAACATTTTCCTTTAACGCGCCACTCCAGAAATCGTTTTCAAGAATTAAACACAAGAGTGAGCTCTAGTACAATTTATACGATAATGCGAAGGTACAAATTCCCCTCGGATGTAGGAAGACAAGCACCATCGTAGCCGACGTCTCTCATACCTTCCACTCCACCTTGAAAATCAGAGTCGTTGATCTCCGCGCCGAGTGAATAAATGTGCCGGAAGAGGAGCCTCTTCCGGGCAATAGGTACCTTCAAGCGGTCGTGGCAATAACGTGAATGATGATGAGATATCAAGGGAAAAGCTGTTGTTATTCGCATCTGTCGGCTTCATAACTTTTTTAACGATTTTACACATTTTATAGCGCAAAGTTATCTGTCTTAAAAAAAAATACCATCTACGCAAGGAACACAGATCTGTGCTGTTGTGTCTTTTCCCTGTTGCGTGAAAAAAGAGGACTTGCGGAAAAAAGAGCTGCCAGTGCGTCGACATGCTGCGAGGATGCCGTCCATCTTCTTATTTTAAAACAGAAAGAGGCGGCCGAGTGTACGCGGCCTTTGAGCAGCCTTGGCAATGGAGTGCGTTCGCCAAGAAGCACTTTCCGGCATCGTGAGCACCGTCGTGCACGTCGAGAAAATACACCGGCCTTGGGAATATCGATGAGCGTAAATTAAGAAAGTTTTCCCCTGAGCGCAGTTCAGAACGGCTTCCCGTGCCGGAGATTGTCGCGTTGAAACAATCGCTCACGTATAATCCGTATCGATAAAGAGTCATAAAGGTGTATGACATTCATAATGGAACGCTCGGATTATACGAGTCTGCCGGGGTCGATTAGCTTACCGGGGATTATCCTGCCGATGTCTTCATTTATTTGTCGAAATCTTACGCAAATAATATTTCAATAATGCTATTGGCATTCCTAATAATTAATTACCTTGGTCTGGTAAGGGAGAGATTAATGATACATTGGCACGTAGTTGCCGTGTGCGAATAAACTGCTCTGTTATCGCCTTTTAAGGCGGCTCCTGCATAAACCCACCAAAAGTAGAAAGAATTGAAATTTAAGTACGTTGTAGTTGTAAATGTTATCTATCGGTGCGCGAAATTTCAGACCCGGTCGCCGATGAAATAAAATAAAGAAAATATATTAAAGTTGTATTTTTTAACATTACAGTAAACACCAAATAAATATTTGGGCGTAAACATTTAAATCTGGGTGTTTACGCCCGAATTTGAGAGTAAATTCGGACAATCGGAGTGTTAACACTCAGAAATTGAGTGTTTTTTCCGTAAGGGAAGGTCCGATCGCTCGTGGAAGCACTTTGAGGGTTAATATTATTTTATAGAAAAAGTAGATCTTAACAAACACCGAGATGAACGTAATAAATGTCACAAGGATTCAAGTGTGCTATTAAGTATACGAGGTCACCGACCTCTGCAAGCAAATACTTATTAGTAAAGCCAAAAGATACAATGTTTAGAGGAAATTTGACAGCTCTTTGGGACTTGACGATATCACATATTTTTAAATGCGTTTTTAAATGTGCATGTATAAGCTAGCATATCAATGCATTTGAACAATAATACGATTAAGTGATCAAGTGATATTTTTTTAATGAAAAAAGTCATATGAGTTTATAAAAATCAATGGGGAGCCACCGAAGCATCCATACTAACCGCTCCTTCGTGCAGAAGCCACCTTAATTTTTTTTATACATAGCAGTTTCGATAGTACATTGTACGGCCGAAATTGCTGTACCAAAGGCAATAAATTGCAGCGTGTTTTTACACCGAGTGAAAAAGCAAACTAACGAAAGACAATAAACGGAGATAAACGTCAAGAGTTTACGTCGCAGTGACTGTAATCCTAAAAGCAAAATATACAATACATATAACGGATATATATGAGGCTGGTGTGACATTTTGTGAATTATATCCAAAGTGTTAATGGATTTTCGAATTTGATACGTTGGTGAAAACATGATAAAGGGCCACTGTTTGCGGCAACGTTTTAATCCTTGGAACAAAGCACTTTGTGTTTAAAATTTCGATTATCGAGGTTTATCAATCGCGGAAATTTTTGAAATTTCGGACGTCGAGCGCCGGTTCCGAGAAATGACGTAGCGCCGTAAACACCTCGGTCGAAAACAGTCTATTCTCTTCTTCTCCTTCTTCTTCTTCTTCTTCTTCCTCGTGTATTAGGCTTCAAGCCTGTTTTATCCAGTTCGTTCTGGTACATAACTTACTTTGTACTTTGAGCATTTGGTTTTACTTCATCTTCGGTAGACTGCTAAGACTACCTTAGATTCTGGCAGTTATATTTTATAGTTTTGTAGAATTTTGTAGAATTATTTCCGACAGGGAATTCGGGGGCGTGTAAGAGTCACGCTTCGTTCTCACGGCCAAGGTCCGTGTTATGTGTTCCTTGTATATCCGAAGGTTCTCGCTTTCTCGTTCCAGCCTTCGACCCCTTGGCAGTGAACAGCTAATTCACAAATCCGTTTCCTTTAGCTATACACTGAAGTTCAGAATTTATCCATTCGCTTATGATCATTTCAACTGCCAAAAACTTAAATTGTTTAGTAAAAAACGCTGCTCTGTAGTTGCAAAAAGTTTAGTTTCCTTTTCATTCTCGCAGCCAAGCTTGATCCTTGCGAAAGCTTTATCACGAAATTTCATACGTAACACTTTGACAAATCTAAAATGAGTCTTTTACGAAAAATGAGTTTGAATGAATGAAATGAATATCTCGCGGGTAATTTCTTAATTCCAGAAGATCCATTAATTTTCAATGTGTGTTTACAGTATCTTCGCAGTTAAGTCTTATATTAAATTTTTGCTGATATATTTTTGCTCCTTTATCGAGCGTACCTTGTGGAAAATTAAATTATGTAACCATTGATCTCTCTCTTTCTCTCTCCTCCAGGAACGGAGTAGGAAACTGGACGTGGATAATTGCATTCGCGTGCACGCTTCTGAACGTCCTTGGCAGTGAAATGCAGATCACTGTGAAATACTTTTCACGCTATAAACATTACATGTATGTACATCGAAGCGAATAGACTACGTCGGCCTTCGGTATATCGATTTGTACACGCAAAAAGAAGAGTTTATTGAAACCCTGTCCCTCTCTGCGCCACCGCATTGTCGGATCGCGTCTATACGTCCGGTCGTTGTTCTTCTATCAGCATTCATTATAAGCCGAGCTCCGATATAGCTAAGCGGCGATAGTCCGCTTAGAAATTAATTGGCCAGGCGGCTAAGTTTATTCCCGACTAAATTTGGCCACGGCTAAGTTAGACGTCTCCGATTTATTTATAGCATACGCAAACGTGGGCATGCTCCTGCTCATGTTTTTATCGACGCGAAACGGCGAATATCGTATGGGTAACGATGAAATTTTAACGAGACGGTTATGGCTGTTCCCGACGTACATCTTGAAATATAAAGAGCGCTTACCAGCTTATCCTTAAGCGTCCTTTACAATGAGAAACTATGAAATATTTTGCGATACCACGTTCTTAATATCAAAACATCGAACGTTGAATCATATTGGTCGAACCACCAAGATAGATTTTATTTCGATTGTCACATTGATGCAACAGCAAATCGCTTTTTTGCTTTGTACAATCATTATGCCTGAAATTCCATAATGTCTGCGAGAATTATGTTCTATTTAATTTATGTTTTTTTTATATAATAGCAAACGTGTATTAACGGACCTTGGAGCGAACTGAGAACTCGAATGGGCTGTTTCAGAGGACCTTCGGCGCTGAGATTCCACCTCAGGATGGCTGGAGCGAACCGGGAGGTTCGGCAAGGACCTGAAAATTTCGTGCTCGCAAATCGTCGTGTTGGGCGAAGCCGGTCTTCGTGCGATTAGGGGCTGTGCCAGGGTAGCACGGGACGGGGGTGGTTCTCTCCATCGCGGGGATCGAGATGAGCGATCTACAGGCCACCCTCGAGTTCTCCCTCGAGCTCTGCAAGTTCTACAATGTCGATCTCTTCCAGCGCGGGTGAGATTATCGCTCGCATCTCCCGGCACACGTGACGTCGCATGTCGCGTCTCCGTAAAATATCGCGGCTGCTTGCCAACACTGGTTCGTCCGTCCGTCAGGAGAACTCTGTGCTTTTTTTTGCAGATATTACCAGATCCGAACTGCTCTTAGAGTATCGCCCAAGTTGCCAGTCAAAGTGGAGGTCAATCAACTGCGAAATCGTAAGCATTTCAATAATAAAAAGTCGAAACTAGTTTCTGTGATACAGGCATTTTATTTTGCATGCTACATTAAATTTACATGTACAGTCACTACATTTTATGTCTTACAAGATTCTTCTTCTCCCTTTCTCCCCGCCCCCCCCCCCACTTGAACAATTATTCAAGATTAATATGACATATACCTCAGAATATAGTATTGCCGAATTTCTCATAAAGAGTATCTTCCATGTATTTTAAAACATTTCTCTCTATCTCTCTTCCTTTGTGTCTCGATATTTTCATTTCTTACGTGGTCATCGCGTGTGAGTCTCGCGATCATTTCTCGGACTGCCCGAAGTTCTCAGTCATATCACGCGAACGTACTTGCTGAATCCGTTCACCCCCCGATCGATCGATCTATCCCCGAGGCGAGCGACGGTCGAATTCGATGGAGAGGCACGCACCGTTGTGTTGCAGACTCCCTGGAGGCCCCGGGCACGAGTAAGCGCTTTCAGATCCTCTACAGGAACGAGGAGGTGACACTCGGCACTTCCGTACTATTCCGGGCGCATGTGCTCGTGCATAGTCACAAGATTGAGGAGGCCCTGTCGCGCACCCACTTTAATCTAGGCGTCGAGCTATGGTTCAGCGAGCCGACGCAACCGGGCAACATGGCTTGCGTGTCCTCGAGGTAAGCGTCTTGCCGTCTCTAACACAAACGCCGACGTATCCCTTTCCCAGTGACAGCGGAGACACGCAAGGGTTGGATTGCGAGCGCAACCTGAGCAATCAGCCGGCCGCGCAATTCTTATCTCTTGTTCGCGGCCTTTCTCGAACACGATATAAGAACTCGCGGGAGAATAAATTAGTGACAAGAGGGCGGATAAGTCGGAAATTAAGAAAAATAAAATGGGTCGCGCCACTCACTTGCTTGCAGTTATTTTATAATATTAGCATTGGATTGTTATATGCGATGAGATGTTATCAAAGTACGGAAAGAATTTTTGCGCAATACGAGAGACATAAAGGTCTCTTTCTCGTTGATTCGCTTGTACATTGTGGCGTGCCCAAGTTTTCTTCGGGGGGGATATTGGATCAAATTAACGTGGATTTTTCGTAACGACGTTGAAAAGAATCCCGAGCGTTTTCTGACGCGGGTCTTAAAGAGCTCGAAAAGACGTAATCTGCCGGACGTATCTTAAACAGATCTATCAGACATCTGTTGGATATTTGTTCGCAAACTGTTGGAAATTGGGCCGAGCTGATCGATGATAGTTTCGACTGGGAGCTGCTACATCGAGTCACCCGTGATCGATAGGACGTTCTTTTTCAGGGCGCTGCAGCTGAACTTCACACCCACGAAGGGCCTTCACTATCATCTGCCGGTGCTCTTCGATTACTTCCATCTCGCCGCGGTGTCCATTACGATCCACGCCTGCCTCGTGGCACTTCATCAGCCCTACATCAAGTCAGTATCGCTCGCTCGCCACTCGCATTTCGTGACTTTCCAAATGCCACTCGGTACATAATCAACGTTATCCCTCACGAGGGCCTCTTTTTCTGTTTTATGGCCGCATGCTTTCACCCCCGGTGAATGCAGGAAGAGCATACTGCACGTAGTGCAGAGTTGGTGAGTACTTGACACTTTCGGAGGATAAGCTCCGAGCGGGCTCGACTTCCCGCGCGAGTACTCT
>NW_011967245.1:1531888-1547937 GCF_000949405.1 Vollenhovia emeryi | reverse complement strand
GGGTTATAACTATCTTTTTTTTTCCCAGAGTACCCGCACAATTTATTATTTCTTCCGCCTGACTTCTGAACTCCTGAACCAACTTTGTCTCGAATTTGAATTTACGAGCCAGTGATTACATTGACTCGTGCACAAATTTAAAGGCCGGATTATAAATTTGTCTCGCTGTTACTAGAGATGAATGAATCTTTGGTAAATGCTGCCGATTGCATTAAATTTATCATAACAATCAATTGTCTCTGCATAAATACACACTGTAATATGTCTAATTGTGATTGTAGCACACCGCGAAGCGGGAAACCCTGGCTGCAATTTAAGCAATCCGCGGCGAACGGCGACAGCAGTGCGACGACCTTCGGAAACATCGTGAGTCTGTCTGACAATGAGATAATCGTCAGATCGTCAATTTAATAATGCTGTCAAATGGACATTGAACGGATATTATTCCATAAATTGTAATAAGTAAATCCTACCCAGTCAGCAAAATGTTAACAGATTGGCAGCAGATTCATCAGGAACCCACGCCAAAACCATCGCCATATGTATCCGCATTTGGCTTTCGTTTTGGCAGCAGAGTCTGTAAAACGTATACGCTGTCAACAGATTGTCGGCAGAAATCGAACAGGTCCAGTTATGTGAGCAGATTATGTTGTATTTCTGCTGACACGCTGGCAACGCGTCGAGTATATCAGTTCCCGTATGGAATCTGCAGTCTGTCTGCCTTCAAAATTTGTAGTTGAGCATTTGGACGAAATCTGTCCCGGCAGACTTGGGCTATCTGGGTGGTAACACAAGTAAATCGTTTCAGGAGACGACTACGAGGTGCGTCGGATCGACGACGAGGATACAGCACGCGAGACTGGTCCAGCAAGAAGTCACGAGGCTGCTCCTAGCCGCGAGGGAGTCTTTACTGAACGATTTGTCCGACTTGGCACGGCTTCTCCCTTCTTGGCAACAAAGGGCGCTCGAGCTCGCACAGAATAATCACAAAGAGATCACGAAGGTTTGTGTTTTTTTTTGCGCCATACCGCGCTTTCAATTTTTAGCAGGTGCTCTTCAAATCGGTCGTTTGCAGTTGATGGACACCGAGGAGGCTGATATAACCCAGCTCTGCGCACAAAATATCGTTCTTTGGCAGCATTTCCTGGAAGCGTTCTCCGGCCGGGAAGCGGTTCATCAGCATTTAGCGCGAGTTCATCATCAGTTAAGAGTAAGAGAGACTTGTAAATTATTAAGATTAAAAATGTAATACTAGAGCGTTCAATAGCGACAATTCTCTGATTTGTTTGCAATTAATTATTTGCAGGTGAAGCGGTTCGCGGAGGGTTTCTTCGTATTAGAAAACCCGAGAACATCGGCAGCGGGCTGTTACGACGCGAATTATCAGTCTTATCAAGCGGTAAGCGAGGCTGCTCGCAGATCGCGTTACCTCGCGTCGTTGCCACCGTTACCTGTCCATTGTCCGGAAGTGGACGGCGATCTTCACTCGTTGCCTTTAATTTTTGAAGATCAGTACGCTGATATGCAGCAGAGACACAGAAACAGTGGTGAGTATACGCCCAATGAATACTTACCGCGATATTTAAAATTATATTATGAAATATTTGAATCGTAGCAGGCCAGAAATAAAAGTCGAAATTTCTAAATTGATGATACATATACGCAAATAATCAATTAAAATGATTTTTATAATAATTGTACTATTCTCGCACGATTTTTTCGGATACACGAAATGTGCTTTCCAGTCCCCAGCATGGACGACTGTAGCTGCGGCATAACGGCGATCCTGGAGTCGCGCTCCATGGGCATCTGGTCGCCCAGGAGCGAAGGTGCAGCTCAGGACATCGGATCGATCCAGGCCCGCCTCATACTGACGCCTTCCACGCTTCCGGCGAGGCACAGCAAGTCGCTCGACCAGCTGGGCCCCGAGCTGGCGACGCCTCTGCAGCCCAGGACATCGCCGAAGACTCTGCCCAGGTCTGTGTCGACCCAATTGTTCTCGCGGGGGCTGCGTGGCGGCGGTCGTAATGTCACGCCACCCGCGACGGTTCCTTCCAGGGGGAAACCCAGGTCGACAGTGCCGTCCATTAGCACCCTCTTCCCGCCCTCGGGTCAGCAGGCTTGCTCCGCACCGAACCCATCTCTCGGCTCCACGCCAGTGATACCCCTGCCTCGGGCCAAGTCCACGCAGATGCTGGTACCGAACCGGCAGCAGCAGCAGTCCGACTATCAGTCCTCTTCCATTAGCTCACTGCTGGCGGTGATGTTTCCCGAGTTGCCGCCCGGTGGGCATTTGCCTGGTTATCGACCCTCGTCTAAATCTTGCGACCAGAATCTTACTGTGCCAACGTACATGGGCGCCTTAGACCTTAGTCAATTGCCCGACTGCTTGACGGAAAGCAAGTCGGCAAATACGATGGAAGGTACGATAAAATCAAGGGTTTAAGACAAAATGAAATAAGATAATATTGATGGAATAACGTTGACAAATTAACATGCGAATTAATATTCTTGGAAACAAACTGACGAATTTCTTATTTCTTTCGTAGATTATCATTCTCTCGATACCAGAAGAATACGATTAGAGCCACGAAGTCATCGTCTAGGAACTCGCCAACCGCTACCAACGACCACAAGTGACCAAAGTAGCTTTCTATCCTCCAAGACGAATGTAAACGGCGACTTTTTACAGGATCCACAGCCGCTGCACACAGCGACGTTGGATAGAGTCACTTACCGAGGGAACTCTAGGAAATCCGGGCATCAGACAGGGGGCAAGTACAGTCAAACGAACGGCATCGAGAATCGCAGATATCATACACTCGGCAAGACATCGATGACGCAGAGAAGTCGCCCAGAGATACCGGAGAGCATGAATGGCAGCGCGGTGACCAGCAGCCATTTGCACCTGGCGGATCCAGCGAGCAAGAGGTCCAATTATTACGCGACCACGGACTCGTTTTTCTATCGCACGAACGGCAACACCAGCGGTAGGACTCGCGACGAGACGGACAAGCCGAAGAGGCCGAAGAGCACGGATCGGCTGCTCGACGACGTGCGCAACGAGTGCTGCGACTTCCGGCGAGATCGGCCGACTCGAAGGAGAGCGGAACGATCGGTCAAGTCGCCTCGCAACGGCGTAACTCAGAATTACAACGAGGAGAAGCAACGACGCGGTCAAACCGAGAAGAAAAACGCGGATGGGGCTCAGGAACCGATTTACGAGGTAATAGCCCTGAAGCCGGAATCGAAGAAAGAGTCTCGCGAGAGAAGGAAAGACAAGCACAACAGAAGACCGCACTCAGCGCCCGTCCTCGATACGGATCATCCGGTAGAGGAGAGCAATCACAAAAGTGATAGAAAGTGCAGCCATAAAAATAGGAAACCAGCACCGCCACCCCCGGCATATCAAGATCCCGCAGTCGCCCCATTGCCCAAGTATCGTCATCCCTCCTCGACGCCTGCGACGAGCGTCCTTGAGGTGGAGAACAACAATAAAATTATTCTGAAGGTAAGGTGGTAAACGTTGAAAAATAATACGAAAATGTGTCTTTAATTGTATACGTAGTTGAACCGATGGTTTAATATCCTCTTCGCTTAGATGGAACCCATAAAATCGCCCATGGAGGCACCGACGACCAACGGCACGACGCCTTCGGACCCGCCAAGTCTCGGAGTGCCGCCGTCGAACGTAAAGAGACTGCGATGCGCCAGCGTGCCGGTGACTCAGAACAAAGTGGTCGTGCCACGCAGCGCGGTCTCCCTGCCCTGCATGCCGATACGCGACAGCAAGGACAGTCTGACTAACAACCTGCCCATCATACCGCACCTTCTCAGTCCGCCGTCCACCAGACCCAGCAGTCCCACGCCGAGCTCGAGCTCGAGCAACCTAACGTCCGAATGCTCGGGTTGGGTCAGCAGCGGCGACACCTCCAGCTCGGAGCAGCGTCGCAACCAAGCCAAGCTCTCGAGCGAACAGCTGCGGCAGAAACTGTCGAAGATTGTGCCGCGCAAAGATCGTCCTCTCGTCACGAAGGAAAGCGTGGAGGAGAACTCGTACGAGGAGGTGCGGCTGCCGCCGCCGAAGATGTTCCAGGACGAACCGCCGCCTCCCGAGGAATTCCGCGATCCCCCGGCGCCGATCGACAATCCGCTCTACCACGTGTACGAGACGGTGAAGCAGAATAGGAGCCCGAAACAGAACAAAACGGCGCCCTGCAGTCCGCAGCGAAACCGGGATCGGGACAGGGAGGGTGTGTATGGCGTCAGGGACATCTGTCTGGATTGTTATCAGGAGGGCAAGGAGTTGTTGCAGTCCACGCAGGACGATTTCATCAATTTCAAGAAGTGCAAGGAGGAGTTCAAGAGGCAGATGAGCTTCTCGGGCAAGATCTACAGGTGCGTCGAGTTTTCGCGCATAATAACGCGATCAGCCCACCCAAATAGAACCGCTTCCTTAAGCCTAACGTCCACGGAGCAAAATTCGAAGCTGCTGCGAGCCAAAGGGTTTCCCCGACTAATCAGTGAAGCTCAGATTAGCTTAATTTAACACATTACTTTTTTAACAACCAGAGAATCCGAGCGATATGTCTGGAAAATGGAATGTAAAGTACCCTAAAAATTTGGCAGCAATCGCCAACTTCGAGTTATGCTTTATAGGTATCGGGATTCAGTTCTTTCTTTCTTTCTTTCCTTCTTTCTTACGGCGCTGTTTCCCAGCGCGATATAAACGCGACGATGCTTCTTGAAATCTCGCTTTCGCCTCCTTAATAGCGCTAAATGCCATTTGCATTTCGCTTTCGCGTTGTTTCGCAAAATTCTGTCTTTCGTAGTTAAGTTCTCTTCTCTGTCTACCTTACTCCCATCTAGAGAACGCGAGGAAGCACAGTTGCATTTACATAAACGTGCCCATTCCCTCGGATACGGTGACCTTCTGAATTCCTCGCCATCGGTTCAACCATTAAGATCCCATGTGCCTCTTAGTGACTACCCGACCCTGGCCTCGACCCTGCCGTACTTCCACATCAGCGACGAGTATCGACTCTTCTCGCCGGAGGGTGCGCACCTTATCATATGCGTCCACGGTCTCGATGGCAATGCTGCCGATCTCCGTCTCGTCAAGACGTATCTGGAATTGGGTCTGCCCGGGGCGCATCTGGATTTCCTCATGTCCGAGAGGAATCAAGTAAATTACATTTAATTACAAGCGCCAAGTTGTCAGAACGAAAGTGCAAAGCTCACGACTTTTATATTTGACGACGGAAACATTCTGACTTACGAATTTGCTGGCACAAGCTCATGCACTCTTCCTGTTTTCCGACTACCACCGTTTAAATATTGTTACCTGATAAGGACCTGGAGTAAGGCCGAAACGTAAGTAAATTACTGAAACATTAATTAAAAGGCGCAATGTAAGGGGCAATAAGAGCCGGACGCTAGATATTAGGTGCGGATATAACAAATTTTATAAATAATAAGGATAACGTCGACAATTAACTGGCACAATATATTTCGTTTAGAACATACAACGTTTCGACCAGTAATACTGGTCCTTATCAAGTATTAAAAAATTCTTAACAACCCATTAGATGTGACAGCAAAAAATGGGTAACATTGGTAGTAATATAAGAATACATGGAGGAACGAATCACTCTGCACAGTAACACATATGGAGTAGATATAAAATATTTTAAAAGACGTCAATTGTTGTGAAAGGTCGGTAGAAGACTAACCAATTTTATATTATTTATTATATATAAAATACTGTGACATTATTTTTTATACTCTAACTGCTGCCGTTATAACACACAATAATATGTTGACGTGAGGGTTGACGATAGGTTTTTTTTTTATATTCGATCGTCATTCAGAAGGATCACATGAATTAGTCGAAATGTTTGACATTGTTAATTTCAAGTAAATAATATCAAATTTGTATAATAAAAGGGGCTCAGAGTCTGAACAAGGTTGTAATGCCCGATAAAATTATTGTTACATCACGTAAATTACTGAAATTTTGCCAGTCTGGTCGACTATAAGCTTTGCATTTTCGTTTAAATTACCACTGGCGACGATAGGAGCTCTCAAACTCGTTAATTATTAGAACGTTAATCCTCAGAGTGTTAGTCGCAGTGAAATTAATTGCGCCAGTTGCTTTCATACTGCAAACGTATTTTAACTTCTTCAACTCAACGCGTATATCAATAAATGAATAATTGTCATTTGCAAATCTCAGAACTGTCCAAGATTCTAGAACCCCTTACTAAACCGTCATGTGTCGCTTGCATACGAAAGGGGGACACCTTCTCCGACTTCGAAACGATGACCGACCGATTGGTGTCCGAAATTCTCTACCACATTGAATCGTCGGGTCTGAACCCGAGGAAAGTGAGCTTCATCGGGCATTCCCTTGGGACCATAATCATCCGGAGCGCCCTGACGCGACCGCAGCTGCGTCCGCTTCTCCCTCGTCTACACACCTTCCTCAGCTTGAGCGGACCACACTTGGGCACTCTTTACAACACGAGCGGCTTGGTGAACGCAGGTGAGCCTGACAAGTGTCCGCGATGGAGTATCGCCCGATATCGCAAGAGCGCCGGTCTCGAATGTAATTTTTATTTCGTCACCCAATCTTGTATAGGCATGTGGTTCATGCAGAAGTGGAAGAAGTCCGGATCGTTGTTACAACTGGCCATGAAGGATTCGCCGGACGTGAGACGCTCCTTCATGTTCCGTTTGAGCCAGAAGAGCAATCTGCAGAAGTTCAAACACGTCTTGCTGTGCGGCAGCGCCCAGGATCGATACGTGCCCTTGCACTCTGCCCGAATCGAGCTTTGCAAGGCTGCCGTACGAGATCCAACGGATCAAGGTATCTCGCGTTCGAGCGTCGATCATTTTGCTTTCGTGGCCCGTTTTCTTTTTAATAAGCAAATTGATGAAGCAAAGACGTCCCTGTTCAAAGTAATAAGTAGAATATGACCAGATAAAACTATTGTTTATTCCCATTGAAATTGCATGTAACCTAATATGATCTGGTCATATTCTACCTGATACTTTAAACGGGGCTTTAATCAATTAGCAATGAAAGACGTTAAACAAATTAATTAGAAATCGAATCGTTTCTCCCGATTCTTCCAGGTGCCGCGTATCGCGAGATGGTGCACAACATTCTGTACCCGGTGATGTCGGCGCCCGGCGTCAGTCTCGTCAGGTACGACGTGCATCATGCTCTACCGCCAACGGCGAACGCCCTGATAGGCCGAGCCGCGCATATCGCCGTCCTCGACTCCGAGCTTTTCATCGAGAAATTCCTGCTGGTCGCGGGACTAAAATATTTCAGATAAGGAAAGAACAGTCTAGCGCACATGAAAAGAAAAAGAATTAACCGTAGCTTATTAAAAAAGAACAACAAGGACTCGAACGCGCGCGCGGATTCGGAAGGCGTCGCGTTCTTTGCGGCTTCTTCGACCATTCCGTGATTAGCGTATATTATAGACGTCCTGTCCAGCGTTGCCTCGCTTCTTCCCCCTCGCTTAGCTGTCTTCTTCCAAAGGAACGAACGGGATCACGAAGCGAGGCAATCCGATCTTTTTTACACGAGACACGCGCCGTCGATCGTCGATTTTGATATCGAACATTCGTTAGGTTCTCACGTGCCATCATGATACCGATCATAGTCGCGGACGTGGCAAGGTCACGCGCATTTGTCATGACGGTCGAATTTCGGATTCATTCCCGTTAACGCTTCATCGAGAGTTCGCCCCCGTGGGCTTTCGAGTCGAATGGACCTGTAGCTCGCCGTGAAACGGACCTATTCTCTAGTGACGGTAGCGGTGGCGGTGGTGACGGTGGTGGTGGTGGTAGCTGTAGTAGTAGTAGTGATATCGACCAAGAGGAAGAAGGGATAAGGGAAGAGGAGATGCAGGATGGCTTGGAAAATTCCAGCGTGTCGTGCACGCCGTCGCTATGAGCGATGCGACGTGCATGAATGAACGTACTCCAAGTCTCGCGTACTCGAGGACAGAAGAGGAATCGAAACGAAACCGGACCAGCGCGTTCGGCGGCCTAGCGTAAACGAAGCAATCGCGAGGGGACACGGTGTATGCGGCCGTCGTGCGGCACATCAGCTTCATCGGCATCGTCGCGAAAAGCGGATCGCGAACGTGGAAGAAAGGGGGACGAAAATTATTCATCGACACGAGCGTGCAGATACGACAGTTGAATTCGTGGACGTACCTTTTTTTTTTTTAAGAAATAAATAAGAAACGAGACTTTAGCGAGCACGGGCTCTGTCGTCGGATCAATTCTCCACGATGTACAGCCGCGCGTCAAGGGGAGAAAAAATAATAGTATTAATACTACAAAAGTAAAATAATAAAAAGTATAAGGCAATGCAACGACACATTGTCTAGTCGTATAGGAAAGTTACGAAACGTATGTCAATTGTTATCCTCAGATAAGTGTGAATGCTGAATGCGATGAGTGCGAAGAGCGGATGGATGAGAGCCGAGTACGATGCTGAGAGAAAGAGAGAAAGAAATATCTGAAAGAGAAAATGATTAGGCAAAAAGAGATAAAGAGTAAAGAGACTGAGGATGGAAGGAACGTCGGAGAGGACGTGGGATGTTAAGCAGCGTTTATCTACGTCAACGAGAGGACTCGAGAGAGAGAGAGAGAGAGAGAGAGAGAGACGAGGACGGTGACGGGTGTCATCAGCGTTTCGAACAAACTGGATCCCCCTATGGCGGTCTCATTGTCAGTGCGGTGAAACGAGGACTTGCGCCCTGAAACGCGACGGAGGAGAGTATCCAGGGTGCGAAACGGACGCGATAGCGCGATGACGAGAGTGACTAACGTTTCAGGTATATGAAATCCCTCCAAATGCTAGATCTCAATTGCTCAGAACAATCTATCAATGAAAAGCAAAAGATAACAAAAAAAAGGTGAAAAGAAGATTACATTAATCGGAGAGTGACAAGCGCGAAGCGTCGCGTCGCGTCCGCGAGTGCTGTCGCTGTCGAGATGAAATCGTCGTACGATCCAAGCGAGCTCGACCCTCGTCACTTAAAAACCATCTGCAGGGCGTTCCGGAACCGCTGACCTTAATTTTAATAATAAATTTGCTCGAAATAAATGTTCTCTTGATCGAAATGTGTTCAGAGGCGTCAGTAATTTTTTACCTATTAAACGATCGAACACGAACTGGGGAATCTATCATGTACCTAATTATTGTAATTGAAGAAGGCCAACCGAAATCTTATTGTCTCTATCTATTTTTACTTGTGAAAAATTCAGTGATTATATTAAATATATTAAAATGCGGTAAACGACGACTATCCTCGAGAAGCAGACCGTTAAATTCGTTTCAGATTTTATCGTTAAAATTCAAGGGTGAGTTTCTGACGCTCCGCGTATCGAGTAGCGGCATCAGCGCGAAAATGGCGCCTCGTACTTCGACGGTTACGGAAACAATTTTTGTGGGAGATATAGGAATTCCGAGAAATCAAATGGATATATGTTAGATGTTTGTATTGTGTACTATACAAATGTGCATTTAACATTTTTAACGAACACGATATGTCCATTGTATGTCCCTATTTGTGAAGCAATGTAATATAAAATAGTATTAATAAGAGCCAATATTCTGTAAACGATAATCGCGATTGTACATATACATATATATATTATATGTATCCACAATACACTGCAGTCTTATAAACTGAGAGCTGAAGTACGAGGCGTCCATTCCAGCGCGTATCAACAAATTATGGAGTGGAATGTCATAAGAGCTATTATATTTCAGCAGCTACGCGGAGAGAATGTTCTCTTAAAATTTATCCTGAAAATTATGTACTCGTGGGACAACGTGGCATTTTGAAGAACTACATATGGATCTTTTGAAATTTTGCCGTACGTTTTACTAGTAAAATGTGTGGTAAAATTTCAAAAATCTCTTATAAAATTCGTCAAAATGCCACGTTTGCCCACGATTGCACGATTTTCAGGATAAATTTTAAGAGACAATTCTCTGCGCGTATTCTTTTCCAAAATGAGAGATTAGAAGACTTCCCGCGAGGCTTCGATCAGCATCGTCGCGCATCGTTCTCGATATTTCGGAAATTTCGTTTACAAACGAAATTTGCAAACGTACGTTCTACACTTTCGTTTTATAAAACACGTATTTGCGGAGATAAACGCATGTACATGACGGATAGCCCTTTATAATCTTCCACTCCACAATTCTCGCGCTACAAATCTCTGAGCACACGCGCACACACACACACACACACACACACATATACACACTGTCCCGGGCGCAAACGCGTAGAGAATAATAATTTTTACAGCAATTCTATCGTAACATATGTGTTAAAAGCGGATCACGTGGATCATACATCGGCTCTCAATATGCGAGTAATATCGTATCGCATGCAAATCCCTGTCACTCGTATCATCCAGTGTAAACCATTTATATGCGTAAGAAACGTTTACGTGTATCGTCATGAAAACGATTACCTATAACCACCATTAACATGTATACTACAATCGTATATGTTGTTGCAAGCCGTTCTAGCCTGGTAATCGTGATGAACAGTTACATGAACAAGTGCAACTTTGCATCAGACTAAAAGAAAGCTTATGGAACATGTGCGAAAGTCGTCGCACTCCAGTCTCTCTCTGTCTAAAACTAAAATAAATTATTTTCCTGGACGTTCACCGATCTGACCCTTTTAATATCGAGATAATGGCAAGCACAGTTTTCAAAAATTACCTGTACTTTCTTCTTATCCCCGTAAAAATATCGACAAAACAACAATAACATGTGTAAATATAATCGTTTACTATCTATACCAATCTTTTGACGAGCTGCTTTTCGGAAAACGAATTTTCGAGATTTTATATTGTACAATACTTGAATGTACCTTAATTGAAATTCTTTTTTGTGTGATGTAAAATTATACTTGCTGATGCAAATTTATGTGCGGTATGGCATAATCGTGTATGATTTTATCGATTCAATTGTCAGTAACTGTCTCTATTGTTCCGAATTCTAAGTATTTCGAGTATAATAATTTTCACAGAATGTTGCGACTTCGGCAGAAAGTTTTGTCAGGAAATATAATTTATCGCGTAAGTTTTATTTGACGTAGGAAATCTCGAATTGAAATTAAATAACCGTGCAATATTAGTCACAATTCAGAGCTGGGAGTTATGTTCGTCTACAGTTGCCGACCTCTGTCGCAGATTTATGACGTTCGTGTGCCATCAATGAACGCGACGAGTGCGCATATGGGTAAAAAATTCATGTTCTGACTGTCCCTTTAATCAAATTTTCACTCCGCAGCGACACGTTTATCAGGTAAATCGCCGCGTATATGTTGTACCCTCAACTGCGAATAAATCTCGCCGATGACGTTTACGCGCGTCATGTATCGATTGCGAGAAAGACAGGCCATCTCCTCTCTTTGTCTGTTATCAATAACGCGTTACAAATCGTGCGCGAGAAGGAGATTACAGACGGCGGAAAATGGAAAAACGGAGGTTCGGAGATCCGGAAAGCTTTTCGATTTGCTCCTTCGCGAGGAACACCGATCAAAAGGAATTTTTATTGTTATCCTATTATTTGCTCAATTATATCGTCGTTTCACGTTGTAATCGACTCTGTAATCACGCTCTAGCCGCGATAATTGCAACTTTGTATACTCTCGTCATGTAAACTTAAGTTTTTTTAACTTACCACCTAAGGCAACAATTTTCTAGAGATTTATCGGGGAACGATGAGAACGCGATCGGATCAATGGTGATCGGGATCGCGATCGATCGAACGAGTTCCGCGTTCCGTTTCTCGACATGTTTTAGAGAGATTTTCTCCGGACCGAAAAATCAATTTCAGGGACATAAAGTCGTTGTTGCATTTTTGGTGGGTATGTCCTTGCGTAATTTACGATTCGTGTATTCATTCCTTTCCTCTATCCCGTGGCGCCATCCCAGCGCGGTTGGGTACATAGCGAGATTTTCTTTATGAAATTATAACGGCCTCTGAAGACACTTAACGAATAATTGACGAGTGAAATCTTAAATACGTCGGGCAATTCTGCTCTTATCGGACTAGCCAAGCGTTCTTCGGGGGCCCGTGAGAAATTTAAGTATAGATACATAAGAGAATTAAAGGTAACTAGATAGAAATATAAATTGATACAAAGCAGAAAATTGGCCGTGTAGAGTATCCATTGTGTGTTTTTCAAGATTGCGTAACAGTCTAGGTTTACTTTCGTTTAGTAGGCACATAAAGTTTACCTTTTCAACTTGATTCCCCCCGTTAATACGAATACGAATTGTATATACTCTGTACCGTTAAATAATTTCAATATTTACATTTTCCTGGAGATTAAAAAGTTAAATTGATTTCTGAAATTTCCGCTCCTATACTTTACTTTATTCTCCAGTAAAGCGAACGGAATCGGAGAGCCATAAATTTTAGAGTGACGAGGGCTTTTAAAGTGATTTTTGAAAGTTAAGTGCCAAGGCAGTGCCAAAAGCAGAAATTGCCAGTCCGACAACGATACCCTTTTTCCACTTTGAAGCGTGCATCGAAGCATTCATCGACACTCAAAAAAAAAAGGAGAACTCGCTATCGTATTCCGCTCCTGTCACGATTATTAAGCGTGTCGTGCAGCTGGGTCCGATAAAAAAAGCGTCACCGTGTAATCCTCAATCGAATCACTTGCGAGAAAGAAAAAAATGTAAGAGAGCGGGAGAGAAAGAGAACGCGAGAGAGAGAGAGAGAGAGAGAGAGAGAAGCGCGAAAGAGAAAAAGAATAAAAACCGCAAATATGCTAACAGGAAGACACAATCGTCTTTAAAAGAGGAACACCAATGAAGAAGTAACAATGTATACACTATACATAACATATGAGTATACAAAAATGAATAAATCTACGTATACATAAAATGAGAGATAGATTAATAAAAAATCTCAAGCCATTACACATCATTGTTATTCACCAGTTCGCCGAGGGCGTACGTACCTTACCCGATACAATCGATGTTCTCTCATTGTCAGCGGAAAGTTCGGGTAACCGAATTCGCAGGATCATCCGCGGGATATTCAGTTACGAATTTCTAATTCATTCGCAGGAACGTGCGATCGCCAAGATCAAGGATGCAATAAAGGCACAGCGTGATGGCTTAAAAAAGGGTCCGATTTAATTGACTTAAAATAACAGATTGTACGCTACACGCGAATCTCGAAGAGAGAGCGCGACATCGAGACGAGGCGCAAAGGCGGAAAACGTATTCATAAAAAATAACAACCCCGCGAAATGTCACGCTCCGTGGCATTTCTCGCCGTACGATCAAGTGTAAATACTCGTTTCGCAGAACATTCCGCATCGAATAAAATTTCCGCCAATTTACAGAGACTAATAGCGGCATCTCTGTGCACGGATGCATCGCGTTCCGTTCGATCGCATGTATAATTCTCGCTGTCACGCGTGCCTACGAATTGAGGGTAGAGATTTATAAAAAAAAAAAATAACGTGAAAAAAAATTATATCGCACCTACAAAATCATGATTAAAATCGCGCTGAATCGCCGTCTCTCACGCGAGGCCACGCGTTAATTTGCGTCGATAAAAATTTCCGTGTTACGGCTAATCTGCGAGAAGCGGGAAAACGACTTACAAAAACTTGCTTAATGCGTAACGCAATTCAACTTCAAGCCTCCCCCTTGCTAACCCTGTTTGCGCGCCTTTCCTGCGGCAAATTGAATTTCGTTGTACAATTTAAGAAGCTCGTTTAGGCTAATTCTGAAACGCTGTAACAATTAAAACGCCCCTCCCCCCCCCCCTTTTCCGTCCGCGAATAGCAATTCATTCCTCCCCGGGATGTGTTTTCCTCCGCAATTTTTTCCGCGTAATTTTGGGCAATTAGAAAGTCAGCCGAGACAATGCTGCGCCTTCTTAAAAATTGTAAACGCTATTAGAAAATAATATCCTGCACATTTTGTCGAGTGAATAATTTTCTTAACGGTCGGCATTAATTAAAAACGTCGATGCAATTTCGTGTATCTCTCGAGAGGTATTTTTTCCCGTGTTATTTTTCACGTTCGCACGATAACAACAATATCAATTTATTATAAATCCTGTACCATCGGTCACAGGTTGTTTACTCGATCAAATGTACGGAACATTATTTTTAACGACATACGGGCGCGAACTTGTAAGACATGACGACAGCGTCGTGCCAACTGACGCTTCAATTTTTAATGACGTTTAATCGAGCTCGTGTACGACGTACGACGGTTCGTCCTGCATCTCCTTGTCGTCGCTGCTCTCCTCCTCGTAAAAATTTCCAACACCGTCGGCCATACCGTCGGTGGGACCAACAACGTGCATCGACTCGCTTACATCCATTTGCTCATCCTCCTGCGCTGAGATTATAGCGTTAGTCCCGGCAGAGCCCTCGCCAGGTTGATCGGACTTTTCCCGATTCTTCGTCGTCGCCTGGCCTGGAAAGGTCACCACGTTTAATCCATCAGGATTCCCGTCGCGCGTGCGAAAAGGTGAAAAGTCGCGGTAAACGTGCTGCGACGAGCAAATTTCGGAATAAATGATCCCCCGCGTGCTCCGCGCATCTCGAAGATCATTAGAGGGCGCGAATGTGACTCGCGGATCTTTTTCAACGGGCGCGGAATACATTTGCGGATAATCCACGATGAATTTGGATTGTTCGCCGACTGGCTCTCCGCCAATAACGCTTTTACAAGCACTGGGCGAGCTTCGCGGACGCTTTAACGTTCCTCGCGACGAAAGTACAGAGAACTTTGCGGTGGTAGGGTCGATTATGAGGTGCGAGCCCACCGTGCGCGTTTATTTACGCGTATCGTAAATATGTATGGAGGCGTGGAGCGTATGGCCGAAGGTTTAATCATCTCCTTTGAGGGGCCCCGCGACAAAGGCCGCCGAGTCGGATATTATACTAACCTTGGCCGAGATCTCGCGCTTTGCCCAGGGAGTACTCTCGTGCGTTCGCTAAACCCGCTATCACACAGGCACTGAGCGCGCTGCGACTAAGATTCATAGGGGCTGCATCGTACCATTCATTGTAATCCGCGTCGTAGCACTCGACGTACGCGATTGTACTGGATCCTATTACGATAACGTCATTCGTTTATAATCGTAAGCCGCTTATATTTTCACGCGAAGGTGAAAATCGCTCGCTGGCAACCGCGTAATTTTCCCTCGCGGCTCTCTTACTTCGCATTTATTACATTTTACGCGTCGTCACTGTGCATATTCCGAGTCACGATAAGAACCCGAAAAAAATTCCCAAGAGCTCACCCGGCACTTTTAAGAGGGTCGACTAACGATTTCATTTTTGCCGAGCCGCGTCTCTCTTTCGTTACAGCAGAGAGAACATTACAGGAGGGCGTGTTGTACAGGCTGTTGCAATGACATACAGGTCAGTATTATGGCGCGCATGGTTGTTCATAATTGCGTTGTGAATTCGGTGTATTAAGTGAAAGCAGTTGTCGCCACACCCTCAGAAAGGATTTCTGTTACCGAGGCAAGAAATATTCTTGACGCATTTATATTTCTCACAACCTCCCAAGGAAAAATGAAGAGTCAAGATGACGTCAATTTCATGTCATATTGACCAAATTTATGTCATATTATCATCTTGACTTTTTATCTTCCTTGGGCTCATTTAGTCTAAAAAAAATAAGACAATATCGAAATAAAATCAATAACTATTATTCTCCTCTATGGAATTAGAAAAAAATTGACTTACTATATTGAGACAAGAGTAACTTGTGTAAGTGTAAGTTAATATATTCTTGCGTTTAAAATAAATTGTCCCTCCATCTTGCAACACGAAATTCGCGCCACAATATTCGACAAAAGACGATACGTACTATCATTTTATTCTAGATTTTCGAACTTTTCATGTAAGATTAAAATGTTCCTTTCTCTATAATAAATATGATTGGCACTGTATCGATCCTATTTTATGATGCATTGAAGTGTAATAGCATTGGATCCGGAAAAA
>NW_011967245.1:1489045-1530884 GCF_000949405.1 Vollenhovia emeryi | reverse complement strand
ATTCTTCTGTGGTGTCGCGGAAAAGCGAAACGTGGGTTTTTCTCATAGACACATTAACTAAAAAAGACCATAGGCTACTCATGAGACAGTGAAACCCTGAATGAGGGCATCGATATTTGACAAAAGACGACACATATTGTCATTTTATTTCAGATTTTCGAATTTTTCATTCAAGATTAAAATGTTCCTTTCTCTATAATAAATATGACTGGCACTGCATCGATCCTATTTTATGATACATTCAAGTGTAATAGCATTGGATCCGGAAATTTTTTCCGTGGGTGTACTTTTGCGACTTAATACGCCGACTTCGTAACGCAGTTATGAGCGACCATGCGCGCCTGCACCCGTCATATTGACTTGCACGTCGCAGCAACACCCTGTACATTTCCTTCAACGTTACGTTCCAGGAGTATAATGAATCAGAAGAGTGATAAAGGATCAAAGTAGCTGTTTTCTCTTTTTTTTTAGGATACCATTGTAGCCGCCGATAACGAAAATCATATCGTCGAGGATCACCGTGGCGAAATTGCTGCGTGGGGTAAACATCTCTGAGATTTCGTGCCACTGATCCGAGTGATTTGGCGTGTAACGTTCTCCTGAAATATAAATGTTTATTTTTTCTCGAATGATACCACTCTTTCCAAACACGTAAACCTGTCATGTCGAACGCCCGCGCGTGGAAAATATTTAACACGCGGTTATACAGTTCGCGGATACTAAAGACTACGTCATGTACAACGGACGTGCAATTCGGGAATGTCGCGCAGCTGACGTAGTTACAACTGAACGAGGCTGTCGTTGTCTGCGCGAACGTTTCAGTATCAAACTCTAAATCCTGACAAATATGCGGCGCGTCCGCAAAACTTTCTTAACTAATTAATTATTAACGCTTACACGTTAACACATTTATATGTTACACTCGCGTATGCAAAATGATAATTGCCAGACGTTTACCATCTGGAAACTATACAAATTGAAGATATTAAAAATTGATTGTTTCCTTTAATGAATCTTTAATAATATCTTAAAATGACAAAGTATCTTTTGATTGATTGCTTTCCCCGAGTAAAGCATTTCTTTCTTAATAACGTCTCAGAAATAATGTCGAAGAAACTCTCCAATCACGGTTGCAATTATTGATAATAAATAATAACGGCAAGAGATAACCGGAATTGTGTGACAGTAAGTTAACTCTTTGACTCTTCAGGCGTTTTCATCCTAGGCAAGGCCGTAATATCCCCGACAGGAAAATATTTAGCAAATTGTGTGACGAAGTCTGACGAGATAAAACTTGAAACGCTGGAATTATGCGTACATATTTCGAACATATGCAGAAATAGAGACCTTTCATCAAATATTGATAAATATTTGCACAATGCATGTTTAAATAGTATGTCAGCAAAACAGCTGCGTTTTGGCGAATCAATTTGGCAGAATATTTGCACAATCAAATTGCTGTCGTGTTACGACAAGCTGTCGCTACGAGGCGTCTCATACTCTTAAGTGAAATTCACGCGAGACGAGATAAAAGCAGGCCCAGCGGTAAATCTTTCTTAAACATTTATCGCGCGTAACTGTTGCTGGGCAATTTTGCTTCCAAATGTCAAAATAATTGTGCACGATTTATCCCCTAAATTGAGATTATCAATTTTTGGGCAGACACCATTTAGAAATTTCATTCCTACAGAACCCGCTGCGGTTTGGCGGATCACCTTAATGCGATCATTGTGAAATTTCCTTCTTTTGGATGATGCAGTGATTGCACAATATTTGAGGCATTTTCCTATCGGGGATTGCAACTGCCCGAAAGCAACCTGGATGCCTGTCATGGAAATGATTCCGATCGGACTTGTTCAATTATTCCCTAGATTCCTATTGTGTTTTCTGGGTGAAACGGGGAATAATTCCGCTCGGAATCCATTCCGAACGTTTCCACGACAAGTGCCCGGAAGCCCTGGCGTTGCGTCGAAATTGTAACAAACGAAACTAACCGGAGCTCAGTCTCTCGACGCCGCTGAATCCGCCGAGGGCGTAGAGACTATCGCGGAAGGTGACCAAGGAGACGCCGGATCGCGGGCTGATCATCGAAGTGATGTTGGTCCACTGATTGGTCTCCACGTCGAAGACCTCGGCAGAGTCGAGGACCTCCTCGCCGTTGAAGCCGCCGACAATGTAGATCTTGTTGTGCAGGGCGGCCGCGCTCGCGTCCGATCGCTGCCGATGCATGGACGGTATCATCTCCCATTGATTTCTCTGCGGCTCGTACCGTTCGCCAGAACTCATTCTCGTGCGACCATTGTATCCGCCGAGCGCATAAATCTTGCCGCCTTGAACGATACCAGAACAATGCGCAATAAGTAGACAATGGAAACGACATGAAAGAATGGCGTGGCAAATGGTCTTTCAGTTTTTTTTTTATTTAAAAAATACAAGGATCTGTTTTAACGTAAATAATAACGCGAGGGGAAAGAACTTTTTGCACGATTCTTACAAATACATTTCTCTCGGTTGCCCATTTAAACAATAGCTTCTCTTCGTTATTTTCAAACTTCCACCGACAAAGAAAATCTACCGTTGTTTCAGAGTTGTTTGCGAAATCCAATTTAATTACGCTCAATATATTTTTTAGTAACATTACGAAACGGGTGAAAGTAAAGATTGCCGAGTTTTGAGTTTTATCTGTCTAGTATCCAGTGCCATTTAACGTTAATGAGAGATAAAAGTCGGGGAATCATATTTGGAAAAGGATTCTCCCTCTGCTGCTTCGATTCTTATGCTGCAGAAAACTCACCGTGTGTGCAAACACTGACGTAACATCTGGCATGATACATGCAGGCTCGTTCCCGCCACGTTTTCATCGTCGGGTCGAAATATCGTACCGTGTTAAAGTGCTCGTTACCGTCAAATCCGCCGATCATATAGATGAGATTGTTCAGAACACATAATCCGTGATAAGCCCTCGGCGTTACATCCGTGTTCACTGATAGAAACCATCTGTCAGCTCTAGAGTGCATATTTAGGTAAGTTACAAAGCTCTCGAGGTGTTCTAACATATGTGATGTTCCAAAGCGGAGCTTGTGCAAAGTCAATATATTCCTCCCGCGATGCCAAAATTGCACTATGTGTTCTCTTTAATTATTCCCTTTCTATGATATATACTGTGTATTGCTGTATTACGTTGTTAAAGCACTCAATATTAACGATCACTTCTGTGACTAATTTATGAAATATCGAGTACGCCACAATGTTTAATATAATAGAAATTAATAATATAAAAAATAAGCAACACGTATATACCGATGTTGGAACAATTGAACAATTACAAGATAGGACGAATATCTGTTTCCTAAGGAACATCGACTGTGAGCGGATTAGAAAAATACATTATTTATTTATTTAAATCCTGCACTGAAATCCTGTATACGCGCAGTAATATTTTTGGGACCTCTGAAATTTCGATTTCCATGGAAATTTCGTTTATGCGATTTCACTTTGTAGGAGCTCGGCACACCTTGTGTCGTAAGTCTCCACAAAACTGGTGGGCGAACCAGCACTCCATCCGCCGATGGCAAAGAGAATTTCATATGGGACTCGAGGTCTCGCAATAGGATTTTTCAGATCAATCTCGCCGTTTTGTTTCATCTCCCGCTCGGTTAGATAGGCATTCACAGGGAGCAGTATTCGTTGGCACACCTTAGAGAGTTCAAGTAGATTTAACGCTAAGCTAAAATGTTATATAGAAGCGAGAGCCAAAAAAGAAACGTGTGAATAATAAAGCTAAAAAAGTGTAATGAAAATTATTGTTCGCGCGATTCTATTTAAATTTATATTTTTATTACAATAATATATTAACAGGTCGTATAACATTTCGCGGTCTCTATTTCAACATTTCGATATTCCCTTTTGGAGTAAAATAAAAGCGTTCGTTAAATAGGACGCGAGTAAAATAAAAGCATTCGTTAAATAGGACGCGAAGCGTTGATACGACTTTAATGCTGTAACAATATCTTGTTAGGAAGTAATTGCGAATGGAACATATATCAGGGCTACGCCTAACTCCGTTATATTCGATTCGAAGTGAAGCGAAACAAGACGCGAGGATCAGCAGTACTGAAGGTAGGAGCTCACTTTATCCTTCTCGACGAGCTTCCAGTTGACGATGTTATTAATGAAATACTTATGACTCATGAGACCATAACGTATACATTCCAGCAACCTCGGTAAATAAACCCGTCTCTCCTCGGCTCTAGCTTCGACCCACGTCTTGACGGCGTCAAACACGGTCTCCTCGTTTTTAACATTGAGCTCGTCGTCGCGCAATATTGCTTCCAGCTCGTCGCAAAGAAGATCCTTGAACTCCGCGCTCTCCTGCAGTACCCGCTTGAAGTGATGACGTATGTACTTCCGGCCCCGTTTCTCGAGATCGCGGCAGAAGTAGTGCCGTGCAAATTTGAAAATACCTGTAACAACGGCCCGAGTTATCTCTAACATAAATGTTACGAATTGCTCATTCGGAAAATCGAAAATCAACATCCAAGTTCAGGTACGCGCAATTTAACTTTCGAACTGTTATCTCTGACCTGGCGGAGCCAGGCTAAAATTATATGTACACCGTGCTGCTATCTAACGGTTAATTGTACATTTATATTTTATACACGGGTCCGCTTACCTAAGCAATTTTCTGGTCGCAGCTCCTGCAACAAAAACTGGCAACAGAGCTGGACGATTCCGAGCACCTCGAATTGATCGGCAAATGGTAGTAATTGCTCGACATTGTCGGCATTTACGTTACAGGTGCCCGTGTAGGCATAGTCGAGGATCAGGCTGAAGATTTCACCGGGGACGGAAATAATGACCTCCGTGGTCTCGGTTTTGCCGCCTTTCAGGCTGTTGGTGAAAAGAGCCTTGAAATAGGGGCTCACCGCGGATAATATGGCGCGATGGACCGGGAAGACTTGATCCTCCGAGCATCTTATGACGCCGTCGCACAGCTGCTGGTTAGCCCTGAAGCCGATAGACTCGTCACAATTCTGAGAACGTTGCACGTATTTTATAATTAACCATTTATACAAAGTATCTCAGACTTGCGGGCGAGCGAGCGCGCGCGGGTGTGGAGATTTACGGTGTGGAGATTGAACCGAAGCTACGTAATATACCCGGATAAATTGATTCGTGGACTTTGCGGCGTATCAAAGCTAATTTCGGCCCCAGCGTTCTCGCAGGAAATACGCAACAGCGCGCGTAGAATCAAATTATTAAACAGAATCGCTAAGTTTTACTCTTAAATGCATTTTCTGTGCGAGGGTGCGAGAAAAACTCCTGAAATTACTCTTAAATCGCCCCTCGTGTAGAACTGCCGCGTAACAATTGCGAAAATTAGCTCATTTCCTAAAAGCCGGCAAGCATCTCGTAAGCTCGCACTATTATCTCCAAACCGCGCATTGTCCCGAGAGAGATTGTTAATAATCCGCGCCGCGGATGGTGGCGGAAGGGGAGGGGGGGGGGAGCGCCTTAATTACGATGGCGCATGATTACTGACCTGAGCTCGGACCAGACCACGGGGAACTCCACGAGGGCGTAATTGGACGGCAGACACATGCATTTCCTGATTCTCGCCGACTGCTTTCGCCTGGACTGCTTGAGGAGCCTGCTGATACCGGCAGCGGTGGCGTAGTCCACGTGCGCCCGGTGTCGCGCCGAGTAGGTCAATACGCGTGTCCCCGAGCTCCCTACCGCCTCTTCCGCTTCGCCGCTTCCGCTGAGCTGCCGGCGGTTCTCGTGTTCGTTCTCTTCGCAGACGCGAGTCCCGATAGCGCCGAGACGCGCGGCCATGACAGACGAAGCCCAAAAATTGGCCGACTTCGAGCCGGTCCGATTTTACGTCTCCCTTCCTCTTTTTCGATCTCTCGAGGGAATCACAGTTGGATCAACACTCGGCGCATTCCTGCCATTAGAGGTGACCTATAAGTCTTCGTTGCAATTGCACAAGACGGTATTTGCGATTTTGACATTCGTAGTCAAGATGTCTGGCGGCGAGAAATAAAAGCGGTGGAAGCCCATTGCATAATAGAGCTTTATAATCAGGTGCTATTTCATCAATGAACTTTTATTAGAGATTGCGGGATATTTTCTCCGCGTTCTAAAAGTTAACGTATACAAACTTTGCGATCGATTTTTGATACATACAAAGTAATTAGAACTCTGCGATAAATTGTTTCTCCAAAAATACAAGAAAATACAAGAAAATTAAAATACAGATTTTCAACGCTTCCATAAAGTTGTTTTACCTCACGCGATTATTAAAAGGACCACCAGCATATCTGTCACAGCTTTCTCCGCTGTTTTTCATTAAATATTTCACGTAATATAATATTATATTATGATAAACTTTTTTTAATGCCGCCAACATTTTAGTAATAAATATATCATTTCTATATTTACCTTTATAATACGCGATGTTTTATCAAAATAACAAAATAAGTTAAATTTAAATTGAGCACTGCCATTCCCAAGTGAATCTGACCGTAGTATCGATGCTTTTCTTCTAATAGGATATTTTCTCCTTCCATAATAAGACATTTATTTAATTGACTACCCAGTTTCTTTGTTATTTCGTAGCACTATAATAAACATAATAAACACTACAGTAAACAGGCTTCGCGGCGCCCATGGTGATGACGTATGCGTATAGGCTCCGCCTCCATATCAGATCCCAATAATTAAATGTTCTTGAGAATGAGAAAACGTGTAAATAACATGAACTCACATTTTAGATTATTGGGCCACTAACATCTTGCTCGGACCTAAAGGCGCTCTCGTTTGTTCGATTTAAAAAATATACAAAATTGCCTTAATGATCGCGCGGCTAAGCTTGTACAGCACTTTTCCGCGGGTAATTTTTTCCCTATTTTTCTCCCATTAATCATATTGCGATAACACGCTATTTGCGTGTACCAGCTTACGTTAACAGAAAGCAAAAATCTAACCAGAAGTTATTTCGCAAGAACTCGCGCGGGCATTTCCCGTTTCCGCAGGCATCTCGCCGGAACTATTTTATCAGAATTTTGTTACGGAGCATAAAACGCTTTATCACGTCTCTCTCTCTCTCTCTTTCTCTTAGCTTCTAGTAATATTATATCAACCCTCGCAGATAAAACGTTTCTAACCCATTTACGATCTCGCAACAAATAAAAAAATGAAATAATCTAGAAATAAACGACTTGAAACATAGAAGCCATATTGAGGTAGGTTACAATGTATAACATGTATCTCTGGTCCGTAAAAAGATTCAATAAAGAATTATCGGTTTTGCAGGCAGAAAGTTTCAAGTAGATTTCCAATGCCACTTTAAAAAGGAACGTTCTTTCGTGCGCCACTCAGCTGATAATGTGCCCGTTTATAAGGGATAAAGGCACAAAGCGAAAACGAGGAAGCACAGTTAGAGAGAGAGGGAGGGAGAGCGGGAGGCAGATAAAATAGACCGGCCTTTAATATATTGATTACTGTGGGCAACTAAGACTCTACTCCTTTATTCTGGATGGGCGCGTCTTTATCTTTCCGACATACGAATCAGTAGCAAGCTTTTCTGAGAAGTTTCCAAGAATCCCCCGCTCATCTCTCGCGCTTCCATTGTGTTAACCATTGCATCTGAGAGGCGTGCAATAAAATTCATAATTGTGGAATAATTATCTGCGTAAAACATATCGCGCTGTTTAATCACTTGCCTACTATTAATTGACTTCGAGCGGAAAGTTAATTGCCACGCGCTCTCGTGGAGGATAACAATGTGGCCTTTCTTTTTCCAGTGGAAGCCCTTTTCAACCCGACTCCGCAAAACATTTTTCATACCACCCGGGAAATAATTTTACTCACACTTCTGAGTTCACCCACGAAACCCTCTTAAGTTAAATCGGTGATACAACGGTCCCGGGGACTGTTGGGCAATTTTTCACTCTTCTTATTGCCATGGCGAAGCCCCTCGTATCTGCTTCTAAACGGGGCGCTGTGCCCAGCTCGTTGATAAAACAATTCGCACACCGGCAAGAATATCGTCTCGGCGTTAAATAAATGTGTATACCACTGGCGCGGAGTTAACATTTACAGAATCTCTCGCAGGAACGCTTAGGAAAGCTCCCCTCTTTTTCCCTTCCCGCCGCAATGTTCTTTAATTTACCCTTTACTTTAGACAATGTCGATTCTAATTATTTTGTGCTCTCTCTCTCTCTCTCTCTCTCTCTCTCTCTCTGTCCCCTCTCACTTATTTTCTTCATAAACTTGATAATTTGCACAATCTGTTTGCTAGAAAGAGATTAAACGTAAAAGTGTAATGGCTGTGCGACCCGCAGACAGATGATGAACCTTATATTTCTTTCATACGTTTCATTCCTCCGGTTGTTCTTGCTCCTTTTTCTTTTCTTCTTCTATTATTTTTCTCTTTCTCCCTTTGCAGTTTCCCTCTTGTTTTTCTTTCTCCTTCAGCCCCGAGTGCCTCTTGACTTAAGAACTTTAGTGAAGTCTACCATCGTATGAGTCCACGAAGTCTATTTCCTACATCGCGCGAGTGTTTACGTATTCAAATTTACACCGTTTATACGCAGGAAGTACACATAAATTCTACAGATACAACGCGTATCGTGGGTACCGCATGAAGAAATTAGCGAAATGTCTCGCGCTAGAGTATGATTGCTTTGTAACTCGAGTATTTAGCGAGTTTGCTCCACGACAGTTTACACTTGGAAATGTAAACTCCGTGCATAGAGTCGCCTGGATTTCCCGCAATTCCAATTGCTCTTCTTTACGCGAGAGCCCACATTGGCGCTTAATCAAGCGCGCGAGTGAATTGGCCGATAAAAATTGTCCCGTGAGATCAACAGCGATATTTCTCACGTACAAGTGCATTAAAATACGCGAGAGTGACGTGGGATCTGCGCAATTGTACGGAAATTTACGTAAAAGTTCCCGACATACATCGCTCTCAATTTACAGCTGAGATACATATGCAAATTCGCGCACGGACACCCTCGCACAGGTCTTGCATTACCGCGCATGCAGCTGCAATCCAGCACGCGCATATGCATGTTCACGACTGAGCATAACGCACCCGTTACTAGGTGTTACGCTTTTGCCCGCGATAATTGTAAATAGCGATAGCGTTTGCGTTATGATTCCCCATGGAAATGGCAGCCACAGAGTCGATTTGTTCAGGCAACATTGGCAAATCTCGCGATGTAATATTTAAATGAAATTCTACACTAATACTCTGTTAATATTTTAACGCAAAATAAATGCAAGTCTTAAAATAATTTAAAATAAATTTTCTGTAAAATTTACATATTTTTTGTGACAAAATAAATACTTCAAAATGTAATTTTTACATTTTACAGATGTAACGAGTTAAACGACGGTTTGAAATCACTCTCACTTATGTTATACAGAATAAAATCACCATTTTATTCTGTAAATTTTAACAAATAAATCTTGTTACTAATAATATAGGACATATGTATTGTGTAAGATTTAAAAATAAGTAGACATTGTATTGTTTTAATATTCTTTTTAGTTATTCCTTTTTAAAAAAGAGATGTTATCAGCGCGATGTTATCTTCACTTCTCCTTTAGATTCATAGTGAATGAAGATTTGTGATTTAGTAATATACATTTGTATGCATCAACTATTGAGGTAAAATCTCGAATCTTAGTAATTAGAATTTGAGTAACAACGATTTTTGTTTCGAAACATTTTCTCGATTGAACAGAATTAATCGTTAATTTAATCAATACCAATAAGTCCGCAGAATGATACGCAAAACGTAGTAACAATCACGGAACAAAGTAATGTAAAATATTAAGTACGGAATATTCCATTATGTAGACGGGGCAACGAATTCTCAACGTTTTTTTGTTGTTTTTCACTCGGCGCGGTACCGTACGACGTTACGCGGGCCAACGTTCACCTGAAGGTCGCTGCGTTCTCACTCGCTCGCCGAACGTCGAGCCGGCAGGCAGTGGCGAGAGTCGCTCCGTGCGTGGTATTACTTTTGCGTTATCGGTTTCCACGACTCGATCGCGACGAATGTTGGGATAAAACGCTATCAATTTGTACACCTTGATCAGTAACGAGTAACGTTCCTCGATTATTTATTAAGTTTCTACAACTTGTAATGAGAAACGAAATTCGCTTTTCGCGCTGTAATTTGCTCTGTCGTTCTTTAATTTTTCGTGCGTTTCGCGGTATCTCACATCGCGTACGGGAGTGCCCGAAATTTCGCGCGATCGATGATTTTCGCGAGTGATTGTGAGTGTTGTGTGAGTGCAACAAGGAAATCCGAGAGGAGGAGGAGGCCGAGGAGGCATCGGGCAACAACGGAGAAATCGGTGAGGTGAGTGTCTTACACTTTTATGTTATTTGCTACTTGTGCAAAATAAAGTATCTGTTCTGTGTTTTTATTTTATTTATTCAAATGATTCGAATGAGGATTCGAATAAGTGTTAGAGACGTACGTATAAAATTTTGTGAGTTTATATTTAAAGGAAGACTTTTTCAGTATTCTATATAATTATTTTAATAAATACCTGTTTTTTTAAATATAAAATATAAAATATATTTAATACAATAATTTTGATTTTACATAATTACTCTATAATAATCATATACATATTTGTATTTTTACAGTTTAACATATGCAGCTGACGATGTACAACTCTGCTGTTGCGAATCGTATCAGTGAGTGACAAAATACTTTTTATTTTAAATTGACGTTGCACATACAATTATTTCTTTGCATGTATACAAATTCTTACAAATCTACAATGCTCGATTACAAACTGCGCGCGCGAAGCGTGCGTTTTGTCATTTCCAGTTTTAATAATTTTACATTTGAGGTCAATTAACACAAGAGCAAGATGTTAAATTAACACATGGATATGTTAAACATTTAACACAAAAATTTTTAACGGCATTTTTTTAAACAAGAAAACACATGATTTTCAACTGTGTACTTTCAATTTTTCCTTGAATACCACACTATTCGTGATTCGCAGTTTATCATTCGTAATTTATTATTTGTCGATTCGTGTTAACTCTTGGACAACTTTTAACTTTTATCTGTCGCTACAGAACTTGTGTCATAAGTCTACAGTTAGTCAAGTTTCAGTAATAGTCAAAAACGTAAAGAATTATTTGACGCCAGTACATGATTAACCAATGTAGAAAAATTGCTAAACGACGCTAACTGGCAAATTCTAATTAAAGAAATTTATTGCGAAAAATATTACCTCAACCAGGGTAATATGTTTCGCAATAAATTTCTTTAAGTAGAATTTGCCAGTTAGCGCCGTTTAGCAATTTTTCTATATTGATTAATCAGAAAACCACCATTTTCGTCAGAAAACCGCCCTGCTAGCGAATCACTGCGAATGGCGAATTGCGCACGGCAATTCAACGAATTTTTCCTCCACACTATTCACGAATATACAAATCACGAATCGCGCATAGTGTGGCGTTAGCTTTATATGTGTATAAATTTTAGATTACATCAACCGTGTATAAATTATTTTGATTTCGTTCACATTTCGAAACATTACATTGACGTGCGCTTAAATTAAGATCGACAGAAACGCAGCATCGGAAGAAAATGCAAAACATTCTGCGGAGCGCAGAAATAAGTCGAGGAGATGTCGCGCAATAGATCAGTAAAAATTAATAGCCTTGATTCAAAAGTGGTACAGCCGGAATTTTTCAATTTTATGGTTGCGAACTTTGGCGAAAACTCCCCGCTAGCGTACGTAACTGGCTGCCAATCGTCCGAAACGCGTGGAAAACACATTCTCTAACGAGCATCGAGGGCATCGATATCCTGAAAACGGCCGAAACTTCAAATCGTGTTTACCCGCGAGAATGGAAATAAGCGGCGAAATCGCTCGGCGTTAAGTTAATAAAAATGAAATTGTCAATTTCGCACGTCAACGGTAGGAACGTTGCAAATTGTTTTTTCACGAGTATCCGTGAAACATTCAACGCCGCGGGGTGCGTCGTTAATATTTCGTTGAATATCGCGTAATAAAGATGTATTGAGGATTAATTGGTAGCCTCGATTGCAGGCACCCGCTTTTAGATTCCAGCAAAACAGGATCGTAAAATGTAAAGTAGAAACGTTCAATTTATGTACAATTAAGTGAGGTGGAGTTCTGAAATTATTAAAAAGTTCTCAAGTGTGTACTTTTAAAGCACAATAAGTTATAAATAATTAAGCTTTCAATCGGCCATAACCGGCACACTTTTAACACAGAAAATTTCTTGCGAAAAATATTACCTCAGCCAGGGTTTGAACCTGGACCCTCCCTACTCTCCAGGCGGGCGTCTCACCAATTCGACAGTATAATGCGTTACGTAAAAATTTTTGACACGCTTTATTAGTACTCGAGGTAATTGCCTTGGCAATTTCGAAAGGCTGCTATGCATAATAAAAAGTCGTAAATGGAACCTACCTACAATTTTCAGTTTTCAAAGTTCGGAAGCCTTTGAAATAATATTAAAGTCTACGCGTCGAAGTGGCGCATTGATTTCCTTTCGTAAATGTATTTTGTTTACATTTTTATTTAACTATACTCAAGCGAAAGAATATTTGGACGACGTCCGCGATAATTTTTGCTCGTGCCCAATTGTGCAAACGAAAGTCACTTTCGACATGCCTCGATAATTTATTCGAGAACCAAGTCTCGTATTTCGTACACGATCGTCCATCCGCTCCTTCCCACATTCCCTGGACACACGTTTTATTTCGTACGGTCGATGGAGCTCAATCTCATCATCAGATTCAATTTCAATTCGCGAAATGCCCCGATAAATGAGAAATACCGAGCGGCGGCGAATTGTCAAAGGATTGGCGGATAAAATGAGGGGGGGGAAAAAAAGAAAACATATTAAATCCGCCTTTGTACATACCATGCTCGGGGACCCGAAAAATTTGTCGCGCGGAACTAAGATGGATCGTTCGAGATTTTTGCTCGGAGAGGAGCGTCGTCCTCTCGCCAGTCATGCTACTTATAGGCTGTGTGCCGCTACTTCAATGAATACACATTGTAGCGTGATGATGTAATAAGTAGTTTCCCATTTACGTGGTAGCAATCAACGTTTTATTTAATTTTGCAGCGCGGCGCCGACGGAATCTCGCTTAACAATAACAGTTTCCATTGCGACGTCTCTCTTGCGTACTCAAAACTGTTGTATTGTTCTAATGAAAATAGCGTTTATCACAGTTGCCACGTTAAAATGTATCATCACATTCACGGCCGCAGTTCGCGCGATAAGTACGGAGGAAAGTCCTCTGTTATGAGATAAGTTTCTAATATGAGATAGAGCAGGTTTCCAACGTCCAAATTCAATCAAAAATCCTGTTTCGCAATGACTGTACGATCTAAGAATGAATTTTCCGCTAAACGGATTTTCGCTCCGAGGGCAATAAATTCGCGATGGAATCAACTGATGATGCCTATTGATTTGACAGAAACCCCGGCTATTCCATATTAGGATCCTATCTAATAATAGGGGACCCTCCTCTAATATTAATGGTCGCGCAATTTCTGACTCAATACAGAAATACAATGTGAAGCGAAAACAGACGAAGAAAAGAGGAAGATTCAGAAAAACGAGCGCGTCTGTAGAGACGCCGCGTACATAGCGAGAAATGTCTGTCTATATGTAAATCTCTCATGTGCGAAAAGTCGCGGACCTACCGAGAGATATTTTAATCCTCGAAATAGTTTTTCGGGGCGGTTCTCGCCGAGCCGAATAATGCATGCGCATATATCACTTTGTCGGATAAAAAATGCGAAGAAAATACCGAGCGGGAAGTGTCGATCTCAATTTCCTCGCAATGACAGCGTAACTGACTGCGGCAAATACAGGCTGAATCCCCGAAGGTGAGCTATCGCGAAAGATCTTTATGCGTCTTCCCTAAATCTCGCGGATCGCTCCGGCGCGATTTACTTAAATGTTATCATACGCGGATTTGAATCCCACTCGAGATATATTACGCGTCACCCGGAGGAGTCCGCTCTCGCACGGTCGATGGAGCTCGATCAGATTGTTAGGTTCAATTCCAATTCGTCGGATTCGCCTCCGGTAAACGGAGGGACGTCCAACGCAGGGAGATGAGAAAAAAAGAAGTAACAGCGTGGAAGCTTAATTTACTTCTTCGACTGTCTGCGTCGCCGTAAGAAGCGATCGTCCGGCTGAAATTGCCTCAGACGTATTACCCGCCATGGCCTATTCGAGCCGAATTAAAAATGATTCCACTTTAATTGACAATTTATCCTAATTGAAGTTTAATAATTCGCAATAAGTCGAGTAATTCACCGAACGGTGGGGAGTTTGCGCGATCAAGTTGATGAATAACGGGGAGATGAATACTGAGCGGCAACAAAACTGTTATTAAAGCGGTCCTGGAATTTCCCCTTTTAATTTGCGAACGCTAACTAGTTTGAGTTGCCACGGTTTAGCGAGCGAGCCCCATAGTTCTGGCCAAGACCGTCCATAACTCCGGTGTACTTTGGTAAACTTCGCATTCTCTTCCGCTTGAATTTACTACGGTCTAGCCCGCGGTAATCTGGGTTACTGGTGAAAAGCATAACCGTTCCGACCCTTCGTACTCTTTTCGTGCTTACGTTAACAGTTCGACTTTCCAACGTGTATTGATTTTACATGGTCGTGGGGCCACCTCATTGGATTTGCAACTTTCGCTTCAATCCGCGTCTCGTTTCAATCTACGGAAGATCCCGGATTCCGCGGTGGATAAAGATATAAATGGGAGAAAGGATCCCATCTCGATTCTCATCAGTGTGAGACATCAACGAAATTAACGTGCGCGCCGGAGCCTCGACTGAGAACGGTTATATCAACGTCCTGTCGTTCGAGTTCATTAAAACGAAATACAATATTTTTATTACTCAGTAATAAGTGAAATTGGTTAGGACTGCGTGTTAAATGTTTTATTAAAATATCGTCAAAGAGAAAAATTTTGATATTCCAACGTGTATTGGAATGCAATTGAATTAGTCGCATTTAATGCGAAACCTTTCTACAAAGAACGTTATGAATTTTTTGATATATAAAAGTAACGCGAATAGCTCTATATTAATGATACACGAGTTTCAAAATACTTTTCTAATTGTAAACTTTAATTTGATATTACGGCGGGATGCGAGGCAGGAGAGAAATTCAAGAGAACGAGATACGACTTTGATTATTTTTAGAGATACAAAGTTTGCAATACGGTCGCGTGTCGGTCCGCATAATATGCGTTTATATCACTGAAACGTATACACACGAAGGGTCAAAAGATAAATATAAAGGACGCGGGCCGTAAAAATAAATGTCTAATTTTATGGGTCAGAAACACGCGTGTGCGAATATAATTCCCGTTCCTATCTTCTCTCCTCTCCGTATCGAATAATCTCTATAGCGTACGCCGATATCCCTGCAGACTCCCGATAACTTTCCGCGGACCCTGCGACTCGAGTGATCCGAATACATCGAAGGGACTAAAACGGGAGATTGTTGGGTGTCGTGTAAGGGACCGTCTGGACGAGGCGCGGAAACCCCGAAGGGTGCACACGCTGACCGCACGGGACCGCGCCGGGATGCAGGTTCCATTTCGCACGGGCGAAGGCACCCAATCAAGCTCCAGTCCAGTTTCAATTCCGACCCGCGGAATGTCATCGCGGTAGACGAGAAGAGAGCGAGAAAAGGAGAGAGAGAGAGAGAGAGAGAACGAGGGACCAAGGGAAAGGGAGAGAAAGAGAGAGAACAATTTGGATGTAGGACGACGAGGTCGGGGGAAAAGTCTGCGGCGACGAGGAGCCTCCTCTCCCTCCCTTCTCTCTCTCTCTCTCCCCCGCTCCCCTTCTCGCTCTTTCTCCGGCTGCAAGGGGGGTAGGTAGGGGATGATCTGGCCTACCCTCTGGTGCTGCTGGCGCGCGCGCTGGTGCTTTCGGCTTCCCCGGGACGGACTCGCGCTCTCACCCGCCGCCGCTCTCTCTTCGTCGCCGCGAGATCGCGAGCGCGTCGTCGCGCGTCCCCGTAAGAGTAGGAGTGAGCTGGCCAGAGCTGCTGGCTCTTGCTCAGTCAGTTCGATACCGAGCGCCGAAGCGTTCGGTTCGCTCCTACCCCGGCGTTATCGTAATCGCGCGTTTTCCCATCCCGCCACCACTCCGGAGGCACGTCCGCGCGCGCTCAACGGACCACCCTCTCGCCCCCTCCCGCGTATCCGGGGTACCTTGCCGGGGGTGCGCTGACCGGGGGATGACGGGGCACGGAGCGCGCCGCGGAGTTGCCTGCGACACGCGGGGACGTACCGCGGGACATGTGCCATGCGCTCCATCGAATTGAAAGAGCCGCGATAAAGTATCCCGGGGACCGAGGAGGCTGGGCATTTCGCGATCGCCCAAGGTTTCCCCGTTCTTCGCTTTTAAAGTCGCCGCTTTATGAACGGAAACGCTTATTACGTGTCGGGCCGGACCGGTGTGCGGGACAATGCTCTGGACCATGTGCACCCTTGAGGGGCTGCGCTTTGTGAATGGGCTTTTGAATTCCCGGTCCGTGGCGAGCGGCGGCGAGACCGCCAAGGGGACGGCGCGCCTCTTCAATGGGGCCCTCGTGCGAGGATAGGAGAGCATCGGGAGAAGAAAACGCGGCTTAAGTGCCATCGTTAACGATCGCCTTGTGAGTACACTCGACGGTACCATTCGGTTTAACGCGTGCACCACTACCTGTTAAAGCTCCCTTTTCACGCCGTTCACGTCGGCGACGCACTTGGAACGCGTAACAGGCGGTATTTACGTGGCTCGGAGCAAGACAACTAACTCTGACAAGTCGAATCCCGCCGGGAGGGCGAAAAACAAGTTACCCGCTCGTGTATGCGCGGATTTTCCCTTTGAGCAAGGCGCTCCCCCCCGCGCCAGCCGCGAAACGAGTTAACACGAGTTCTCGCCGTTCCTCGAATTAATACCGTGGATCGTTCTAATGACTTGCTGGAAAACGCCGTCCTTGGCGAACGCGGTTCCGCGGAAAGCCGTTTAATTTCTTAATTAGCGAGCGCGCCGATAAGACGGCTCGTTTAATTGCTCGCGTGCGCGATTATTCGCGCGGCGAATTAATAATTTCGCGAGGAAGCGACGCGCACGGAGGAATGCAGCGGGTAATATGCCGCACACGCCGTAGAGTATGCGCGGTTTGCTCCGCCGTGCACGGTAAATGGCGGGATGGTTCATAGTGAGCGGGCATATCCCACGCACTTCGCATATCGACCCTCTTCTGACAACTCTCGCCCTATTAATTAGGCCGCTAAGCGATGTGATTTCGAATACCAAAACAAACTCGGCAACGGAACGGATACGCCATCGAGTACCCGCTTCGCGAATTGTCAACTCGTGAATTTCCTTTGCTTTGAGATTGCAAATTTTTATCGAAAAAAAAAACTCTATAAAGTCGTCTAAGATTTCTTTGTTTCAAAGTTACTTCGAGCTTCTTTATAAATTGGTGTCTCGAGATTTCGATATAATTGACTTTTGATTCATCGTTAAAGAGATTTGAGATTCTTGACGGAGTAGTAGAATGACTGGCGGCGCGTTGGAAATTCGCAAAGTTAAATAAAAGGACCTATACAACTGCACACTCTTATATCTTATCCAATGTTAAGGGGTGTGAGAACCGGTTTCAGCAACGCCGCTTAACTTTAAGCTTAACTTAATTCATTATTTGTTCTCTTTCCGACTATTACTTTAGAAAGAGACAAACGTGAATTAAACTGACAATAAGATTGAAGTTAAGCAACGTTTGATGAAACCGGGCCTTGGTAAAATTAAATAAGACTAGACTCTATAAAGTTGTCTATCCAAGATCTCTTTGCTACAAAGTTGCTTCGGGTTCTTTTATAAATCGGTGTTTCAAGATTCGGAATATGAGGATTTCGATATAATTGATCGTTTATTTATTGTAAAAGAAATTTGAGATTCTTTGACTGGCCGCGCGCTGGAAATTCGCAAAGTTAAATAAAAAGACCCGTACGATTGCACTCGTATATCTTATTCAATGTTAAGGGGTGAGAACCGGTTTCACCAACTTAACTTTAAGCTTAGCTTAATTCATTATTTGTCTCTTTCCAACTGTTGCTCTAGAAAGAGACGAACATGAATTACACTAACAATAAGATTGAAATTAAGCAACGTTTGATGAAACCGGGCCTTGGTAAAATTAAATAAGACTAAACTCTATAAAGTTGTCTATCCAAGATCTCTTTGCTTCAAAGTTACTTCGGGTTCTTTTATAAATTGGTGTTTCAAGATTCGGAATATGAGGATTTCGATGTAATTGATCTTTTATTTATTGTTAAAGAAATTTGAGATTCTTTGACTGGTCGCGCGTTGGAAATTCCCAAAGTTAAATAAAAAACCCCGTACGATTGCACGCACATATCGTATCCAATGTTAAGGGGTTAGTGGAATTAAATGAGATGCCAATCGCGTAATTTAGAACCAGTCGCTTTTGGCGATTTCTGTAGAACGAGGGAACAAACATGTAAATGACATTTCTCCGTCAGTTTTTCAAGCGTTTCGCTACCGGATATTTTAATTTTCTGCCAAACCACATCAGTTCACGGTACGCGATTGAAAATATTTTTTAATGTTTTAATATTACTCGACTATGTGAAGACACGACAAGTACTTTTTTTTTTAGTATTTATGGTAACTGATCTCAATGATATACATTGGAAAAATATGTAAATGTAATCTTAAACTTCGTCGCGGCGAGAAAATGGCACTGCTTCCGAATTCTCTGGAAAACAGCGGGACAACTTTCTTCATTTTTGAAAAATAAAACCGAATGGTTTTTCGCGCATAAATCAATACTCCCTTATTATCCTGCAGAAAGTATCGATACTGAAAAATCTCAATTGTCCTGATTGCACTCCGGTCGAGGTATCTCGCAAGGTATTCGCTGTTTGATGACGTAAATAAATATACGAATCCGCCCTTAAATTTGTCGTTACGTGAAAATTGCTTCTTTCGCTGTGACCGTCGTTCAAGTTGAATTACAATACCTTGCGACAGAATTCTTGAAGCGTTATCCAGAGAGCTTTCAACAAAGGGTCAGATTTGCGGGGGAAAAATTTTAATTAAAAAAATTTCGAACGAAAAATTTCTCTGTTTCGGCTTCTACCTTTTACTTGCACAAAAGCTTTATTGGGGCACAAGAACCTGAGATCTCTTTAACGCCGAATCATAAGTCAATTGTATCGAAATCTTAATATTCTGAATCTGGCAACAGCAATTTATAAAAGAGCCCGAAACTAATTTTCAGATAAAGAGCTCCCGTATAGACAACCTTTATAGAGTTCTTTCGCTTTTGATTAAAATTTGCTACCTCAAAGTGACGAAATTCACAATTTAACTTTCTTTATTTAAACATGCAGATTACTAATTCACAGAGAAAATTCACGCAGTCGCAATTACTTCCGTTTTAACTCCGTTTTCTTTTCTTATTCCTTCGACTCTGATGTGTATATATGTATATATATATACACGTATATAATGTAATTTAATTTCTTCGTAAATTACAGCAGAATTGCGAAGCGTCGTTCAAAGGAATCTCTCTTGCATTAACGTGTACGCCGTACAGTGAGAACTCCGCAGGTTTTCCAGATACTTGATAATCGCGACTCGTTTTTGCGCCGTGCTAGAATAACTCGCCCGTTCTTGTTTCAAACGGGACACGTGAAATTGGGATGCACGGACAGCGAAGTGGCGGCGTTTTCCCCGGTGCTGCGAAATAGTTTCCGCGCACGCGAAGGGGACCGCCCTTAAAAACGTGGCTCGGTGAAAGGGAAAAAGAGTAATTCCCGCTGTCGCGCGCGCGAATGAAAAGGCTGCGTATTTTTATAAAACGGACGGCGTCCCGAATTACACGCGTATCCCGCTGGAACAAGAGTCGGACAAGCGCGGGGACGGGAGGTTATTACGTTCCGGCGACCCCGCGAGACTGTAAACAATATCGTAAGAAAGGCGACGTACATATTTGCAGATCGTACGCGGCGTCCGCGAGGATTGCCGCTAACAGTATAAGCGCCTCTTTTTATCCTATCGCTCCTCTCGCGAAGGTGGGATGAAGGTACGCGCGGGAAGTACATGCATCCGGAAGAGCCTCTTTTCCGCGCCATAAATCCTTCTCCGCTTTCGAAAAGTTTCCAGAGAGATAAAGTCGAGGTGCACCGTCCAAAATTGCATCCGACTTGTTCCGCCGAGGTTTTACGCGGAGGCGCGAAGGAGCTTCATAAACGCGAGAACGAGGGGTCCGCCCCGTGCACGTGAATCTCTCTTTTTGAGGAACTTTTGTCATTACGTTAATGAGGTCGGCGGGATGTCTACCTTCAATTTCCGAATGGCACGTGTAATATGGAATGAAATCGACGATCAAACGGGGGAGAAGGCGAAGAAAGCGAAAACGAACAAAGTAAGTCTCCTGCCCCCGTAATACTTTGCTCAATGGGGTATTGAGAAAAACCGCTCGCGCGGACGGGAGCCCCGGGTGGAAAGTAGCCTTTTTCTCGTTCGGTGATATTGAATATAGCGTCCCAAGGTCGTCCCGAAGCTCCGATCGTACCCTTTATTAGGATACGTCCGGAAGCCGCCGTTGATCCGCCATTATCGCCCCTGCGCGGAATACGAAATGAAAGTGGCTCGCCGTGGCGATGTGCCCCCCCGCGCTTATTTGTAACTCCATTACCGCGTAGCGACGATCGGGATTCTCAGAGCGGGAATCGCAACCGAGACACCGCGTTTTTATAAATTGCGAAACGTCCCCGGCAGCGGCGACTCGGCGATTACGGCGGCTCCTGCATAAATCGTCCAAAAGTGGAAAGAATTGAAATTTAAGTGTGTTGCAAAAGTTTGTCTATCGGTACGCGAAATTTCAGACCCGGTCGCCGAGGAAATAAAATAAAGAAAAAATAGTGTAGCTGTATCTCTTGACATTACAGTAAACACCAGGTAACAGTTACGTAACATCAATATTATAATTTCCTGCTCAACAAGATGAATGTAATATAACAATCATGTTATATTACATTTACATGGTTAAGTAGGAAATTATAACATTGATGCTATACAACTATTACTTGGTGTTCACTGGGATAGGAGTTATGGGTCGTTCGCAGAAGCACTTTGAGGATTAATATTATTTTATAGGAAAAGTTCTTAACAAACAACGAGATGAAAGTAATAAATGTCACGCGGATTCAAATGTGCTATTAAGTATACGAGATCACCGACCTCTGCGAGCAAATATTTATTATTATAATAAAATCGAAAGATACAATGTTTTGAAGAAATTTGACAGCTCTATGAGACTTGACAATACCACATATTTTTAAATGTTTTTAAATGTGCATATATAACCTAGCACATCAATGCATTTGATCAATAATGCATTAAGTGATATTTTTGTTATAAAAATTAAAGGGGCCCCGCCAAAGTACCCACTCGGGCTGTCCGCGGCTCCTTTTCGACTATCGATATTTAAATGTCCCCCCGACCGCTGCCGCGTAACAATTTTCGGTGCGTCCCAAATCCTTTCCCGCGACTCGCGCCGCGCTTCTGATATTAAAATAGTAAAGTTTGATAAAATTACGCTTTAAAGTTGGCGTGCTCGCGAAAGTGCACGGACGTGATTTCAAGTCCGCCGAGTACTTTCGTGTCCGCGAAGAAGGTCATGTGCGAGGTATTTCATGCAGACGTTGCCGGGCGCGAATTTACATATATGGATAAAATCTGGGCTACGGTGGAGGCGCGCGAGCACTCGCGGTGCAATTCTCGCGATCGTCTGTAATCCTCGATTATAACGAAAAATTGAAAACGGACAAATTCCGATGTCCGATGAAAGGGGATTTAAATCATTAAGCCGCGCGCGATCCGGTCAAAGCTGGATTATTCCATTGTAAAGTGTGCAAAATTGGTAGAGGAAATAAACGGCGCCAATGGAGGGGGGGGAGGCATTTAATATGCAACGCGCGCAAATTTTATTTAGCCCGCTGATTGAAAACTAACATATCGCCGCACGCGTCCTGTTATCGTCTCGATAGCGGAACAACACGGCCGTGCTTTCACCCGCGAATAAGTTAATCGCTAAAAATCCGCACGGCCGCCCCGCGGTGCCTCGCGACGAGTTAATTTCCGCGTTTTAAAGCGCCCCGAGTATCGATTAATAAGATGCTTTAAATAAAGAGCGTCTCGGCTCCCCGGTCGTCGCATAGATACGATGCAGACGATGATAAAGCGGCCGGCGAACGGTGACGGTGACGGATCGTATTTTCGTAGCGACTATCGGAAAATACAGCGGCGGCGTTTTATATAATGAGCCGGCAATTATCTACGACGGAGAAATATCGAGTGCGCCTGATTATAGGTATATTTAGCGCACGTCCCTCTCGACCGGCCTACTGGAAAACATTTACAGCAGCTCACCGTGATTAACAAGGAGGAAGTGCCACTCGCGCGACTTTCACGAGCCGAGGACACGCGCGGAGTAGCATCGGGTAAAGGATCGTCTACAATAGATGAAGTAAGAAGTAAGAGTAGGAGTAAAAAGAAACGAATCGTTTCCATTTCTTACCTGCAGCTCTGACGCTTACTCTCGGCGTAATTAGAGCGCAGTTCGACCAGTGCTATAAATATTTTAACAAAATTATACCTGTACTTTAGCTTTTACACTGATAAGTAAAGGTTGCGGTTTCCTTACTCCTTACTGCTTACTTGCAATGTAGACGGTCCTTAGAAGAATCCGTATTCCCTCTTTATACGTTCCTCTTTGTGGATTTAGGGGTCGGTTCGCCGGCTCCCTTGGAGCAAAGTCGATAAACGTGTCAACAGAATAAAATGCGAAGGGCTCCGCAGGGGAAGGGACTGCTCGTCGGCATTTAACTTTCTCGCTCGGCACCTACGGGGAATTTGAAAGTTCTGTTTTCGTGGGCGGGCGCGCGCGTTTCGTTTCATCGATATTGAAGTTCTATTAAGTAATACAGCTGTTATTTTATTGATATTAAACTTGTATAAAGTTACAGCTGTCATTTTATCGATATTAAATTTCCATCAATTCGCGGCACTCGACGCCGGCGCGTATATCGCTGCGTTTCGCGCACCGTTGTAGAAAACGGATTATAATGCGGGTAATAAACAATTAACGGCGTGCAATCTGTATTTTGCGAAAATAACGGGATTGTCTCGTTAAATTCTGACCGTAATTATTCCACGCCAAGCTACAGATTTTAGGGGCGCCGTGAAAGCCCGGCCTGCCCCAAGCTTTAGCCAAGTTTATCCCGAGGCTGCTGTTTCAAGTTGGATACCGGAGTTGTATCCACATCGCAAAGTGTCGGCCGGGTCTGCTCTCGGCGGCTAAACATTTTCATCCGAAAGGCTGCACGCAACATTCAATCGGAAACTAATCGCTTTCGAGAGCGCGCCGATCGTTGCACCGAATGGCACAAACTCGATCCCGTGTAAATACAAATAGCTGCACGTGTATCGCGAGCGGGAGACAATATCGCGCCAAAATGGAAAACCTGCCGCCCTGTCGATGTTCATCACTGTCTCTCTTTATCGCTTTTTACTTCTTCAACTAGGCCACGCGCCGTCAGGATGAAACTGTAGCGCGCCGGCTGCAACCGCTACTGCAGCCGAACTCCCCGTCGTCCCGTCTTAACTTTAAGCGGCCTGGCTTGCCTGCAAATATTTGGGGGAGTCAGCAAAGTCGTTTCCACATTCGCGGAACAACCCCGTGTGCCCGCGGCAAGAGAGACACGATGGTGATGAGACTATCGCATGACTGGGAACGTGGGCCCGTGTCTGTACAGTGTAACTGCCGGAATGTGTTTCATCCAACCGCGGAAGAGAGAACAAAGAACGGAGAAATGGCAGTCGTTTCAATATTTAGTAACGAAAATTAGAGCGTTTCGGCGAATTAAGCACCGAAAGTGTAAATAATGCAAAACTTGTTATCAGTTAATTTTGTTTGACTTCGCCCCAACAAAAGTTTCATGGCTGTAATCGCCAAAGTTGATTGCGAAATAAAAGCCTTCGGTTTAGCAATCGTTTCCCATTTGTGCCTCGTTAGGGAATAGTCGAATTCAAATTTACCCCGTTTGCTTTTATCAAATTAAAAACGGTACCGTGAATCAATGCCGCGGGTATATAAATGTATTTTATGATCAATCAGAATTTCCATCGAGATTTCAGTTTTGAGATAATTTCTTACGCGAGGCTACTGAAATTAATTACTCGAAATTGCACAATACTTAACCGGAACAATTGAGGAAGATTAAAATTTATGTTTATTGCAGTTAATCAAAATTTAATTGAATCAAATTTCACGCTCGATTAAAAAACTCGATGCCACTTGCCATCTCGATTGCCATCGGATATTTTACTTGCAACATGCCGGTTTTATGATTTAATCTCGGTTAATGATATGTACAGAGTCCATTGGCGCGAGGAGTTGCTTAACAAATTCGCTAAATGCTCGGATCGTTAAAAGTCGAAGCTTTTAATTAAAAGCAAATGCCGGCTGGCACTTTCATGATTTCCTCTAGGGCAAAATTACAAAGCGGGCAGCGCGAAGTGGTCTTGTCTGAGCTAATAAAAAATTCATCTCAGCGTACAGAAATGAAAAGGTCTTGCTCCCACGTTCAATTTCGAATTTAAAATATCAGATGCGAGGCGCCCGGCTTGGTAATCCGAGAACGCTGCATTTTCGCCGGGATACTTTGTAGCAAACGATTATAATTTCAATGATATTAAATGGCGCACGAGAGCGGGAGGGAATCGCGATGTAAGACTCCTTCCCTGTGTCCCCGGGCTTTTGTTATCAGAAACGATTCGTTGATTTCCCGCAATCCCCGCGTTTTCAATTTACGATCTTAGACCGCCCCCGCAGTTATTGCGCCATGCATAAAATATGACCCGAGAATAATAAAAGTGACCTCTCCCCCCCCCCTCCCCCTCTGAAAATGAACGATCTTTTCAAACTTGCATGTCGGACGGGAGCCCGTTGGGCTGCTTAATAAATGATTTACGAGCCAGGCCGCGAGAGACACGCTCGTAGGGTGGTGGGTTTTTCCGCGGTGTATTCTTCTCCGTTTGCTCCTTCACCGGCGTGTCCACCTTCGAGCAGACACCCCGGCGTGTCTGCTCAATATGAGATACAACGTCCATCCGTTCTCGTTGCATAGTCGCGCGCCCTTCCCTCCCCGGGGACCAGTGTTTTCCAGGCGGATGGCAGCCGCGCGGATTCTCTCCGCGGTTTTGACGCGTGTCTTTCGGGCTCGCGAGTGACTCGACGACGCTACTAACAGGTTGTCACGTGTCACGGGGAAATAAATGGCGCTTGGCTTAAGGCCCGAACACACGAAAAACAACGTAAGCGGTAAAACTTGAGACTCGAAGGAAATGCCCATCTTGAAACCGTTTTGAAACCGAAGCAATGCTGAAAATTCCGATCGGTTGACAGTCTTAGGTCTTAAATTCTTAACAAATTGCGTGAGGCTTATTGTCGCCAGTGGTAATTTACAAGGGGGAAATTCTTTTAAAATATCGACCAATGTGGCATAAAAAGTGATATCTATTTAAGTCACAACGTTTCGTTTCAAAGCCTGATTTTCGCGTTTTATTCGAGATCCACTAAATGTATGGTTGCAGCTCGAAAAAATTTAGAAATTAACATCGCTATTAAAGTCCACTGACTACCGAGACACACATGACATTACGAATTTGCTGCCACGGACTCGTGGACGCATTTTGTTTCGGCATAAAATTAGTTTGTTCAGTCAACGCTAGACTGCACTTGAAAAGGACCCGATTAAGAGGTCGAAACGTTGTGATTTAAATATACATATATCACTTTTTATGCCAGACCGGTCGATTTTTTAAAAGAATTTCCCCGTTTTAAATTCTTAATTTGTATTTGGCATAATTTCGCAACAAGGTTGGGCCTGCAATTATTCTGCGATACCGTACAATGCCTATATATTTCTCACGTAATTTATATGTAAAACAATTACTCTTGGATCCCACTTAATAAGGACCTAAACCAAAGCGTATTTAATAAACGTGGCCAGCTGAGGTCGATTGAAATTTGAAATGTTATTAAATTCTTGAATGCTTAAGTTTTTCCGCGTGTTCGGGCCTTTACTGTTGGTACATTGTAGTAATTCTTGAGACACGAACGACCGACCATCGCCAAACTAGACGGACGGTGTTCGGGTTTCGCTCGCACAAATGGCAGAAAAGCACCTCGTTCGCGTTTATTACGCGGATCACCTCACGAACGAGCAGCCGCCGAGATATTAAGCGCCGCTAATTAGAAAAGGTATGACCATTTATTAAAATAATTGATGGCCGAAAATCGATTTCAATTTACGGCCGCGGGTAAACGTGCAAATTCTAATTGCGTGCATTACAAGGTAATAATATGCAAATATTGCAAATTCGCGGGGAAACAAGTTAATTAATTAACATTTTGGTAGTCGACCAATTCCGTACTCTGCAGTTGACAAGACAGCAAACGTTGGGGCACGTTTTGCCTCGTGCGACGTCCCGTTTTGTTAACGCGCGCGCGACAACCGGCGGGGTTCTCAATCACCTCCCTCCCTTTCGCGCGACAATAGACATTTTTTATTCAGTCCCACGTTTTCCCCGTATATTTCCATTTCGCGGAACTTATTCATTTGTACGGCCGCTTTGTACCCGCGAGGAACGCGCGCACGGCAGCCGGTCACGTTGTATAAAATGATTGACTTACTGCTGGTTGAATAACTGGCCACAATAACGTAACGAAATCAATAATCATCCAGACACCGCAACTCTGTTGTCGGTGATTTTAGAGCGCCGCTCCCTCACCCCCCGCCCCCATTGTGCCCAGCTGTTCCGTGTGTTACATCCTGGAAATTTAATATCTCGAGAGCGACGACCTTAAACTGCTACCCTTTGCGGGTCTTTGATATCATTGTACGCGCTTTTACGGAATCCCGCGTGCCGGAAAATACATTTAATAATGCAGTCGCTCGTTGTTGCATCTCAATGGTGTATTATACAATTTGAATCGCGTGTTATACATTTTGAATTCGTCGCGTCCTCCGGCCGGAGAGGATCTTAATGCGCGTAGAAACGCGAAGCCGCCTCTCGCGGGGACATTCGCGGAATGCAAGTCTAGGGAGCACTCTCTTACCCGCGATGAGTAAGGCATAATTTCGAGAAGCAGCTCCTGTTTTTCGTTGCGCTCTATTTTACATCGGGCGTTGAATTATTTCGCGCTTACCCCCCGGCGGCGCGTAGAGCCGCGCCCGCGTTGGAGCCGATGTCTCGCGGAGTATCGAACGCCGATGAGCGTGCTAAGACGTTCCCGACTTCCATAACAACGTCTCGCAAACTCCAGGGCGCTATCACCCACGCTGAAGCCCACCTGTGCCACTTGACATTTCCGCATTGTTACGTCGGAATTGTGCGAGACGCGCGTCCCGCGACGTCGGCCGCTGTTGGACCTCGCGCACGATCGGCGGCCGAGCCGCGTGCCCCGTGCGATTCGGGACGGCGATTAAGGGAGGACTAGGGGAGAGACTTCGTGGCCTTCGCGAGACCATCTTCCAGGGCATTGGCTCCCCCGCTTCCTTAACAAGGTCCCGTTAAATTCGCCATTTCGGCGTCGGGCGATCGATACTCCTTTTCTGAACGATGCACAAAGTTTCCCGCCGGCGACGCGGAGCGGAGGGGGGATATTAGGGAAAAACGGACGACATTGCTCGGACATGGGGGTGGGCGGGGGTGGGCTACGAGAGGACGGAATTGCTACCGAGGTTCGCAGCGTCATACGCAAGGTGCCTCGGGCTAAATATTGATTTCTGTTTTAAACTCGCGAGCAAAAGACTCCTTCCTACCGTAAACAATCGCGCGGAGTGCGCTTTACAAAATGTAAAGCGCAACGTCGCAACGCCGATGTTCCGTCAATAAAATGAAATTAAGTTGCCAGATAATTGAATGGACGACGGCGAGCGTGCGCTTACAGGGAATTGATTGTCCGGGCGTTAATTAAGCGCACGCGGCCGCGTAGGGACGAAAGAAAAATACGATCGTTATCGCGATTGTCTCGGTAACGAGACTTCACTGTTAATTTTCTAATTAACAAGACGTATTAATGTCTCATTTATATGGCATGTTTATGGCGACGTATACGCTGAAGCGCGGTTGATCAAAGGCGTCCTATGTACAAGCCTTGGCGTTTGCGGCGGTCGCCACGGTCGGCCCTCGGTGGTCAGCTTCCGTGAAACAATGTGAATTTCTCGAGCGCGTTCGTTAAACGATTACGCCGGCGTATTATAGAATACAGCGCGTAGTCTCGCGGGCAATAAACCATGTTTTCACGTTTCGGCGGACACAAACGGCGCGACGCTGAAGGGACAGTCGCGCGTAGAGATGAAAGAAACAGATTGTTGTTTACTTCGAAGTAAAAACCGAATTAAAGATAGTTTTTTTCCTGGTAAAAGAACCGTCTCTTAAATCAAAATCTGACAATCAGATGCAAGAATTCACTGAGCGGTTGTGTCTCCTGAACGCACTCAGGGTGCAAACTCATAGAGCGGAACGGTTGTCACTAAAGTGCACGCTATCTCCAGAGGCTGTGTTACAAGTTAAAACTAAAATGCGCTAGTTTCCAAAGATATATCATCAGTATCTGTACTCATTGTCAGTTCAATATAAGTTAATCAATGAAAGGACCTTTATGTGTCTTTCATGGCATTTTTTATGTAATTCGTGAATTCCCAGTGATTGAATCGACACGTTTATTCAAACAAAATAAGTTTTGAATTCGGTCCTCGCTCCCTACCGAAGTACCGGCAATAATCTAGCTATAACCCGAGTCGAAATTTTGGCCCTATGTTGAACCTTCAATTCTATTATATAGTAGGACCTAAGACAGTAAAGGAGGTCGAACTACAAGTACAAAATTTACTCCCACTTTGAAACTGATAGTGTCGGAAATTTCTACTTTTGCCAATTTAGCATTAAAGTAGGTCCTTTTAAGTAGGAGCTAAAGTAAATTTGTAGAATTAAAGATTCAAGGGAGGATTAAAAAATATAATGTCATCAAAGTAGGTTATTGCTCGTCTATGTAGGTGAATAGATCAGCTAAGTAGGTGTAAATTATCTTTAAAAGAATCAAAATAGTATCAAAATTTCGACTCGGGAAGTACATCCATGGCCGCCGCCACTTAGACTACATTTTGACTATTCACAGAAATCTTTTGGATGAATGCTGTAACAATAATATGGCGTCGAGTGCCCGAAGAAAATACGTACCCGAGTAAAAGACTTACTTTAGGGCCGAGCAAGAAAAGACAGATTTTTCTTTATTCAAAGTTTCTAGTTTCTTTTTCGGTACGTATCTCTAGTCGCGCGGGACAAAACAGGCCCCTTTCATTTGCGCCGGCCGGTTTTGTGCCGCGCAATCTTTTCGCACATTTATAGCCCGGCCACTAACAAGTTACGACCACCGGCGCGGCCGAAGGAAATTGGGCAGGAAATCTCGGCGGGATAAATTTGCGCGTCGCCTTGTGTACCGCGTAATTGAGGGATTATCCGCCGCAAACACACGTGATTGGCTAATTTTCATTATCCCGATCGATACGCGCGTGTACGCGAGCGCGCGCTGTAATTTGGATGATTATCGGAGTTTATCCGCGCACAAAGGCCCAGCGCGCCTTCGTGTTTACTCTCAAGTAAACATTACACTTACAAATTCGATTTGTTACGCTCGCTGCTCGCCGTAAAATTCAATTTGCGCGTAGCCGCGACCGAGAGCGAATGCAAACACCAGCGCGCGGATTCACGATTTACCGATCTTCACGCGCAAAGCACGGCACTGTGAGTCTCCCCGAGATAAAACGCGTGATTTTGTATTTATTAAATTAACGAGTCGTTAGTCGGTAAATGGAATGGCGCGAGTCAGATCTGCGGCAGGGGGATGCGCGCGATATACTTTGCGATGAAATTAAAGCGTCGCTCGAAGTCACGGTGAGAAAAATGATAAAGCACAAATTTACGTAACTTTGCGAGAGAAAAAAACGGTCGCAAAGTGACGTTCGGAGAAGCGTTTTAAAGCCTCGGAGTCTCGGCTTTTAAATTCCGCCAAGTTTTTTTTCTCGGGCGACACTTGCACTTCGAGCGACCCCATTTTTGCGATTCAAAATGATCCTTTAATTTTGCCGCCAAGTGAATCATTTAACAGAAGAAATGTGTGTAAAGTATATATCTCTACCGCGCGTTAAAGCTGAAAGTTGCAAAATAATAACGTAAAGAAATATTTGACGCCAGTACGCGATTAACCAAGGTAGAAAAAGTTGTTAAACGACGCTAACTGGCAAATTCTAATTAAAGAAATTCATGGCGAAAAATATTATCTCAGCCAGAGTTTGAACCTGGACTTTCCTACACCGATAGAAAAATATGTAGCACTTGATACTATAATTGCATAGAAAAATAATTATAGTCAGATATAGAATACTATTTATTAAACGAAATAATTGTTTTTGTAAAATAAGAAATCCAATTTTCTTCGCTGTGAAAATTACATCTTGGTAAACATTTTGCAGAATTAAAATATACTTTTTTAATTTAAAATGATCTATTCTTTAATATTTAATAAATACTTCAAAAACTACATATCACTGGCGATGTTAAATCTATTTGTGAGTATTAATGATGGCATCTACGCGTTTATTTTTCGACTAGAACTGCGCGCCGATCCGGGTTGTCATCATTAATACTGTTTATTGCGATAAATATTACCGCATCCCTCAGTGGTCGAGTCGGTGAGACGCCCAGGGAAGTCCAGGTCCAGGTTCAAACCCTGGCTGAGGTAATATTTTGCGCAATAAATTTCTTTAATTTTCCTAGCGTCGTTCAACAGTTTCTTTACGTTTCAAAATGATATTAAATCGACAATTCTTATCGGGCGAAACCGGACGAGATTAAGTGCGCCGTCTAATCCTCCGGACAATTAATTGACTGCGGGATGAAGAGGTGGGATCAAGTGGACAACGCGCGGCAGCATTTTAGTATAATTTATGCCAAGGGACGGATTACCTACGCACAGTCCGTCCGTCGCGTAATTTGTATACTCCGCGCTGAATTGATTAAGATACTATTTTAGCGACGGGACGGCGCCGTCTTGCGAAGAATCTTTCCCGTAAATAAAGCGCAAAATGCAGGCGCGCTCCCTTGCACTCCATTCTCATGATTACGGCGCGCCGCCACCCATTGTGTACCTTGCATCTATTTCCGCAGCTTAATAACGGCGCCGTCATTTGAATCGCGGGAGAACGAATTTATACGGATGGATGACGAGAACGTCGCGAGATACCCGAGCTTTCGAGGATCGATTCGATTTCGGTAGACGGCGAAAGAAAGGATCGTGTTACACACACACATACACGTTTATTCGCGACGCGACAGCCGCGCGACGCAATACACTCGCGCGCGTATACACAATATTTCACGATGAGAAGAAAAACGTTGGAATTGTTATCGCGAGATTCCGATAAGTGCGCCGTTCGGTTATAATCGAAAAACTTTACTCGTTATCGCGCGCACCGCGAATTCCCGCGTTATCGCGTTTTTTATTTGCAAATTTCCGATCTTTTGTTCTTCCTCTTCAGCCGCACTCGGGCAGCCCGTCTTTTCGCGCGGATCTCTCGTTAAACATGAATAACTTATGCGCCGGGCAAAAGCGAATACATCAAACGTCATTCCGATATCCATAACGAATAGTTTATCCGTCCTGTCTGCTGTAATAACTGAAAGTCTCTTCTCTTTTTCATAATTGTTTAAGCATTTTTGCAAATGTGTGTAACGCTGCAATGAGTTACCGCGAGAAAAATGTGCGAAGCGGTAAAGCGCGATGGCGTTTTATCATGCTAATGAATGTTAACAACGTAATTTACAATCTGTCGCGAAACTGATCGAAAATTCACTTTTAGATTATAAAATATTTTTTAATAACATTTATTCGGCGGATAATGATCGGTACCTTGTCGCACGGGTCGGGGCTCGCAATAGTCACGTTAACATCAATTGCCCCTCGACGCGTTAACTGGAGCTGTTGATTCGGATCCAAACCGTAGACACACTCGAAATAACTGTTTGAAATTTCAAACACTTTCGTTGTCGCCCTTTTCAAGATGTTTATTAGAGTTGGGAATTTCGAGCATTTATAAATGTTTGGTCAAATTTGGTATTTGGTGGTGTTTGATATGTCGCACGCGTAAATGTGTTTGATTTTCTGAAATAAATCTGAAACTTTGTGCAGATTAAATGTTTTAATAACAAACACTATATTAATATGCATAATAATAAAAATTTTGTAGATCTGCGAAAAATATTACCTCAGCCATGGCTGGCCCCTGCAGGGTTTCAACCCGGACCTCCCTACAGTCTAGGCGAGCGTCTCATCAATTCGACCACCGAGACATATGATAATATTTCTCGCAATAACAGTATAAAGATGTCTACGCGTCTATTTCGATTTTTTTAACGGCGTGCAGTTGAAAAAAAGTCGAAATAGTAGACGCGTAGACAACATCTTTATACTGTTATTGCGACAAATATTATCATATGCCTAGGTGGTCAAATTGGTGAGACGCCCGCCTAGAGTGTAGAGAGGTCCAGGTTCAAACCCTTTTTTTAACGGCGCGCAGTTAAAAAAAGTCGAAATAGTTATGGCCGTTGTACATCCAGGGATGAATCTACGGCATTTCGATAGAACTGCATGAGCCTTTTGACATTTTACCACAAATTTCACTAGTAAAACGTACACCAGCAGTAAAGTGCAGCAATAAAGTGTAATTGCTAGTAAAATGTATGGTAAAGTTTAAAAAACCCCTCATAAAATTCGCCGAAGCGCCGTGCTGGCCTACGATTACGCGATTTTTATGATAAATTTTAAGAGAGACTTCCCTCCCGCGGCTCGATGCGCTCTCGGTATATTTAGCAAAATGTCTTCGGGGGTCCGAGCGATAATTAACTCATCCTTGGTCCACGACGGGCGCGGAACTCGGATGGGATTAAGTCAGGAGCAATAGCGGCTCGTAAACACGGGCTTCCATTAGCCGCTGCCAGGTGTACGATGCGCATTTACATGTCCGCGTCAATCTTTAATCGTAGCCTCCGTAAATACGCATTTTCCAATTTATACCTGACGAATTCAATGAACGTATTTTCCACCATCCGGATAACAGCCCCGAGTCGATATTAAAATCCAAAAACTCCAGCCCCGATGAATGAATTTAATGCCGTCCATCGCGTGATATCTCGATTAATCCCGGTATTATTCACAACTTTAAGTATCGGCTTTCATCGGCCGATCGGTTGATGCAGGTCGCGATACTCGAAAAACGGGCGTCGATTCGTAACTGCCGTAAATTCGTTTCACAAGAGGCTTAATAAATGTATCCTCCAATACGTCCCGAAAATATTTGCTTTCGATAAAACGAAGTTTGTTATTACTCGCGCAACGTCCCGCGGCTCGGCGAGACGTGACGCGAAGCGATCAGCAATTTATATATAATTATTGGTTTTTATTCATCCAGGCCGCCGTAGAGATCGCGACGTCTCGGATACGCGCGTGTCGATATATTAATCCTTACAACATCCGTAAACGACCTCCATAAATTCGCGCGCAACAGATTCAATAAGCGCGCCCCTAATATCCCGGACAATATGCTCCGGGGGATTCATTGTTCTCCATCGCGCAGCGTCTCGGGGGGCGCGACGGGATTAACCCGAAATTATTGGCAGGTCGTAATTACTTGCTTTCATTACCTGTTACAGATCATGACGCCGCGAACGCGCACGACCTCCCCGCCTGTTAATCATCGCGCCCCGTGCGTCGTAATCGGTTCAGGTGCAATCTCGCCGCGTCAGTGATCTCTCGACGCGGCCGCAGGTGCGCCGGCACCCCCGACCCGCCCCGACTGGTCCAACCTGGCGTCGTCAGCCCGGCCGGGCCCGCGCACCGGGATGCGAGGACCGTTCGACGCGCGTCACCGAGCCGGATGTTGCGCCGCGCGATCAACCGCGGTTCGCGGCCGCCGGGATGAGGTGGCGGCCGGACGGCCGGCACCGGACGGACTTCCGAATTGGGACGAATAAGCTGCGCCGGCGATCGAACGCGGACACTCGCCCCTTGAAGCGGCAGCAGCAGCAGCAGCAGCAGCAGCAGCAGCGGCGGCGGCGGTGGCGGTGGCGGCGGCGGCGACGGCAGCGGCGGCTCTCACCCTCCCGGCGCGGAGGACACCCCGAAAAACAACGACCTCGATCCCTCGTTCCTCGCGCCGCCATCGTTCCGGCGGCGGTCGATATATCCCGAGGATAGACGCTTCCGGGACGGAACGCGGATCCCATGCATATGTATAGCGGTGCGTTAAAGTGCGCGGACAATCGGAGCCAAGGTCGAATCGGCCATCCCGCGCCGCCAGAAGACCGATATCTGAATCACGGACAGAGACGTAGTCGGAAATAGTGCGCTCGATATCGTCTCCCGGTGTATACGCTATTCCTGGCTGGAACGAGCGTATGTTATTGTCTCTGATTGGCAGTAACCGGGAGAGCTAAGATCGAGCCTTAGCCTCCACTTATTTCAAACTTGAAGCGGATGTACCGCGACGCGGACGTTGCTGCGCGCACGGCTCGCTTTCTCGAGGTGGAGTGGATATATCGGGAACGGGATTTGATTTACGAGCGGTGTAAGTGGACGCGATCGTAAAATATAAAATTTAATGGTCGGCCGCTTGAACGTGAATGTCCCGCGAACAGCGGCAGTTCCTAACGAGGGAAAACAATATAGACGAGAGTAATCAGCGGGTGTATAAAATTTGCCGAGCGAACGACGGCCGGCGAGCTCGATGGATCGCTGCGACCGCGGGAAAATATTTCTATTCATTAGACTCTGAAACGCCGGGATGGAATTTGGCTTTCAACTTTGGACAATTCATCGTGCTCGGCCCGCGTGTAGCTTCATAACCGTCGGATTATCCCTATAGTGTTGGAAAATTGAAATCCGCGTGCTGCGAATTTTCGCGGACGGCGGACGCGACGCGAAATCGACTAGAAGAATGTTTGCAGATATTTAATCTCGCAGATTGACAATATTAAACGTCACCAAGAGGGTCCTGGGACAAAAGGGTGGAAATAACTGTGCAACTGTTGCTGCCATAAATTAGGTCGATGTTTCAGAATCTCGCGTTCAATCTCCGCGCGCTAACGCGGCATTAAGCTCGACGGGGGCTAAAAACTGGTTGGTGACGCGGTGTTTTTCCCCCGGGGGCGCGACGGTGCGACAAAATGTGCGAGCGCGAGAGTGGTTTGCACGATATCCATTTTGCGAGGGACCGTATTAACCACTCGGCGAGGAGGAGCGTTTTATTAAGAAAGAAGCGCGACGCGCGGATGCCGTTGTCGCGTGGAGATTCGCTGAGATGTCAACCCGAGGATTCGGCAATTCCGTCGCCCGTAGCGCTTCGCAGGTACGTACGTGGACTTGGGTTTTATTTCGAGGTAAAATCCCACCCCGCCCGGGCCGAAACGCGGATTTTTCGAGAGAACATAAAACACCTCGCACAAAGCTGAGAGACTCTTGGAAGAAAGGTATAAGAAGTTACAAGAAAGTTATAACGCGCCGCGGCAGCGAAACGTACATACACAAGCGGCAAGATTCAGTTGTTAATTTTTCGACACGTCGCTGCTCTAACGTTAAAAGTTCCCAACTTCCGTTCTTAAGATCGTTCAATGTTTTAATTATGTACTGCCGCGTATTAAGTATTATATTTAATCGTTAAATTTTAACGTTTCCTCGGCCGTGACGCGGAGGCTGTACTGTATGCCCATTGGTATTTTATAGCGACATATCAATATTAAGTCGAAAGTTACATAGAACCGAGGTATAACACTTGACCCGATTTTCCAACTTGCAATGTACGACGCCAACCACGACGACTGAGTTCGAAGCTTGTTTATCCTCTGCCTCTTTGACAACACTCGGGACTAATAATCCCCCGGATTAGGGACACTTCTTCTCAAAAAGGCCAGACTGCGTGTAAGGGGGAAAGATAGGATTCACCGTTACTTCGGGGAAACGAAGAGGCACGCAATAACGACGGAGTTAAAACGAGGATTATTACACCGATTTTGCACAGATAGAGAATTGAAAAAAAAAACGTTCAAAATATTTGTTGTAAATTTCGATTACTATTTTAAGACTAACATTGTAACTCTCGCATTCCTATCTGGCATTTTCCCAGGTGCTAAAATCTCCCGTAGAAAAACACGTAGGTTTACTCGTCGAGAGTGCAACCTTGCATCAGCACAAACGAACCGTGCTTACCCGCAACAATTTATTCCCGGATCGCCGAGCGGCCGCGTAACGGCGCGGCTGATGTTAAATTCCTCAAGTCTGCTAATTTACCGTGCTCTATGCCATGGCAGATTCATCACCTGTTGATCTCATTCTTTCTGCATTTGACGCGAATTGGATCGGGTTCAGTGTGCCAACCTACCGTCAGTCTTCGGAATTTACGATCCGACAGGAATTAAGTGATCGAGTAGTGCAAACGTTGCTTTAGGCGAACATTACCACGTCGTACAGCTTTGAGCAAAAGTACGGCGTGCTTTTGATAAATTGAAGAATTTCTCTCGTACAAGACCGTGTGTATAAGCGACGGTGATATTTCTAAAAAGAAATTTGAAAGATTAAAACTCCTCCGTTGGAAAGAAATGCGGAGAGGGAAAATCGCGGAACCACATGTAGCGAAATATAAACTGAAATGACGCAGACTTACAGCTTGTAGTTAACGATAATAATTAATTTATATTACGCAACTACTTAATATTATTTAATTATATTATTAATATAGTTATTCATATTTCTGCACGCCTAACACTTTGCAATAATGCAATCCATTAAAGGCGTGTCATACTTTTGTTTAAAAGAAAGATTTTTTTATCCCTTTGCATAAAAAGTTGCGTTCAACTATAAAATTTGATTAGAGTTTAAATTATCGCAAAATGTTGTCAAATTTACATTTTGTTAAATGAACTGAATGACGCAATCCACTGAAAGCGTGCTATACTTTTGTTTAAAAGAGAGATTTTTACTCCTTTGCTTTAAAAACTGTAATGAACTATAAAATTTAATTAGAGTAAATTATCGCAAAATGTTGTCAAATTTACATTTTGTTAAATGATTAAATGATCTGAATGATGCAATCCACTAAAAGCCTGCCATACTTTTGTTTAAGAGAAAAATTTGTTTATCCCGTTGCATGAAAAAAAATGTATTGAACTACAAAATTTAATTAGAGTTTAAATTATCGCAAAATGTTGCCAAGTTTACATTTCATTAAATGAATTGAATACGCGCGATCAATAGGAAGTAAATTGCGTTAAAGTTTACGTAAGTCGTAACACAATTAGAGGAATAATCTAAATTCGTGATGATAAACGCGAACGACATATCGATCCGCGTGTGAAAGGTGTGAAAGCGGTGTAGAAAGAAATAATGGAATTATCAGATCGCGAGCGTGGACTTCTAGCCTGTGCAATATTAAGAATCTCCCACAATGAAGGAGTGGAGTTAACTATATATATATATATATATATATATATATATATGATAGAATCGATCACCCTCTCGATCACATAATATAATGCAATTCCAATTTAGCGTCATTACGAAATAATGAGTGACATATCGAATTACCGTAAAGTACCGTTGCACGCGGCAGATATTATATCGAGAAAGATTAAATTAAGACGATAATACATTTTTTAAACGCTCTTTCTTATAATTGCTTTATTCAGAAAAATTGGACTACTTAATAAAAATCGGTCGTTTAATCGCTCGCGATTACGTAGAAAAGATGTCTTTCGGGCGCTTCGACGGAGACAAGAAGTAGGTACAAAAGGATAGAGATTAATTTGTCGGCGAGTCCGCTGGAACGAAAATAATCATTTCTGCAGCGAATGGCCCCGGCATGCTTTTAGGGTCTTACTCCGCGTTTCTTATCGTCGTAAAGCGGCGTAGCGAGCCGTTTTGACGAACGGCTATAAAATTCAAGAGGTCGTCGCGCCATTTTCATTCAATGTCATTCCGACGTCTTCCATATTTCTCCGTCTCCTCGTCCGCGCGTTTTCATACCACCCGCGTTTCCAATTTAGGTTGCGGAATCACGATTATCCCGGGGTGTCTCCCGGGGTGCTCGGTGGAAATCGTTACGAGTACCCATCAGGGACCGATGCATCTGATTCAATGCATTTATCGATGACGGCTCTCGACGCGCGCTCGAAACTTGTTCAGGCTACGTAAACAGGGAAATTATCCTCTCCAAGTGCCTCGTAGATGTTAGGGCGCATTTCCCTGGTTAATTGGCACGTTACCGTTATTGGCATTTAAACCGCGCTAATGAGAAAAGGAGAGAGAGAGAGAGGGGGGGGGGGGGAATACGAATCCTGAGCCATCGCAGTGCGACGATTTTCTTTAATCAATACCGAGCGTGAACGGTAATAACTTGGCATTACGTGTCTTGTAATTACATCGCGGCAATTTTCCCGACGTAACAAGCTCGTAAATGTCCGCGTAAAACGAGACCAGCGCCTGATGTTGGCCGTAACAAACTAGTATCGGATCGTCTCGGATGTCTTGGCTTGCAACCCCAACCCCGTGATGGACGAGGCGCATTTTAGGACGTGTTCCAGTCGCGTTGCAGCGCGTCACGTTCCAGCGAAAGGATTGCGTAAAAATGAATTATATTCTATGCGCGCGACAGCGCGAGCGACACGGAAGTTGCGGTATCCGCGGGGACTTTTAAACAGATTCCAACTGGATTTGCAGCTTGTCGGATCAGCCGAGGTCCGGGATAAAGCCACGCGATTGAGATCTAAAGAAGGCGCGATTCGGGAACGCCTGCGTCCCTTACAAAGAGGGGATACAATCGGCAGAATGGTATTCTCTTTCTATCAGAAAAATTCATCTATTTATTTCCGCCGCCGCGAGTCCTCCATCGATATCCGGCCTGAGAACCAATTTAATATCCCGTCGCGGTGGATAAAGTACGCCTTTCTTCTCTACCAATAACGGAATAACGGATAGTAATTATCGTAGCCAATAACAGATCCGGGACGAGACAAGCGTCGTAAAAGTTTTCACAGAGTTTCGTGCCGCAAGAATTTCATTTAGGAATTCGGTGCGGCGTAAACTCGCTGTGCATATATTGCGTATCGTTCTATATTTCGAGAAGACTATTACAATGAACATCCTGAATTGCAATTGTAACCCATTGACGTAATGTACCATATATGCGTTTAATATCGTATTGACCTGAATTAATTAAATGGCTCGATATTACATATTTTACGCTCTCGTTTCAATCGTCGCCGGCGCTGTTCAACGTGTGTCAGTCAGTTTTCAAAGTAAAGGATACGCCGTGTATCTCCGTTGCGTTCTTCACAAATCTCGTTACGCCTGGTTAAAATTGCCAATTGACGCATCACGAGCGACCTCGCGAATATTAGCAACGCGCCGCGGTGGAAACTTTAAACCGGCGCGACGGAACAATTCCGTTTCCAATTCGGGCACCTCCCTTCCGGGAAATCCACGAGGAGAGAGAAGTCACGTGCGAGCGGCATTCAATTTTGCGGCGATGACGTTCGGAGGAAGCCGGCGATGGAAAACGCAAGCTGCGAATTACGCGCAAATCTACTTAGGCGCGCAAAGCGCACGGAATCTGACATTATCCGAAAGCGTTAGGGGGGGGGGGGGATGAATGCGCGCCGGGGTGTGCCCTATTCATTATCGGGATAATCCCGTGCGAAATCGAACCGGCAATCAACCGCGCTCGATGATCGCGCTAAACGGAATTGAGCCGATAAACATCATAAGTTCACACGTGGCCTTTATCGCGCGCTCGCGTGTGTCGCAGGGCAACCGGTTATCCAGTTATCATCATCAAAAGGATAGCTGCGCGCAAACAGAGTCGGAATGCAATTTCTGTTTTCTCAGTAACGCTGTAAAAACTGTGTGCCGTGCACTATGTAGTTTTGATCGCGTACTAACATTGTAAAAACTGTACACAGTTAGTGTACAGTTTTTTTTTTACACGGCGCGATAACGTTATAACAGCGTGTTTTCGATGAAACCGGGGCACATCTCTGCCGTTCGACTTTGCGCGTATCAAAAAGGTTTTAAAGCCGATGGACTGACCGAAGGGCACGTGCGACAAAGGGGAAAGGACTCGTTTTTTTCGAATATTTTTCACTTCGGCAGCGCCCGCAACATTTTTCTCAGTCACGCCGTAAATTTTGTTACGCCGGCGGCGTTAACTATTGTATGTTGAATTACGAGCGTTGCGTGCGCGAGGTTGAAACAATTATTTTAACATTCATCAAGCGACGACACTCAACTTTCGTGCTTCATGAAGTATGATGAATGATATAATTATAAGCGAAAGTTCCAAACTTCCTGTTCCACGCACGCTTTTATCTACCAACCTTTTATCGTCTGTTTAAAAAGTCTGATCGCAATAACGTAGGCGAGAGGAAAAGTCGAGTCTGGAATATTTTGCGCATTTTTACATTTCCTTTTGTCATTCGAGCATACAAAAAGACTACGAAATTTGTGCAGTAGAGATAATATTTCGTTGACTACGACACACCGTTTGCCTGTTGCTCGCCAAGTCGCGGAAGTTCATATAACTTTACTCGCAATTTTTCACGTTAGTATTCATCCCATCGCGAAACTCTGATTTTCCCCACACAAAGCAATAGAAGAGCAGACTCGGCGTCAATCGCGACTTGTTAGAAAAATCTCACCTCGTTGCTGGATTCAGTTGCAGCATCTCAAAGAGCTAATTACGCCCCGGGGCTCCTTGTTTCCACGGCATTAAAGGGAAGGGAAACACAATCACGTATCCCGTGGCGAACAAAGAGTCGTCGCGATCTCATTGGCCCGCGATATTTACCTCCGAGTTGTCTCACGTATGAAAATAATTCGCTTCGTAAAATGTTTCTAAAGGCAAATCCAGTATACTTTATTGTTTGACCATAACTGGCAAAATTTTCGTTTCTTTATTTTGCCCGTTAGGGTCAAACAATAAAGTATACTGGATTTGTTAATTATTACTGGCGACCTAGAAGGTTTCATATTCGGTTTCTAAAAACGTTACTAAAAAGGTCGATGTGAATCCAAAAGATGAAAAGCGAAAGTGTTAATTAGGGAAAAACGGCTTTGCGAGTGAAGAACGCGGGGTCTTGGTGCGTGTTGAAGTTTAATATTTAACTGCTTGTAGTTTCGATTAAAATTCTAACCATCTTCAGCGCAGCAGAAATTATTTCTCGCGCTCCATTGTATCCACAGTGAGAAAACGCAGGGTTCACACGGGCGATCGTCAGGGTGGAGTCTCGTATTGTTTGACGCAAGGGGGTAACCACTTGATGTAATCGTGGGACAGTGTCTCCGAAATCATTACGAAATCCTTACGAATCCCCGTGTAATCGTTTTGTCTTAATTTTCACGTTTCTTTACTTGTTAGACAATGAACGTTAAATTTGAACATTTTCTCAGCTTATCATTTTCCACAAAAATTTACTTCTTTTAGTGAATATAAGTGAATATAAGCGCGTAATCTTTTCGTAATAAGACCGAAGTAGTTGCTGTTGGAACAACAGCGAGTTGAAACGTTAAGGGGATGCTGGA
>NW_011967245.1:1474241-1488132 GCF_000949405.1 Vollenhovia emeryi | reverse complement strand
AAAAAATAATAGTGAGCAACACATACATACAGTACATGTAGTATGTGTGTTGCTCACTATTATTTTTTATTAGACTTACAAACTTAGTTTCAGTGATGCCATATTGTTCTTTCATTTGGCCGGAATAGCAAGCTGCTTTCGATCTGTACACGTAAGCCATTTAATTTGTATATTACACAAATGTTTCCGTGAACTGACAGTTTTTAGGTTAGAAAGGTGCAAAAGTGCAGAATCACTCCAGCATCCCCTTAATACACCTTTGCGCGCAAATTGGGAACAATAAACAGTAAATACAAATACAAAATTAGTTTTCGTTAAGACCACGGTTAGTGGGAAAAGTGGGAAGCAAGGAAACACGTGACCGAATACTAGAATCTTAACTGAAATTACCTCTACAAGCGAACACTTCTTAGTAAAATAAGAAAAATATATTTTGGGGAAATCTAACAACTCTTTGAGGTTTAACAACGTTACATATTTTTAAACGTGCATATAAGGAAATTATTTGCAATAAGATGAGATTATTTGTAATCAGATGAAATCGTGTAATCGGTGGGACAACATTTTAGCTAGTGGTTACCCTCTTGGTTTGATCAGTTTTGTAACGTAATCTAAAACGAAGCTACAGCACAAGAAATCGCGCGGTGTATCCGAGAACGAATTATTTTAACGAGCACACATTTCGTGTGCACCGTATGCATCACTTTTAGGATCCTTGCGAGGCGACTTTGTAGGAACACTCCGAGCCCCCGGATGCAAAAGAGTTAGTCCCATTACGTACGTCCAAATAGGTCAGTGAGCCATGTGTTTACGTATTCCACAGGCGAGGAGGGTGAATCGACCTCGGAACAGGGTGCTGTCCCGCCGTTCCCCGCCGCGGTGGCAGTGACATCGCGGTCGGCAGGGTCCAGGGGGGCCCATGGCCGGGAATTGTTTTCGCCGGTTCTGGTGGTGGCTCCCGATCGCGATCCTATCCGGGTGCTTTACCCCCGCGGTCGAAGCCGGTCGTATTACGTGCACGTCCACCTATCCCTCGGAGGCAGCGCGGCTCGACGCGGACGTAATAATCTTCCTGGGCGAGAGATGCGACGGGGAGATCAACGTCACCGAGATACAGGATCACCTGGAGCGCTCGCCCGATCTGGCCGGCGAGCTCTCGATCAGCGTGTTACCGCGATCCCGTGAGTACATTACGTGTCGGATCTTAGCCGACGTTACACTATACTTATTCAATAAAGCGCGAGGCGGAAGAGCCGTGCGAGCGAATTGCGAATTTTACACGCGATCGGAGAACCTACGGTCTGGATATTTTATGTAATTGCAGCGTGAGACTCGTGCAACTGGAAAATGTGGTTCAGCCGCGTAAACGTCAAGAATTTACAAGTGGCCAATGATACGTAATGACGCGGTGATTAATTGTGCACGCGGGAGGATACGTGTACGAAAGACGGCGATAAACGCGAAACATACCGCCGCGGCATCGTAATCTCGAATACATTAATTAATTCGAGGGTTATTTCTCTCCCCCCCGGTAATTAATTATATTCGCTGGCGGTACATTCGCTGCATGCCAGCGGTGCAATGTTAAATTTTAACGTAATGTTCGCTCCTCCCCCACCGGGAGTAACGGTATTACGCGTATATCCGCGATATACAGAGCGTAATATAATCATTCGCGCGCTTCCGTTGCGCGTTATCAAGCCGGCCCTAAATTCGCACGCGCATGAATCACGTGACGTCCAATAATCCCATTACCAGAATTCAAATCGAAACCCGGCCGGTCGTGCCGGTCGCTCGCTATAAGCGCCGGGCTGCGCGAGCACCGCAAAGAGTCCATTTCAAAGGGGCAACCACTTTAATGTAATCGTGAAACGGTGTCTCCGAAATCATGAAATCCTTATGAAATCCCCGTGTAATCGTTTTGTCTTCATTTCAAGTTTCATCACTTGTTAGACAAGAAACGTTAAATTTGAACATTTTCTCAACTCGTTTTCATTTTCCAAAAAGTTTACTTCTTTTAGTGAATATCCAAATATATGCCATAGTTCGCACCTATAAGCGCGTATTATTCTTTTCATAACAAGACTGAAGTAGTTGCTGCTGGAGCAACAGTAAGTTGAAACGTTGATACACCTTTGCGCGCAAATTTGGAACAATGAACAGTAGATACAAGTACAAAATTAGCTTCCGTTAAGACCACGGTTAGACTAGTGGGGAAAGTGGGAAGCAAGGAAACACGTGACCGAATACTAGAATCTTAATTGAAATTACCTCCGCAAGCAAATACTATTAGTAAAATAATACAAGTGTTTGGAGGAAATCTAACAGCTCTTTGAGGTTTAACAACATGTGTTTAAACGTGCATATAAAAGAATTGTTTGCAATTAAATGAAATTATTTGTAATCAGATGAAATCGGTGAGGCACTTTAGCTAGTGGTTACCCACTTGGTTCAGCTCTCCAGACAGAGAGACGGAGAGACAGGGGGAGAGAGAGAGAGAGAGAGAGAAAGAGAGGGAGAGAGAGGCGTTCGCCGTTTGCAGACGGTGCGCGTCCTGTGGAAATGGTCGTGGCGAGTTGACGCGCCGTCGACGATGCAACCGGAATATAATGCGATTCGCGTGGCACGAAGTTGATACGCCAAGCTCGAGAATGGCTCAGGCCGGCTCCCCGCCGGAAACCCGATTTTCCCGCGAGAGCGATCGAGAGTTCCGCATTCAGGAAGCGCCGCTAATAGCGTCTCCGCCGTATTGTTTGCGCCGTTGTACCCCCCCCCCCCCGGTACAAACGCACAGACGCATGTACGTATCTCTCTCGAGAGAGAGAGATACGTACGCGCGACTGAATAGAATCGCGTTTCAATGCCAATTCGATCCAAACACGGTTTCGACGTTGCTGAGTGCCGGTTGTAACGACGAGCGAAGTACGAGAGCGCGAAGCGCGGCGACTGTCGCGTTATTATCCCCCGAACGGGGGAGGGTAGCGAGCTCATCGGAATCGATAGTGGTCGACCCATTCCAAATTTTGCGCCATTAAATCGATATACACTTGACCGGCAATGAATCGTTTCGCGAGAGGGGAAATTGTTCCCGCGCTCGTTGATAATTAATTCGGTGGAGAGAGAGAGAGAGAGAAACAAGTGGTGAAACAAGTCACTTCCCCTCTTGCGAAACGATTCATTACCCATGACTGTACGTACGTCACACATTCGCTCGCCACCCTTTAACGTGTCTGTCTCGCTGTGATAACCAAGTCGTCAGGGAGTCGCCGGGGACCACTCCGGCCCCGGTCCCGAGATCTCCTAATCGCCCGGCAGCTAAATGGTCCGATTAATTGATTTGCAGTGACGTGCGAGACGGAAACCGGCGGTCTCGGCGCGCTGATCCACGCTCTCGGCGATAGCAACACGAAGGCGGTGATAGCCGCCCTCGACAGCTCGATCTGCGAGGTCGCCGCCAAACTCGCGCATCTTGGGAATAAACCGCTGCTAACTTGGACTTGCCCGCTGGTGAGTGTTATCGCGTTTACTCGCAGACGATCTTCGTAGTTTGCACAGTTATCGGAGCCGTCGAACGGCAATTAAGGTACACTCCCGCGAGGTATCTCGAGAGGAGCGGCTGGTTTCTGCGAAAATACACTTGATATAAGGCGACGCTTTTACATTGCGGCTATTGCCTCGGAGGAAGAGATGAGGGGAAGATCCAGAATTTTACGTCGCGTCAGAGTAATTAATTAAGTGCCGCGCTCCTCGCGTATGTACGACAGTCGTTGACTCGCATCACTTGCGTCACGTTCGTTCGAAACGTTTCCCATAGACATTTCCGTCGTTACTATTTTATACGAGTCATTAAACTATTTCAAAAATTAATCTACGCGTGACATTTATGATACGCATTGGTGTTTCGCCATTTATTTAGATGAAATCAACGCAAACTTTTTTTAATACTCCGACACGCGTCTCGCGGAGCGTCGACGTCGCACCTTGGTCGAATGTTATTATTGTTAGCAAATAGATACGTCGCGCTCTTCTTTGTGGAATAACAAAAGTGCGCCGAGTCATAAAGATTGCGTCGCCAGACGTGCGGACGAGAAAGGAAATATCAAATACAAAACTCGCGGTATGTTTATTGCCGGGCGCGTTTGTAGCAAACCGTGAAATATGGCGCGACGTTATTTAGCCCGTTGCGTTTTTTTCCCGGCTGGCATAAGTTAAAATGATGAAAATTTGTGTGCTCGTAAATAATTACATACAACCGTAATATCCGGGAGTGAAATTGGAGAGGGCGTAAATTTCGCCTCGGTCTCCGCGCAATTGATTCTACTGGAAGAGCCAATTTTACATAATGCCGACTTGCGAGCAACGTTTCAACCGAATCGGATAAATGATTATTTCCCGTTATTTAGTTTTCTAATTGGCGCACGTCCAATTAGGGGTATTTCCGGCGTAAGCTGCAAACTCGCAGTACGTACTCCGCCGGGCGCCTCGGTGAGGCAACAGTACAGAGCTTCGTCACATTCCCTTTGATTCACCGTGTCGGTAAAGCACAATTCTCTCGAGCGACACAAATCGCCACCCCGCTAAAAAGTTCGTCTTTATCTGCTCATAGATTTTTCACACGTTCCCCGATACGACAGTTGTCATTGTTTCAGCGAATCCGACGGATACACCTTCGGATATTCCCGCTCTTGTCTAAAAGGGAATTGAATTTCACAACGTGCTGTTGTACTTAACTTTTAATCCTTTACCGAAACAGTTTTTAACTAAAAACGGGTGAAAAAATTGTTTCGAAATGGTATTATTGCGCGAACTCGCGCGTACGCTGTAAGGAACATTTTGGATTTTATTTTACTATGACAAACGCAAATAGACCGTATGCATGTGTGTTGTTGCTTTTGGAAAGATATATGCAGATATAAAAATAAATCTCCCGTAAAATTTTTACAAATATTTCCCTGTAAAACAATTTCGTTCGTTCGGGCAGTATCGATTCCGAATAGATTCACGGTAGACCGAAAATAAAACGTCTCGAGTATCGCCTCGTTAAAATTTGAGATCGCGAATATCGATAACTTATGTTCCAGAGAGACTCAGAGGAAAGGGATCTCTCCTCGATCATTAGGCTCTCCCCGTCATTACCGTCAATGGCTAATGCCGTGGCGAAAATATTTCTGCACTTGCAGTGGAAGACCGCGGCCGTTATCAGTATAGGTAAGTCCTTGAGAGCACTCACGGGATTGCTCTAAATAAATTCTGTCGAGTGAACAGCGTTGGTTGATAAAAAAAAATATTATTTCAATTTTTCTTCCAATTTTATGCGTTTTTTTTTTAACCATCCGTACACAATATTTATTTTACTGCCCACATCCACGTCCGATTCAAATGATTTCGAAATTATTTTATCCTTTATCAAATATAGGATTAATAAAAAGTGATTTTTGATAGGTTAGATATAACAAAGATATTGTATATAAATTGTTCAAATGTTCGTAAAAATATAATTTATAAAGATTTATATTTTTGTATCGATTGCATGTATGTGACGCCCAGTAAACGTCAACTGACAGTGACATATTAATGTTATAACTTCCTACGCAACACGTAACTGTTAGAGAAAAGTCCTTTATTATGAGATAGGCTTCTAATCAGTGAGACAGCAGGTTTTCAACGTCCGAATTCAATCACAAATCTTTTTTTTTTGCGACAGTTACACGATCTAACAATCGATTTTCTACTAAACAGAGAGATTTCACTCCAATGACAAATAAATGCATGGTGGAACCATCCAGTTGAAAAATTTGTGTTTTCTTCTTTAAAAAATGCTGGTTCAAATTTTTGTGTTAAATGTTCATGTGTTAATTTAACATATTGCTCCTGTGTTAATTGACCTGAAATGTAAAATTATTAAAATAACTAAAAAGAAATGTTAAAACAACACAATGTGTACTTATTTTTTAATCTGATACGTACAATACACATGTTCTATTTCAGTTGCTACCATTAGTAGCAAAATTTATCTGTTAAAATTTGCGTATGATGATTTTATTCTATATAACATAAGTGAGAGTGATTTCGAACCGTCATTTGACTTATTACATCCGTAAAGTGTAAAAATTACATTTTTCCAAATTCATTTTGTCATTAAAAATATGTTAATTTTAGACAAAATTTGTTTCAAATTATTTTGTGATTTGCATTTATTTTGTGTCAAACTATTAACAGAATATTAGTGTGATTATTTAATATATCCGTATTGTGTTAAATTAATACAAAAATTTGTGTGGACCGTTTTTGGGACATGTGATATCTGTTAAATTCAGCACAAATTTTTCAACTGTGCAGCAAATGACGCCTATTAATTTAGCAGAAACTCCGCCGTCTCATATTAGAAGCATATCTCATAATAGGAGACTCTCCCCTATATAAAACGTATATGAACCACGTGCTACCTGGCATATTAATTGGAATAATGAACAACTTCAACTCTTCCTAATTTGAGGGATAAAGTTTCGTTATTTTGGTTTGAAGAATCCGTAATTTTCGGTTACTTGTAATTTAACGATATTAGGACTTGTCTCATAATAGGGGACTTTCCTCTACGTTCAACGTGAGTTATGTGACACTTGTATTAATGGGTGGAAAATTACAATATTGATATAACGTCACTGTTGCTGTTCACCGACTAAGTTACGTCTAGAGTTCTTGATTCGCCAGTAATCACATCAATCGCCATAACTTGTTGAAAACGCGGCGGTAGTTTCCTTCCCGCTTCTGTCCCGCAGAGTAATGCCATGAAATTTAAATTTAACTTAAATACGTCCTGCATTTCCAACAAAAATATACGTCGCGACAGTTGATTAAAACTGCAGTCCTTATTAATTCACGACTCGGCCTGAGAATTACGTAACGTATTTTGCAAGTTAGCTCCCGTCAAACGATGTGAGAGAGATGCGCGATGCAAAAAAAGCTCGTTTGTACCAACGTGCGCCGCATGAGGAAAATTACGTATGGCCCTCCGCGTCCCTGACGTCACAGCCCAATTTGGCTCGGCACAAGCCCAGGGTTTGGGGATTAAATCGCAAATACGTACAACAATACGCGCGAAAGGATCCGGGATGATAACGACGATAACAACCGGGGACGGGCCGAAACGTGCCGACTGCCCGATTGTCCATTAAAACGCGATGCGACGTGCACGTTGCATTTTAATGCGCATTAAACGGAGGGACACGATTGATGCCGCAGATCGCGAGCCGTGGTCCAGCCTGGATCGCGCTGTAATCAACGCGTTCCGAAGGATCGACGTCGTCCTGCGGTACCATCTGATTCTACCCCATCGCGCCACCCTCGAGCAGATCCGCAGGATTCTGAGGTCCATGCACAGCGTCTCCCGTCGCGGTAAGTAACGCACGATTAATCCCATTACACGGCGAACTCGCGGGCATTACTCGGCACTCACAGCCGGCCAGCTCCGAGGTGTATATGTTGCTCTCTTCCTCCCTCCCTGCCCGAGTAACTATTCGAAACTATCGGATTGAGGATTAAACGGTCGTGAGGCGACGCGCAGGTACGCGCGTCCCTCTCGTCCTTTTGCCCTGAAATCCCTTCGCGAACGAGAACGTTTATGCAGCTCTAACGCCCCGCGACGCAGTTCGATGGCGATGTCACCAACTATTCCAGCTGGTATTCGCAACTTAATCCTTTAATTACGCTCCTTTGTCGACGCGAATTTACATAGGGTGTCTCGGAACCTCCGACTTTAACTCAATTTCACTCGATTTAGATCCGATCTCCTTTCTTCCCTACTACGTTGGGATGCCAAGAGGTTTTCCAGCGATGACCTTTTGGCCAACGGAGCTAGTAAAATTTTATTTTCCGCGAGACGGAGTGGTATCGTCAAACGGCCGGGCATCCATCGTTAAAATAAACACGCAAATTCGGTACATTTCGGTAGAGTAAATTAATCGCTCGGAAATTAATATTGCGTCGAAAACTAACTGGAGTAAAATAAACATAGCGTTGAATATAGATAGGTGCGGGTTATTGCTGTTTACATGCTCTTTGAGAATTGGATCTAAGTGGAAATCTATTTCTGAATCTCTTTACAAATCCTTTATTCGCTTTATACGGCGGATTAAGATGGCACGGCAGGCGCAATTCCCGGCGAGTAGAAGTAACAGACAGGAAGATTGCCCTCGCGGCGCGGCGTGTGTTTATAGACGGTCGTGGAGTTAACAACGTCTTTTTAAATGTTTCCGCCGTGCATAAAAGACGTAGCGAGACTCGCTCGGCTGCCGAGAGCCCGGGGTTCAGCGGCGATAAAACCCACCCTGCGGCCAATCTGCGGGTCTTCCAACTGCAATATGTATGAGAAAAGGGCGAACGCTCCGCGTGCCGTCCGGGAAATTTCGTCGCGATTTTTGGAAATGTCTTTTTATACATCGCCGCCGATAATCGCGCGCTTCAGCATCCCCGCAGAAGCGCGGGAAACTTAGTTAACGACAATTTACGACGCCCGTCGGTGTACTCGAGGATGCAAATGAATCGCCTAATGGCACGACGTGAACTTTCCAGGCGGAGGGCGGGGGGGGCTCAGCGTATATCCCAATATGAGATATGACGTAGTCGAAGCGCGCTCGTTTTAATTAATTTCAGCCTTATGAATGAACGGTTCGCTTCGCGTTTCGCTGAAGTAAGCGCGACCTGCCAGCGAGGAGGGCATAATTACCGCGTCGTTTACGCAAATGTAAAGGACACGAAATCGCGGAATGGCTTTTCCTATGTATAAAAGGGAGCCTCGCCCGCTCAATTATTGCGTCCGAAATCCGTTTTGTCGTCGCAATATACGTTTCAGAGTCACGACTGTATTCTACGGTTGAAAGGGAGCGTCTCTCCGTCCCTCTTTTCTTTTCCTGCAGCTAGTTAATATTAATTAGCCTTACGTAGCGCTTCACCCCCAGCATTTCCTATAATATTTTAATTAAAATCTCCGGCTTTAAAGTACTCCTGAAAGGTTTATAGAGATGTACGGCTATAAATTCAACCTCCGCTCGATTGGCCGTTTCCCTAGCTGTTAGCTGATATATCATTCTCCGTGATTCGCCCTTCTCTTCTCCGTGCCCTTTTTCCGCTCGTCCCTTCGCTCTCCTATCCATCCGTAGTACATTCATGCAGTAAAGAGTATTGCGCGTTTACACCTTGGGGCTGTATGACTTGACGTAAAACTATAATAAAAAGGGATGGATTTTACTATTTACCATGAGAATTTTCTCATTTTTCATATTGATCAAACATATTTGGACTTTTCAAATATTGTTTTTATAGAAAGCTCGCCGGTAAATACATATTTCGAATTTTTATTCAATTTCGCCTCGTCCAATTAGATATATGAATACTGAACGAGCTATTTTTTTCTGATCATAAAACATGTGGCAGCTACTACACTATCAGTTTAACCCCTTAATGTCAGGGGCTAAGCACATAAAACAAACTTATTAATAAAACAAGTTTGTTAACATGGATAAACAGCTGCCATAGATCTCCTTTCTCCTCTCTCCCTTTCTCTCCCTCTCTTGCTCGAATACAATTCCTAAAATAATATTACATATAAAATAATGTCACTCTGAATATATTATATAAAGATCTCCTACACATGCCGATTTATAAAGACCTTACAAAAAGGATATTAAAAAATATAGATATATTTAAATAAATTAATAAAGTTCATAAGGCCCTCGTGTGATAAACATAAATTCACAGGAATAAGGACTAAAGAGCCGTTAATAGGACGTTAAATGTTTAAATAACAGATTTCGTTTATCTTTTTATCTGCGATCAGTGAATCATAAGTCACTTAAAATCCAATAAATAATCACGCAAACAACAAATAATAAATAACTCAATTGGGATCGCAAATCGCCTATCCAGTCGCTCTTTAGCCCGCAATCGCGAGTATTTCATATCGCTCTTAAAACCATCACGCACGCAGATAGTCACGCAAGTCACGTGAACTTGATCCTTGTTGTTTTTTTTTGTTCAGCCACGGTGCTTTGTCTGCCGCTACTCGACGAGATGACGAGCCGCGTCCTGATCGAGCTGAACGTCGCGTGGCAAACGCACATCCAGAATTCCGTCATCCTGATGATCCACACGGAGGATATCGACCTTTTCCTTCCGAGAGACGACACGCCGCCCACGTCACCCCCCACTGATCCATCGACCTTGGCCCACCCCGCGATTACTCAGTCTTCCAATTTTTCTACCTCGAACGTAACTCGCACCGGCCCGCACGCGACCCCGGAGAGAGACGAGAGAGTGCGGAGGGTGCAGCAGACCACGCGAAGATTCGCCCCGCCGAGGAATCTCAGCAGCACCGCGATCGAGAATCTGCTTGTGGTCGCGCCACTCGATCAGAGGTAATCAATTATTAACGACGTTAACCCGGAGACCGCTTTATCGACGTAAGTAGTTGCGGGTTTGAGACACTCTGGACCCGTGGAATAATACAGCTTCTTCATGAAATATAAAATCGGATTCTTACAATTAGACGGAATATAAAATCGACTGACGAAGATATAGGCTACCTAGTTCCAAATATTTTTAATTATAAATTTCATATAAATAACAAAATCTATTCTAATTTCGTGATTAATTGATTTCTTCGAGATCGACGTGGATACGAAGGGTCTTTTACGATATTCGCAGCTCTTCCTCTCAGGCTAAAATCCCTCGTTGCGTTATCCTACAAGTAAACGGTGTACCGTTCGTGATGAATAATATTCTACGCCGTAAATATTTTTTGGAATTTAATATCAAGTATCAGCCAGTGCATCTTAAGTCTCAATTATTAATAATAATCGCGATTAAGTCATCAACAAATGTCGCAGTTGCGCAAGAACGCTGCAACGGATCATGAATAATTCCGCAGTCACGTTGGCAAATTAATTAACGTCCGCGGAATTGCGTAATTAATCACCTGTTCTTCAGAATACTTGTAGCTCATTTTCTTCGTATATACTTGACAAGAAGGGACATAAGTACTAACGTTGCGAGAGAAGATTTATAATGGCAAAAATTCCACGTTACTTAGAAAATCCTTTCAAGATAGACTTTTAAAGACCCCTCGGAATATCAGCGAAATATATCAGTACGCTATAATGCAACAGCCGCGAGCAACAGCTTTCATCTCCTCAGGAATATGTCTTTATAATAATTAAAAATATCCAGCTTTTTAGTAGAAAAAAATAACGTTCGTCGAAGGCCTTTCATTGGCAAATTAACATTAATAGAGAAAGTCCTCTATTATGAGATAGACTCCTAATATGAGATTGTTTGCATTATATTTTTATTGAATAAGTATTAAAAATTTGTCACATTAATATTATTGTCTCTTTTGATTCTTCCGGTAAAATCTTATGCTCGATTGCTTGGACATAACATTTTAATATAAAAAGTAACAAAGTATCCAGTTTGTATAAATATCCATTGTAGATGACGCAATTTGATGACATATCGTTACTTTTGTAGAGACAATAGAAACTATTTTTCGTTTCTAACAAAATATATCCAAATAATTAAATTATATAATTCTTGATTGGCTGGTATTCCTAACTAGGCTCGCATTAATTGTTTAACACAAATCCGACTGCACCCGACGGGGACGTAAATTGTACGCGGAGTCAGTTGGCAATGAGAGGTTGACCTTAATCGAAGTGCTCCCCTTGTTTGACTGAGGCAACAACGAGGCTATACGTAATTACGAAATTCCACCGCCGCGCCGCGCGAACATGACGATCCCGAATTATAATACAAATCGCGCCTGCCGGATCATCGAGCCGAGTTAATTGTAGGCGTCGATCCGTGTAATTCGCCACCGTGATTAACTCACGGGAACGGCCCGCGGCGTCCTCGGCGCGGCGGGGCGTCGCGACGCCGCGTCGCCTCGCCTCCTCGAGACAAGCATCCCGACGGTTTCTTACGCAGGTACGACGTGAGGAAGGTCCTCAACGGCACGCAGGATTACGCAACGCCGGCTTTGCTCGACCGGCTGAACGAATCGCTGACCGTGCTAACGCGCGACAACAGCAGTCTCGACGGCCACAACAACAAGATGTACACGTACGCCCTAATGAACTGGCGTAACGCCGGCTGGAAGCCGATCCTCGCGATGTCCGAGGAGCCTAAGCGGCTGGTGGTCCAGCAGCTGACGCCAAGCGCGGTGGCGTTTCTCAACATCGAGGCGCCCGATCTGCCGTCCTGCGACGTCGACGGCGATTGCCAGAGTGAGTTCTCTTTCCCTTATATGCGTAACGAGAGGGGGAAAACCGCCGAGGACATTGTGGTGTACAGATTTACGGCATTACTGGGCATTACTAGGCATTTTTTGGGCTTTTTTGGGGCATTAGTTTGGGCACTAGGCCTTGCTGAAGCATTATAAATATAAAATGAGATAAAATAAGATAAAACAAGATAAATTAAGATAATAAGATAAAGTGGTGTACAAGATTTTCGTCAGCGGTTTCCCCCTCGATGTGTAATAAATGGAACGCTAAAGGCAGTAACATTTCGAACGGAAAATCGCACTTCGTAGCGATGACGTACAACCAATAGTGCGTGATTAACTCATGAATGGTACATATATCTCGTAGACGGGATTTTAAAAGAGAGAATGTATTCATTTTGTTTATAACGTACGATGCCGACGCTCGTGCGACCGCGTTGCGTTAGCGATCAGAGAAAGGTACTGTCAAAAATAGGACGGGATAATTGTGGAATGGGGGGGAAAGGTGCGAAGAAAGAGGGCCCTCCCTTTGTACCTTTCCGATCGGGATCGATATCGGCAGCTCCCTCGATTCCGAAAATACCGTCCGATAACGTAATAAGGTAATGCAGTGCATTCATTGTTTAACAGATGGCTTGGCCGACATGTCTTTCCGTACCACACATATCGTATCTATTATTCTTGGGTCGCTGCTGTTCACCTTTGTCGCCATCGCCGTCGCGATTATAATCCGGTGAGCGATCACTTTATCACGTTATACATCATACCATTTTTATAGCCCGTAGCCAAACCGTAGAAACTGGCATGCGTCAACGCTCCTGTTGCCCCTAATCGCCAGAAATACTTCTTCTTTACTCCTTTCAATAGAAATTGCGTATATATGTAGAGGAAAGTCCCCTATTATGAGATAAGCTCCTAATATGGGACAGCGGGGGGTTTTTTTTTGCTAAATTAATAGGCACCGTCTGTCGGTTTCATCGTTAATTTATTGCCCCTGGAGTGAAATCCGTTTAGTGGACAATTCATTGCTATGTCGTGTAATCGTTGTGAATAAAGATTTGTGATTAAATTTGGATGTTGAAACTTAGAGCTCCCTAGTACACGTGCACCAGACTGCACGTGTAATCCGTGCATTTAACTTATCCGTGTTTTAACCCGTGTACACGAATTTAAAGAATCTTCGTTTACGTGAATCCGTGAAGACGTGAACGTGACACGTGTTCACGAATATCCGTGAACGTGACGTATGTAAACGTGCAGCCGTGTATACCTCGGTAGGGAAATATTTAGAGTATTATGTGACAAAATCTAGATAAAACTTGGAACGCTGGAATTATGCGTATACATATGTCGAACAACATATGCAGAAATAGAGATCTTTCGTCAAATTTTGATAAATACTTGCACACGTTTGCGCGTATCACACGTACACGAATATTCGAATACACGTGTCACACACACGGCTATACGTGTACACGTGACACGTACACGGGTACACGTGAATGAAGGTACCTTAAATCCGTGTATACGGATTACCTGTACACGTGAATTGTAAAACGCGTATCCAATCGAAAGCCCTAGTTGTGAAACCTGCTGTCTTATATTAGAAGTCTC
>NW_011967245.1:1441347-1473047 GCF_000949405.1 Vollenhovia emeryi | reverse complement strand
TAAATCTCATAATAGAGGACTTCCCTCTGTACACAGTTTCAGAGTTAACATCAGTTTGGCATGAACGTGTCCTGAATTAATTTCAATTGAGCTGATTTAAATTGCCTAGCATTATTTTGATTGGAATAACAATTAGAAAGCAAAGACAAGCGAAAATGTTCCACAATAAATTTTATCCTCAAAGTACGTTGATGAATGTTAAGTATTTGATAAATAGGAGGCATTGTAGACGAACGGTACGATACAGATTTAATACAGATTGCAATTAATTACCCGCTGTCAGAAATTTAATATACGGGAGGTATTGACGCAAAGCTATTTCATTCTTAGGTGTTTCACGATTCTCGAAGCGTTTATTTATAAGCAGGCACGATTCATAAAGTTCTCAGATTCTTGCGATTCTTGCGTAATAAGTCGGGACCTTGTATCGGATACGTTGACAATTTATTGCAGGAAGCGGCTGCTTAAGAAAAGGATGTCCAAGGGTCCGTACAAAATCATTTTAACGACGTCGGACTTCGTTTTTCCTCAAGTGCCTCCAGTAGATTCAAGAACGGTGAGTGGAATTTCATTCGGGACATGACAGGGGCTTTTAATCCTTCCCTTTCAGCGTCGCCAAAAGGATTAAAGAATCCTCGCATAGAATTACTAACATTATTAATGAAGTTACTTGGTTACTTCTTTTATCAATGTCTTTGACCGATCCTCCGTGAAATGCCCCGCGAATGCCGCGAGAGGAATTAATGTCCGCCGCAAAACTCGTCGAGGGGGTTTACGTTGTAAAATTCTGTCGTTTCTTTTTATTGTACGTCGAAACAAAACCGTAATCCGACGTTCTATATGGCGAAAACAATTTTTCGCTGTCGCCAGGTCAGGATTGTGGAGTCGTGGCTAGAACTGCGGGCAAACTTTTCTTTCGCGGGGGGGCGGGGGTGGAAATTCTTCTTAATATGACGCAACGGAGCGTTACGAGAGGGGCTGCTACGCTCTTGATAGGATATATTTCACGCGAGGGAGAATGGTCGCTGTGTGAGCTCCTAAATTATCAGTCTACGTGGTAGAAATAGCCGATAAAAGTGCTAATGTCACCGTGACACCGGTTCACTCGGCTTAATTGAACCGCCGAGCGGGCTCTAAGCACCCCTATATGCTAGTGCATTAAACATCACAAATAGTTATCGTATAATCCTCGTTTTAAAGCGTGATGCTTACAGGCCCTTTTACGATTACTCCATTCAGTGACTGCACGCATAAAAGAATGATATAAACGTCGTCCTTCCAGAATATCTTTTCCCGAAGAAAGGATTTATTTATTTATTTATACGCAAAGTTAAAATCATCGTAAAGAGAAAATATACGCTAAAGAGAGATTTCTTAAAGCACGAACACAATGTGAGTATCTCCTGCATAGCTCGTTGAAGCGTATAGGGTATTACATTAGTTAGCTTCGATTTTTCTCCTTTTCGTATTTACAACCTTTTTTTGCGTAAAGACTCAGGTTGTAGCAGGGTCGAGTCTTTTCCGTCGCTTTTCCGGTAAACATTGTGTACCCAATCTCACTACTTTGCATCGCATCCAGTCGAATAACATTCATGACGGAGGGGGGGCACTTTATCGCACACGGCGCGCGCGTGTTCTCAGGTAGACGAGGGCATCGAGGCGATGCTGTGCTGCTGGCTGCAGCAGCTGCAGGAGTTCGGCGGGCCGGAAGTCGAGAAGCCGGATCTGCTGCAACTCGGAAGCGTGAACTCGCTGAGGCCGTACCTGCAGGCCAGCGGCGGAAACATACCGCGGCACACCTTCTTCAAGGATCCACGCGCCAGATATAACGTGAGTATACCCACCCGGGTCAGTTTAACAATCGCGCCGGGATACACCTCGTATCCACCTCGCTGTGGCCGCGTGAGACTCGCGCGCTACGCCTCTTCCTTCCCGCAACCCTTATCTTCGCCCCAGATTTTAATCTCCGTTGATCGAGTTTCCGTGTTGATCCACGCCGGGCTCGACTAACTCGACTAACTCGTCTGATAAATTTACGACGCGCGATAAGAGAACAATAGCGCGTAGAAATAGTTGGCCAACGTTTTCTAGCGTCCAATTTTGTCCCCTATCCGCGTTTATATAAAAAGAAAATAGAACGAGAATCAGTGCGGGAGAAAAAGAAGACCCGGGGATACCCCCATATATATCTGCTTTCAAGGCATTATCGGTATCCTACGTATTGTATACCTTCGCCCTTGCAAACAATTTCACCCTTGATCACTTCCGAGAATTTTCTGCTTGACATGACGCGCGGTATTATCCGACAGCGCTAAGAATATATTCCGAGACACACATCGATATTCATTTTCGCCTTACGTCGCAGACGTCAGTGTCCCTTATACGGTGACGCTGATTAAGTACCGTAGGTTCCGGAATATGATCGGACCGATAAGAACCTCTTGCGCCCTAATGAAGATTGATAAGATAGTATTAAAACAGGCAGGACGCGAGCTAATCTCCGGTTTATTTCAATGAAATGTCTCGCCGTCCGGCCCTTTTATCCCCGGGCGACACAAGTCGATAGATTACAAGATCCGACGGATGCGACGTCATATCAATGCTCGGGTTAACGATCCCTCCTGATTTCTGGTAGGGTGACTTGGTTCAATTGAAGGAGCTGCCCTTTCAAGGTACGTTCGAACTGAAGAGCAAGGCCATGGACGTGCTGGTCACGGTAAAGGCGCACATCCTTTTATTCATACCTCTGAGTTAGATTTCGATCGAGTTTCTCCCCACCTCCGCGTTTCTACTTTTGAGCAGATCCACGGGCTGCGACACGAGAACCTCAATCCTCTGATTGGATGCCTTAACGAACCTACGAGACCCTGTCTAGTGTCGGAGTACTGCTCGAGGGGCTCCCTGGAGGACGTGCTCGTCCAGGACGAGATTAAACTCGACTGGTCCTTCAGATTATCCTTGCTCACCGATCTCGTACGGGTGAGTAAGACCTGGTGCGCGATACGTTAAATATTCGGCGGCACGCGGTCGCCGAGAAGATATCGAAAAACCAGAGAAAACCGGAAGAGATCGAAAAATATTTGTAGGACACGCGTATACGTCCTCTTGCCGTTTAACTTTTCATCGATACGACGAGAATAACGTAAAAATTTTAACCGAACGGTGAATTGTATGCCATTCGCTCGTTTTGAAACATTAAAAGTATTATGCAGGATTAATCGGGGATTTTAAGTCTCAATTTTGATGAGATATCCTTGAGCAGTTAGTTTCGAACTTGAAATTGATTCTATGTATACTCTGAAACTCTGATAATTTTGGACGGCTTGCTTGCTCCAGGGTATGAAATACCTTCACAGCACGCCAATACGCGCCCACGGCTACCTCACGTCGCGGAATTGCGTGATCGATGCGAGGTGGGTCTTGAAAGTCACCGATTACGGCCTGCCTGCGTTTTATGAAGCCCAGAACATAGTGCCGCCAGTGAAAACAGCTCGGGGTAACTTTCCTTTTGCTACAACTTCTGTTGCGCCTCATTATATCCTCTTCAGCGTACATTCGACCTGATCTCCTACAACACGGGATATTTTAATTAAAGCCCAGATGAACAAGAAAGATTATAACAACTCCCATAGTTCCCGAAGAATATCATATTATTACTATAAATTTATCTTTAAACGTACTTTTTGAGTTGCACGAAAGTTGGCATTTTATACTCACCGGGCGCTATTACCTGTGCGTTTGCGCGCTGTTTAGAAATTTTGCCGGGGTACAAGTTACTCAAGCTGTAAAGTTTCACTAATTAAAAGTTAAACTGCACGCTTTACTAATTGAAGATACTCAAACTGAAATCCAGGGTTTCGCATTACTCCAGAAGATAGGATTATAGCAGGGCGGGGATGAGAATGGGATTAGGATAATTAACATAAGCGAGCCGCTATTCATTTCGTTAATAACCGTCGGCTTGTTCTTGGGCAGACCTGTTGTGGACCGCCCCGGAACTCCTTAGGTCCCTGAACTTGCGGAAAAGAGGAACCCAGCCGGGGGATGTTTACAGTTTTGGAATTATCATGCAGGAGGTCGTTGTCCGCGGAGAACCATTTTGTATGCTCGCCCTATCTCCGGAAGGTAATGTGCGCGACTTTTATTAACGATCGCTTGAAGCAGCATGAACATTCTCCTCTCCTACGTGACTCTAGACCTGAGATAATTAAGCGGACTGAGAAAAATGCATTTACATCAATCACTCGCAATTGCAACAAATTTATTTCTTAGGCCATTCCTAACGATTTCAATTGCAATCGTCCCTTCGCAAACGTGCCATACTCGTATTACCGCGAGACCATTGATACGATCGAGAAAATATAATAATTAAGTGAACGAGAAACGAGATAAGAACGAGCCAGTTCGTCGGGCGGTATCGTTTTCCAATAAAATGATTAACGATTGACACACAGTTACAACTCAGATTTTGCAATTGCTGAAGATTAAGCCTGTGCTTACTTTACACGTTAATGCACTGGCACCGATTATCCAGGAACACAAGCGCGAAACTTCGGAACCTCGTAACGGCGATTTGAAATTCTAACGCTAGAATTTCACATTCGCCATGTATGAGGATCAAGGAAGACGTCAGGCGTTTTATGTATCTCGCAGATATAATCGAGAAAGTAATGAAGCCACCGCCCCTGATCAGACCATCGGTCAGCAAGGGTGCTGCGCCACCGGAAGCCATAAACATCATGCGCCAGTGCTGGGCGGAAACTGCTGAAATGAGGCCCGACTTTGACGACGTGCACGATCTCTTCAAGAAGCTGAATCACGGGAGGTACAATCGATAGCTAACCGTATAATCCTCGAAGCGTTGTGCCTCTAGAGCGGAAGTATTGGATGTAACATTGGCCGGAAGTCAAGTCCATTTCGAAGTTTCTTTCTCGCGGATCTAATCGTAATTCGATAGTGTTGTACAGTTTAGCTCCGATTACGGGGGTTTCTTTTAAATAAGTGCCAGCCACAAATTTCCTTTCGTACAAACCTCAACACAAGTCGATAAAAAGTAACTAAATAATTTATACGTTTAGGAAAAGACTCTCGTGAATTAAAAAATATTTAACTTTTTTAATTAGCTTTAAATGTCGCCTGCTTAACAAAACAGGTGTACTGTGACAGTAATCGAAAAGACCGTCAGCCGTCACGTTTTATTTTCAGGAAGGTAAACTTCGTAGACACGATGTTTCAAATGCTCGAGAAGTACTCGAACAATCTGGAGGAACTTATCCGCGAGCGTACGGAACAGCTTGACATGGAGAAGAAAAAGACCGAGCAATTACTGAATCGAATGCTACCTAGGTAAACAACAACGTAAAAATATTTCAAACCTTTATTTCGCGGTTGGATAACGTCATCGATAATTACATTTTAATAATTCGCTCCAATTTGTTTCACGATTAAAACGTGGCAAATTTTTCGCAAATCGCTGAAAAATCGTCTCAATTTACAAGTTTGCGATCTTAACGTTTCCGGGGGAAAAAAATTAGCGCATTTGGCACGATGTTTCTAGTTCGGTCGCCGAGAAACTGAAGCTCGGCATGCCCGTCGATCCCGAAGAGTTTCGCGAGGTCACTATTTATTTCTCGGACATCGTTGGCTTCACGACGATATCCGCGCGTTCGACGCCCTTTCAGGTGGTTGATCTCCTCAACGATCTATACACCTGCTTTGACGACACGATTAACGCGTACACAGTTTACAAGGTAATCGCAATGTATGATAACATACGTGGATATATTTTTTGTATTACAACAAATTCATCTGCACACATTATCTTATTTATGCAAAGAGATAAAATTGTATAATTATGCCAGCGAGAGAAAGTCTTACGAAAGGAAAAATATATAATTTTACGCCGATAAATGCCTTGAATAAAAGTCAGCTGCTGCTTTTCCGAAAATATCTAGAACTTCAGGCCTTTTCTGTAGCGTCAAAACATTTTTGTCAGAAGACGCTTCGGAATCCGATATTACAGAATGCATATTTGAATATCGCACAGGTGGAGACTATCGGGGACGCCTACATGGTTGTAGGCGGTTGCCCGGTGAGAATACCCGATCATGCAACTCAAGTTGCCACCATGGCGCTCGATCTGTTACATCAGAGTGGAAAGTTTAAGTTGAAACACCTTCCGGACACGCCGCTCAGGCTACGCATCGGTCTTCACACGGGTTAGCTGATTCAAATAATTTCTGCTTAATGACGACTGAAAGTAATGTAGAAAATCACCTAAACACTTTATTTCCAATTGCCCTTTCGCTGCTAAGAAGCTAACATTCGTCACAATGGCAATCAAAGCCGTCGGTTTATTCGATCGATTGACATTCAATCAATGAAACCTGTTATAATCAATTTTAAGAAGCCCGCGATGAAAAGCGGTTACATGTAAATGGCCGATCGGATCCTCTCGCCCGCGGAGATTTATGTCGCCTCCATATTTTACGTTGATTAAATCCGTGCTGAAATAGCAAATCGTGAATGGTATGCCGTCGTTTCTTTTATCGGCAACTCCGCGACAGCATTCCCGCGTACCTCGGTGAAAATATTAAGGGAAGGAATTCACTTTTCCCCCTCGTCAGGCCCGTGTTGTGCCGGCGTGGTAGGTTTAACAATGCCGCGTTATTGCTTATTCGGCGACACCGTGAACACCGCCTCGAGGATGGAGTCGACCGGGGCGCCGTGGCGTATCCATCTGAGCCAAGCGACGAGGGATCGATTGACGCAGGTCGGCGGATACCACATCGAATACCGCGGGCCCACCGACGTCAAGGGCAAAGGCAAGATGCCGACCTACTGGCTGCTCGGCAAGCAGGGCTTCGACAAGGAGCTCCCCAAGCCGCCACCCCTTAGGTAAGCCGTTCCGCCGAGAACATTTTCTGAATTTCCGCCCCCTCCACCGGCGTGTCCTACCCCACCGCTCGCACGGCTTACCGCCCGGATCGTCGTGCAAACGTACTTGGCCGTGATTTAACTCCCGCCGCGCATCCGGCAGGTCTTATTAAGTTCAATTTATTGCGACGAGTTTTCCCCCCCCTTTCATGTTCGACGTCGCCTCTCTCTCTTTTCTATTGCGTTTTCGGACGTTTACCCTGGTTTTCGGAATGTAACGTGACAAGGGTAGATTCCAAATAAGTTCCGGAATACCTTCAGCCTGCGAGGTATGCTCGAGTCCTCGTGGAGAAAAGGGTTGGATTTAATCAACGAAGTTACCGCGTATTCCTTTGATTAAGTGTCGGAGAGCCCGGAGGAATGCGCGAGAGAGTTTTTAATTATGTAACAATGGGCTGCGGCGGCAGCCGGTTCGCGCTGTGTGTGCGTATCTATCCGAAGTTTATCCCAACAGCCGCCCGACTTTTACCTCGTATCTTACTACTTATAATTATTCGATGTACCCGCGGAAGTGATATAACAGTAAAGTTTCCTCTCGCGCACATAAACTATTCTTTTGCAACGTCCCCTGGGCAAAAAGTGACCTACTCGGTAACGTGCGTATAAGCGGGGGCAGAAAGACTCGGTATTCTTAAAATTAACGCTTATATTATGCAGGGTGTTTCCGATCTGACGCGCAACCTTTCAGCCGCAGAGACGGCAGAGTCTAGAAAAATAGCCGTCTCGCAGAACTCGAGAAAGTCAGTTTTTATGTTACGCGCGATGGTGGAAATAATCAAAAGGAGCTCTTTTACTCTTGTTACAGTTTGCACACAAGAGTGGCAGAACTTTGTTAGAGCTGCAATCTATTTCAATTAATTTCGAATGAATCTGAGCGGAAATTTAATTAGTTAGTTGATCTTAAAATTAAATAACTGAAATGCATTATATAAATATACACTGAAATGCATTTATATAAATACATATTTATACAAGCGAGACTACTGTTTAAAATGCATTATATAAATTAAACCAATTGCATTTTATTATCGGTCGGTTCTCGCACGGAGGCCGTGCTCGTTTCGCATTCTCCCACTCCGAGAATAACCTGTCGTTCAGGCAGGGTAACGGTGGGAATTTGTTTATTTACTAGAGGGGTCTTCGGGGGGGGGGGGGCCACTCTGCATCCATACGGTGGTCTACCAAGCCATTGAGTTGAGATACCACGCTCTGGAGTCGCGCTGCTATTATGTTACTCCTACACTGAGGAAAATGTCCGATTAAATACAATCGGATAATCCAATTAAATAATAACAAACGGGTACGTCCAATCAAATTGCATATCCGATGAAAAATATGATCGTTTTTCAATCAAATTTCCTCGACAACGGCATTTCATCGGATGTGTATCTACTGTACTTTTATTCGGTAAAGTGGGCAAACTCGTAAAAGTTTCGAGCGTGGGCCTGGATGGCTCAGTTGGAAGAGCATCCGCCCGGAAGGTCCCAGGTTCGTATCCTGGTCTAGTCCTAGCCCTAGTTTTTCTCGTCGAAAATTAATCAGTGCCTCCCTCCCCGAAGAATACACCCCGATTTATTACTATGGAGTAAAACTACATTAAAAATGCGAGGTGCGTGGGTAGAAGTAAACTGAACGCCTCTTCTTCGTATTTACAAGCGCCCGACGTACGGTGCTTGCGGATATGTTAAAAGACATTGAGTTTATTTTCACCCGCTCTCCTCGCATTTTTAATATAGTTTTATTCGCACCATTTGATTTCCAGATATTTAATACTTTTATCTCTTGCCATTCTGCTGCTACACTCAGGGAGAACCATGGGTGAGTAGATTCGCATATAAATAATTCAACATTCAAATCGATCATATTGTTGTTCCACGGTGGATAAATCTTCTCACGCTGGATACCGATGTGGCGAAAGCTCAGGCATTAATTTTTACATCGTCTGTCTAATATTTTCCATATAATAGTCCATTAAACCTTTTTGTCTTGAAAAGGAATTTTTATAAAAAATTCATCGCGGACTTTTATCAGCCTGTTACAAGCAAGGTAAACTAAAATGAGAATGCAAAACGCAGCGCATGAATAAACATACCCTCGGGACCATCAGCATCAAACGTTTACGTCAAAATGTCAATTACTCTAAAAGTTGCTTCTCACGTCCTTACTTGAAGTTTATTCCTTCCCCGCCTAAAGTTAAATCCTTCCCTCCAGTGATGTAATCATATCATTCCTCGGATGCAGCTATAATCACCTTTGTAACTTTCCAATTTCTGTCAGTTCTCCACGATACTAGGATTAAAACGGCGCGGCATTTATGAATAAACACCCATACGAAACATCTGAGCCAGCCGGCATCGAGACGTCGTTTCGCATGTCAATTTACTCGGAAAAATTCTCACATCCGGCATTCCGGCGTATATGAACCGTTCGGCGGGAAATAGCGATGTATATAAGTAACGTAAACATGCGGTACCAATTTTCATGCGCCAACACTTTCGGGATGACGTAAAATTTGAGTTCTTTTCCCTTGAAGGACCGTAAAAAGCTGCGATAAAAATTGCATTTCAAATTTATTGCATTCACAAACGCGGCGTGTATCTCTTATTTTCCTTCCATATCTCAAAATACGAAAGATAGTGGGCTTACAGTCACCGTTCCGCCCGGCGCCTTCGCATCGTTCTCCTCTTAATTGACAAACTTCTCCGAAGGCTCGACGAAAGTCTTATGCTGGATCGCCAGAACGGAGTGCCGAGCGACTCGGCGTGTTCGCAGCTGCCGGTGATCCCGTCGCAGGACGAGACGCACGAGGAGCCGGCGAGTCCTGTCGAGGTCAGCCCCGACGGCCAGAACCGCCAGGATTCCGTCAGCAGCGGAGTCACCAACAGCGGCAGTCGAGCCGCGTCCTTCGAGGAGGCCGCTGCCGGCACCAGGAGGGTCGCCGTGTCCGTGCACGACGAGCGCACGTTGCTGCCTACGAGCTATTCCTTGAAGTCCACCCACGACTTCATCGAGGTGTTGCAGGGTAAACAGGACACGGCGGCGAGGACGAGCGAGGCGGCCCACGGCGGCGTGACCAAGAGCACATCCGGCGACAATCAAGCCTCGCTCGGCGTGTCGACCTCGATCTCGGTGTCCGGTGCCGAGCCGACCGCGGCGATCCTCGGCGCGTCCACCAGCTCGCTCACGTCGATCGCCAGCTCGGCGGCGTATCGACAGCCACTGCCGAGGCATCGCCGCTTCGCCGGGTACCTCGAGAACGATCTTAGCACGCCGTACAACCATTATAGATGTCTGTCGCCCAATGAGCATCACGGTACGTATTCGGAAACTTCAGTCCTATACGTCGGTCCCTTCCCGAGGCGAGAATACAAGCCCTTGTATGAGTCATCGTTAAATACGACGTGTGCTCAATTTCTTCGTTGCTTGCCGTTTTTTTGGATGCTCTCTGCGTCATATTCTCAATGCTCGAAATTATAGTCAGCTCACGAGTCGCGGACAGACGTACATCATCAACGTGCTCCAAAGTCACAGTTTTTCAAGAAGCAGCTCTTGGAGCGCCTCTCTGATAGATTTAAGTGCTACACGTATATTTACTACGCTCATCTTTTGAGCACTTGTACGACACCGATTTTTGCCCCGGGTTGCTTCTAAGACCCCGAAGTCTGGAAGTAACTTGTTCAAAATCGAATTCAATGTCCGATCGATTGCGGAACGTCGTCTGTTTTCAGAATTAGGGATTAAAAATTTATCAACTGCAAGTTGAAACAGACATTTCAAGATACCGGACCTCGGTTTCATCAATAATTAAATTGTTACACGTAGACAAGATGATTGTGTATGTATACGGTATCTTCCTAGGCTAACGTAATAATCTAAATGCAGATAAATTTTATACAGGGTGTTCCAGGAGGAAAGGTCAATATTCCGAGAGGTGATATAGTATCATTTTAAGCAGAAATGTTCGTATGAATGTCCCATTCCCCACTGTTTCCGAGATAGAGCTATTTGAATGTGTACAGTTGCAAAATTACTTTGCAAATACCGTTATTCTAGAAGACCGTACGACGGGACGAAATTACGTGGAATTTCTGCTAAGTGCATTACTGGAAGACGTTCTTCTGGCTACACGGCGTGTTACGTACTTTCAGCGTGACGGAGCTCCTCCTCATTAGACCCGATTTGTGACGCAACACCTCAACGTCACTTTCCCTAATCGGTCGATTGGTCGCGGCAGCGCCATTAATTGGCCACCAAGATCTCTAAACCTGACCCCATTGGACTTCTGTTTATGGGGTTGGGTGAAGAGTGAACAGAAGAAAAGCGAATACGCGAGACATTCAAGTAGCTCTATCTGGGAAACCGTGTGGAACGTGGCATATGTTCACGTGAACATTTTTGCTTAAAATGACCGATACTTGTCACCTCCCAGAATATTGACCTTTCCTCCTGGAACACCCTTTATATGTACAGTTTATCTGCATTTTGGATTGTTACGTTTTACTAGGGAGATATCGGATTATTTAAGTATTCCCAAAAATATATAGAACCCCTCGCATTGGATTAATCCTTTGTACCTAACGGGTCGTATTACCTTCTCTGATTTCAGGGAAGAGCCCCGGGTACCGAATGCTCAAGAGGCAGTTCAGCCTGGATCGTCCGGACGAGCCGGTGTCTATAATCCCAGAGCAGTCCCAGCCGCGATCGACTCCTCGTCTCTACAAGCAAAATAGCGCGGGCGCGGCCAATGACTTGGAGAGAATCGAGGAAGTGCCACCGGCAACCCCTAAGCCCCTCCCACAGAATTACCGTCACGCCGCTTCCGTATCCCTCTCCGTCGAGTCCCTATCGTTACGTTAAAATCCCCGTCGAGAAAAGTTTTACGAGCGGAAGATCGAACGCGATATACGCGTGTCGACACGTGTCGCGTTTCGAGCAGCGAGCGATTTACGCCAAGAATCGCTGTCACGATGTTAAAACGCCGTGTTAAAGAGACACGAGAGATACGCGAACCGCAGTTTCACGTGTAATTCCACTTCTGGCAAACGAGAAAAAAAACGAGAGATCTCGGTTAAGCCGTGATTGGAAGTTAATCGACGCCGGCACCGATTCTCGACGATCACCGCCGAGAGAGAGACGTCGGATCGAAAGCCCGATCGCAATATTTTATCACAGAGAATCGGTATCTTTGAAGACGCGGTAAACGATTGCTGCTCCGTCTGTATTCTTGTCGTTGTGAATGTACATTGTATCGGTGTCTGATAAGCGATAATACCCGCGGACAGGGGATCGGAACGAACGCAATTCGTGCAGTTAGAGATTTAATGGTTTAGGCGCGTGTTGTAAATTTACGAATAATCGTTGGTGCAAAGAAAAACCCGCTAGGATTTACGGGCAATCCGCTCCTTCCTCCGACGTGTCTGTACCTGGCAATCTTACATAAATCAACGTTTCATCGATAACTCAACGACGCTGTCTCCTATCTTCGATGCCGAACCATCGGCACCCCCGACAGCACAGATATTTAACGGGCGCTCTTAGATATCTGTCGAACGTTTAAATGGCATTCAGAAATCTGAATGCTTCGGGTAACCAAGAGGTCCCATTAAATTTCTACGCCTCAATTTGTACTAGATATAACTTGACTCACTTCCTTTAGTAGAACGTCAAAATCTTAAACGAGTAACGTACCTCTCACTCTCGTTTTCAGAGTTTTTCACAGCACCGCGTAAGAGCGGTCGTTTTTTACCTCGCAAGAATTAAACATTGTCCCCCCTCCCACGATTAACTTGACTATAGTCGTAAACGATGGTATACTTTTGCTAGATGTACCTACCTGTAAAGCGAAGATCTCAAGTTGATATTACTGAGTGAAAATTTTAATGTTACAAAATCACTTCCACGCGTCTCGCGCGGAAGATAAGAAAGTTCCAGCTCCATAAACTTAACGTGGATATTAAGGCTATTAACAGAGGCAAGACAGATAGCAAGTTGAATACGAAAGGAGAAACGTTTAACTGATTAATCGTTTATAATTTTTTGTTGAATGTATCTCGATAAAAAGATTATTTCTCGCGAAAGAAGTTGAATATATTGCTCGTACATGTACAGTCTTTATGTAATAATTGCAATATTTCGGTCGAAACTCACGATGTGCGATCGATGGGCTATGATGTCAATCCAGAAAGAAAGTTACGTAGAATGTATTTAATTGTCATCTCGCGATTATGGCAGCAGAGAAGTACTTCATCGGTCAGCAGGTACGTAAATATAGATGTGACTGACATTGTTGTTATTTCCGGCCTAACAGTTCCACGAGGACCGAAGGAACACTCGGTCCTCTGTTGCATGCGGGTTTTGTAATAACGAGTGATAACTTCACGAAACGCAGCCTCTTAAACCGTGGGCATTGTGCGCGAAAAGTAGACAAATGCTTCAATCGTTAACAAAGACTCAATCCAACTGACAATTGAATAAAGTTTACACGCGCAAGCAGATAGTACAACAATTATATTCTTCTACAAATTCTATATTTTTCCCAATGTCTTATTTTAGAAATTTCAGCACTTGAAAAGTATTTTTCGATTTTCTTCAATTGCCGATTCCTTAAACAAATTGAATAAATTTCTTCCCGCCGAATAATAATTAATATTTATTACTAATTATCTGTATGATCTATCTTTGTATCAAATTCTATTAAATAATTAGCTTAAAATTTGATAAGAAAATACAATTTACTTCTAACTTAAAGCCTAGTCACTTAAACAAATTACCAATTGTGATTAGTGACGATAGTTTTGCGACAATCTGTAAATCATTGTAAGATCATGGCTCAGATAGTGACAGTATCTTTGAACCATTCGTGTTAAGATTCTCTGAGGCCAGTATAATCGCAAGGATAATGGCAGGGCGGGGTTATCCAGCTGGCTTTCTTAATTCATCATTTTAGAAAATCTCTTGCGGTCGACGAGCGAGAATCAATCTTGCGGCGAGTCACGAGTGACATGAGAAACGATTGACTGGCGATCAGAAGAACTTTCTTACACGTTCTCGCGCCAAGTGCGATCGCTATGCGGCACAGGTTCTTACTTTATGATCGTAAACGCTGGTAATGTCACGCCAAGCACACGGATGACGGAGTGCGACGTAAACATCCGGAGATCGCGAAGTGATCATAATGGACGAGACTTCGATCGGTCTCCCGGCGAAGCTGTGGCTAAGGGACGTATATTTTATTATTGAGACAAGAGTACAGTCGCTCGATAAACGTATAGCGAACTCGGCAGCTTGCACTAGTGCGCACTGAGTGCACACCAAGGCTTCTTCAGGGTCTACTGTTATATTTGTGGCCATCTTAAGCATACGTTCGAAAACTATCTAGCAATGATCCGTACGAACGCTATACGGATCATTTTACTGGCTAAGAAGTATTTCAAAAAGTATTAAAGGGGATCCTCAAATATAAGAATTGACTCAAGACAAGCCTTAGTGCGCACTCGGTGCGCACTAGTGCAAGCTGCCGAATTCGCTATTACCACACGGAAAAAAACATTTAGCTGCTGTAGCTAAAATTTAGTAAAATATGGACAGCTAATATTTTTAGTTGTGATAGCTCAATATTTTGCTACGACAGCAAACGGTTTGCTGTCCATATTTTACTAAATTTTAGCTACAGCAGCTAAATGTTTTTTTCCGTGGCAATTGTTCACTGATTTTTACACCGCGATTTGAATGCGACTTTTAAATTGCCGTTTGACCACATAGCGTACGAAACAATTCGGCTGCAAATGTTAAAGTGAAATGCTTGCCAGTAAACACCGGCTAACAGTAATATTATATTAATGTTAGAACTTTCTATTCGCAATAAATGTAAGCGTTATGTGCAACATGCGTTAAATTACACAACATATTGTTGAATGGGAAATTATAATATTAATATGTTATTGTTAATTGCACTGTTTTACCGAGTCGTTATATTTTTCTTTTTAACGTTTCTTCGATATGCAGCCGCATCGATTTGTGAAACAGATATTTTCTTATAATTATATAAATATTAGAAAACACCCCTAAGGTACCTTATATCGCCTATCAAAATTCAAATCGTTTTCAATTGAAGGGTAATTTACATTTTCGTCTGTATTTCGTCTGTATTTCGTCTCAAATGAAAGAGGAAACATTTCTGTTTCATGTACAATCGATTAGAACGGTTAAAATCTAAAGACTTTTAATCCACATTGAAAAGAAACAAAACCGGCAAAATCGGGAGTTTGAAGAAATGGCACCTAATGTCGCCTACCTTATAAATTTTTATAAAATCCTTGTTTATCAGTATGTATAAGTTTGGGAAGCTACATTTATACAGATATTTATTATTTTACATCATATAAGCGTTTGTAGGTGTCCAAAAACTTTTTTAGACTGCGACTGTGTTTAAAAAATATTTTATTTTACATAACACACCATTTCGAAATATTTATGCGTCGAGTCAATTTGCACTCTTCTTAGAAATGTGCCAACGATACATAAAAAATGTGTAATGTTTAACATAAGAGAGAGAAAAAGTCGTGGATGAAGATATCATAAGTAATAAGCTTTTAAACCCTTTTCTCCAATGTATAGTCGAGGTCTACTTTGTCACGGTCGATTTAACGTCGTTTAAAGAATACAAATTGCAGTAGTAAGTTAAACAAAAGCAAAATGATTAAGAAAATTAGTTTTTCCCGACGAGACGATGAATACGTTCCTCAGTCACAAACGGCTGATAATGGGAAAGATAGGAAAGCACCCTCTTATCGCGGACGACAATCTTCATTGCGCTAATCACTCGTCTCTTTGGTATCGCTTCTAACAATCGCGCCGGAATCGGATTATTCCGCTAACTAGTTTCTCCAAGGCGGAGCTATAAAACAGGTTCATGTTTTGCACTCGAAATATATCCGAGTACGAGTTCGAAAACGGATGATTGGCCACTTTAGTTCCGTAGTTGAATTTAACATACGGGAAGTATCCCGATAATGCAACTTATGGTATTCTTAATATTTACAGGCTCTACCTGGAACGTCGCGTCGCTTACCCTTGGGAAAATTTACTTCAAATGAAATTGAAGTTTTTAAAAATAATCTTTCACATCTAAGAGTTTACTTAAAGAAGTTGAAAGTCTACTTAAGAAATTTTAGAGTAATTTTAGGTAAAGTAATTTTTAGATAACCAAACCCCTGTCGAAGTTCCCGCTGGAGGGCCGCGCGGCACAGCGCTTTCTCGCGAGAAGGAAACCGCACGCGGTATTATAAATTATATCACACACTTTTCACAATTCTTAAAGTAAGTTTCAAGTTTGCCTTAAATAAAAGTTTAAAGTGTCCAAATTTACTTTTTATATTTCTTATTTTTCTCAAGTAAAATTTTCTATAAAGTATATTTTCCCAAGGGTATGCATTAACTTTCGTCCGTTTCTTAAAGCAACTGTATCCTAACGTCGATGTCCATTTATAAACTTATATTTTTGCACGTGTCGCATATATCGTTTTATAATAATTATGTAAAATTGTTATTAGTACTTCGCATCCACGTCCATCTTCACCTACCAACGTTCGACGTCTTTAGCTCCGTCTAACTTAGACTTAGTTTTACATCTAGCGATAATAGCTCATTTCACCTTTCGAACGTGAAAAAATTCGACTGCGAGCGCTGTGGCGGTATTTTCCTAAATTCTTTGAACGAGATCATCGCGACACTATGTCTGCTTGCCTATCTCGAGATTCAACCTAGCGTTATCTCTCAGCGCCGCTTTACGTGGCGATCTCAATAATTCTGTACCCATAACGACAAATACCAAATAACGTATACGATGTTGATTAAAACCTTTGACTGTATCCCATGTACAATAATTAAGTGTGCAGAAAAGGAGCGAGGCACGTGGCGTATACCCCTCGCGAATATTAATTATCGTGGTGACAAACCAGTTTACAAAGCATTCTCCCGAAATCAAAAGAGGATTCCTCGGGCGGCAAAGGAATCCCCTTTCACTCCGCGGTATTTATATGAGTCTCGAATCAAACACGCTCGTCGAGTCTGACTAGCCTCTCGACGAGCGCCCTTGTTTATTCGGTAGAATACTATTCCGACCTTTTCTAAATCAGCCCCGACGCAGTCGGCGCTAATCCGGACGACAATCGTTAAGGAATATAATCGCATTTTTTAACGTCACCGTAACAATATAGTTATCCGATCATTTCCGACGGCTGTCCGTACCCTTACGGAAAAGCAACGAAATAATTATTAGAAAATTACAACAGTAATTTCTGATAGTTCAATTACCGGTGTACTCTCTAAAAGTCAATCAGTGGATTATCACTGAAAACAGTGAATGGTCGCTGCGATTTTCAGTGGTGTACTCGCAACTGTAAATCAGTGACTGTTCACTGTTTTCAGTGATAATCCACCGATGGATTTTTGGAGAGTAGGTACAGTAATAATTTTAATAAAAAATAAAAAGTAATAATTTTAATTTAAAAAAAAGTAATAAAAAAATTTTCTAGTATATAATTATTTCGTTACTTTTTCGTAAGGGTATCGAGAGAAAGAACTCTCGGGAGTTTCGCGCGATACTCTCGCAAGTAAAAAGATCGGATTCGTGAATATTCCATAGCTCGAGGACACGTGCGCAACACGCGTACACGTGGCAGGGCCCACGTACTCAACGGATATACGTACCTCGATGTAATTCGTGTAGTCACGTAGTCCACTAATGTTAGAGATATAAATAGGTATATAAGTAGCTTGTACCTCTCGAAGCGAGATTCGCGTTCCGTGCGACAGGCATCCTCGAAATGCATACAAACTACAAACGGACTGTATAATTTCTCGAGACACTCGATTGACTTCTCTTCGCTGCCCGGTCTTCATTTCCTTTTCACAGCCCTCGCTCGATACTTACTTATTTTCCACTGAAAATTTTTTTAACATTGACACACTTCCTTCCAACTGCTTCCGCTTTTGAAAAGTTCAATGATGTCTCCCTATGTGTAATATATGTATAATAAAAGACCCGGTAAGAAGCTTAAATACCAATAATGAGTTAAATGCTATATTGATAATAATGAAGAGTTAAAGGATCAATCAAAATTCTAATCGTTTTTATTAAAGTCGCTAATTACCAAAGAGCAGGTACTCTTACCGTTTACTGTATCTTCTTCGAGAATTTTAAGCTATCTAGCGTACCATTTAATTCCACTTGTTCATTATTATGTAAACAAATAAACGATTAAGAATAATGAAACTATTAAAACCAAACAAGAAACAAGAGCACAAAATAGGGGGAGCGCAAAGGGTTAATACGTTTTTCACAAGGATGCTTGTCTATCAGTTTATCGCAATGATAACTTGTTATCATTTGTGGCGTAGCAAATATGCATTAAATGCCCACTCACAGATAATTAAGTGACACTGGAATGCTCAGAGTGTTTCTATGTTTTCTATTTTTTTACATACTATAATTTCTTAATAAGAGACAAGACAACTGTTTCGTTTATCTATTTAATATGACAAATAAAATTCTTTTGTAAGAGATCAACACTCTCTAAAAGTCAATCAGTGGATTATCACCGAGAACAGTGAATAGTCACTGATTTGCAGTTGTAAGTATATCACTAAAAATCACAGCGGTATACTTATAACTGTAAATCAGTGACTATTCGCTGTTTTCAGTGACAATTCACTGATTGACTTTTCTGGAGCACGCTAGAAAAATCTGCAACCATCGCAAATGGTTGAAATCGGTTCTCGGGGGACAAATCGTGTATTCTCATACGTTCCAATACTAAGGCACATATTTACAGATCAGTACGGGCTTACATTTCTCTGTTGAATACTTAAAATTGCGGAATATTCGCTACGCTACGCTGTGTGAATAGAAGAGAACTTAACTGTACACGTATGAATGTTACATGTTAAAAAGATGTTATCGGAAGAATATCTAAATACATAGCATAGTAATCGATGGCGACGGTTGGATATTTGTATATTTCAGACGCATCGTGTGCGATTATATACTCGTTATTAATACTTCAATGTTACTCGGTAACATCTTCGGCAATAAAGATAATCATACGGCCGTAAATCTGTTCGTTTTGCGCCTGTTCCGTGCATAACTCCTCTCCCTTTAATGATTTACCGTCGGGACATGAGCCTTGTGCGATTTTCTAATGTCTACTCCCTAAATGTCAACTAGTGGATTGTCACTGAAAAGGTGTTTTGTTTTTAACAGCAATAGGAGAAGTAAATAATTTTAATAACAAATACGCTTACGATATTTACAGGTCGTGATTTATTAATCTGTAACACCGGTAACAAAAATAACAACCTCTTTGATTACTACCGCTAAGATAATCTTATTGTCGTCCTTATACTTAAAGTTGGGTGACCTGACTGAGACTCAACATGATGCACGCGCAATTATTGGCTGTTCCTGGAATTTCGAGGTAAAGCAAGGAGATCAGACTATGGTACGCTGTTAGTAATGCGAACTGCACTTGGGATTTACCAGCCACTGTAAAGGAAAATCAAAGGAACATTAGAGCGATTCAGCAAGTAGTGGATCTCTAAGAATAACCGTTCTTCCAATAACAGTAATGAGCATTTCATTTAAGTTATGTTTTTAATATCCGTTTGTGCGCACGCGGTAACAACTTTGATTGACTTTTTCCAATCGCTGTTATACATTTTCTAAATAAATGGGGATATAAATCTAACTGCAATAAAAGGGGATCGTATTTTGGAGGAACTAATTATTAGAAAGGACGGAAGAGATTAGCGACCGGTTTTCCTCACCCGTAGGATGGGTCTGGTTGCGACCAGACTGGCGCACCGTACTCGGCGTGCGGTTTGTAAATAGGTTTTGGGACAATTCTCTCGATATAAACTGGTTTCTCGACGTATTCCACATATTTCACTGGTGGCGAAAGGTAGACGTGATGCACTTCCGGCGCGCTATAGTAGCCAGCCTTGTAACTGAAAGTAAAATAAAATATTTAAAAGGAGACATTTGAATTGTGGAGAAAGATAAAGCACACACTGATCTCTGACGTGCTCGTTATAATTTTATCGGTAAATCAACGGCGGATTTTAGCATCTCACAAAGAGAATAATGAGACCACATTGATCGCGTGGCTAGATTATAATCCCAGGTCAACACCGACTAACAGTTGTGTAAAATCAATATTATAATTTTCTATTCAATAATATAACTGTCACGTGCAACATATATTATGTTACCTTTATATTATTGAAATTATAGTTTAATGTTATGTAACTACGAATTGGCGTTTGCTGGAATTTGAATAGCATTTCTATATATTACTGAGATAGATTATATGTAATACACTATTGAAACATATTATTGAAACGCGTATCTTACTGATATTCGCAAAAGTGGAATCTTCGTTAATAATCGATAACGATAATGAAAGGAAAATCAAACGGATGCAACTTAAAAAAAAGCGTGAAAAGAGAAACATAGATTACAAATTTTGAGAAAAGAAATAGATTGTAAGTTTGCGTTACCCCTTCGCGACGCCAAGACCGAAACCAAGAAGGCCAGCGCCGAGCAGCTTCTTTTTCAAGAACAGCGTTCTCTTTTCCCTGGTGTGTATCGCGCCGCCATCGACCTGATCTTCAATAGCGACGTTTCCGAGGTCCAGCGATTGTTGATTCTGTTGGACAGCCTCTTCCGCCGTTGCTCTCAACGCGAGGGAACAACAGACGACGGCGATGATGGCGACAATAGCGCGATGCATCTCTGTCCACGGAAAACAAATACTTTGTATCGGTGTTGCATTTACCATCAATTTCTTCGGGCGATATACGAGCATTCGCGCAAATACCTACCACAAATCTACGATAGTATCAAAACTTTTTACTCAACTACCAGCACGGATACAAAGTGATCGCGCACATATTACGTGAAAGAATTTAATTTTCATATTCATTTTGACTTGGAAATTAAAAAAATTTGACCCAAGATAATTTCTAATCGGATTGTTAACGATTTACACGACACGTCACTTCGGGTGTGACGCTTCAACGATAATTTTATTAAAGCATAAACTCATTTCGTCTGCCTGCGCGTTTCGTGTCTCATCTCTTACCGCCGCGATCGGATTCGCGATCGAGAAGGAAAATATACGCTTTCGGCTTTCCCCAGGATCCTGTTTAATGCCAAGGAACCGGTTTCGGCGGTTTTTACCTAGCGACTCAGTATGATAATGCACGTAGGGATCACGGTGACGATACACTGCGAGGACAGGCCCGAATACTGTGACTTTGATCGGGGAATCGTCCGATTTTATACCGACTTGCCTACTTCGCCGCTCTTTTGCGGCCGGGTATAAGCGCAATTTCGAAGCCGCCTCCCCTACCACGGCGCCGAGAACGGGCGGCTTAACATCGAGTTTGGGACGATTAAACCTATTGTGACACCCGGGAAGCATTGTTGCACACATCGCGATATAGCGACCGCTTAGCCCTGTACCGCAGCGGAGTGGAAGTTTCATGAATCTCTTCAGCCTTGGTGTAATCACCTTGCTCGAAAAAATATCTACCTTCGATACACCCAGAGCGTTGCTGCAATCTCGTTTCCCTCCGTGCTAATTGTTTTGAAGTTCATATTTCTTTTCAAAACACCAATTTTCCATAGAAAGACCAGATGTAATCATCGGGAAATGAAGGAAACCAGTCACGATATCCGTTTTAATATGCACCTTCTCTCATAAAGCACCGTGTCCGACGCTCGCGATGGTTTGCAATCGCAATGGTTTCTCCGGGAACCTGTTCGAGGTTTTCCCCCCCGCTTGGAAAACTGTCATGAAAGATACATTACTAGGCGATCTAGATCTCCGGATGGGACTTATATAGACTGAACTTGGCAGATCCGCGGAGGCGAGTTCGAGGAAGAGAGCGAAAGAAAGCGGAGCGGTAATAGGGACATGACGCGGACGTCGCTTCGATTTATCAACCCCGCGACGTGACGGGCAGATAATGCACACTATTGTCGGCTGCAACAAGTAGAGCAGGCGGAGGAAAGAATGGGAAGACGGAGATGGAAGAAGAGAGAGAGGGAGGGAGGGGAAAAGAGAGAGAGAGAGAGAGAGAGAGGCGCGGAGGAGACAGGGAGAAAGCGAGAGACTGCGCAACGAATTTTCCATTCCTCCTTCGTAGTGTGTGCCCCACGTGGCCCGCCTTTCAGCGGTGGGTACACGTGCTTCTGTCGCACGCAATTGCGGGACTCGTTACGCTGCGATCTGACATGTACGCGTAATCATTGGCACGCACGCGGCCACACACGCGCGAAATGCGATCGACGACGGGCGAATGACAATGGAATCCCGATCGCGTCGCCGCGATCATAATCCGTAGCGCACGGGGCGACGATCCAGGCAGAGCCGATCGTCGACATGTAGCCGGCGTATTTAAACATTACGACATTATGGATACATCTAGTTGCGATGAAATCTGGCGTGAATGTTCGCGTGACGGCGGCGAAGACGTAATAATATCGAGAAGAAGCATAAAAACTCGCGCTAATGAAGAAATAACGAGTGCAGGAATAATGAGGCTCTCTTCTACATTCCTGTGCTTCACGCTAATGGCTTTGCAATGCAATTTCGCAATAATTAATCAATAAGCTAATTGCACGATACTTCTTAATTAATATCGATTAGTGGTCAATTTCTCTCCTGGAAAATATCGCCTCTTAGCCGCGTTCTCCACTATCATGTTTATCCTGCATTTCACGCTTTCATCCTCTGCTCTCGTTTTTCACTTCGTAAATTAAATTAATTAACGATTTGGGATTATATCAAATTTTCTTGCGTTTTAAAGTTAAGCGTAAGGTAATCAGGTGTAAATTTTCATTTTTAAAAGGAGCATTTTTCTGCAAACACGGACTTAAAATCTAGCAATAAGTCTAAACACGCTAAACCCATCGCCGAGCAGATCCCATCGGTGGGACCGACCGGTGGGAGATGACACGCGACGCAATTCGGTAATCGACGTAGAAAGTGTCCGGAGAGTAAGAGCGAGCTTTCGCAAGCAGACGTGAAGCAGGCGCGAAATTTCACCGGGTTTCGCGGAGACCGCGCCGCGAGGTATTTCCAATATTTTTTCGACGCTCCCCGCTTAGGGCGGCGATGCTCGGCGCGCTGTTTGTGCGGAGACGTGCCATCGCGTCTCGCAAGTACAAGTCCCGCTGGAAACTGACAGGCCATTTGTGCAAGGAGATTAGCATGGAAATGGAAGTTCAGCCCGCGCTCTAATAAGAGACGCTTCCGTGTCGGAGGTATAGACAGCTTGTTGGGACAAAGTTCACTCTTTATGCCATCCCCTAAATTGCATTCCGTGAAATAAATACGTTATTCACAGTTGATGTAATCCTGATGCGTGCTCGAGCGAGTCACGTGCAATTATAACATTTCATTTAATATATTCAGTATAATTTAATAAAATTCAATTTTCTATTAAAGTTAATAGAAAAATTCAATACATAATTTAATATAATTTGCATATAATATAAAATTAAATTACATAAAATTTTAATTGAAATTTAATTGTATTAAATTTAATTTTATATTAAATACTGAATATAATAGTTGGTATTAATATAGATAAAAAGGTAATTGCAGAAATTACAAAGTATTTTCTACTTTTCTGACAATATTAGCGTGGAATTTTTTTACATTGATTTAGATTTTATTTCTCTCTCAAATGTATATCAGAACATCCAATAATGTGCAATTAGGAGAAGTAGAAAAATAAACGTATAATGTCAAACTTAATATCTTAAATAAAAAAAAGGTCTCAGTCCATTAATTTAAAATAAACTTGAAGAGATCTCAATAAGCTTTCACAAAATCGGTATTCAAAGGTTTGACGATTGCGAAAGGAAATATGCGGAAATTTTACAGAATTGGAGAGACACAACACTCTTCTTTGAAGAACTTCGCGTCTATTCCCGTAAAACGTAAAGTAAATGTAGTAATACAAATCGCGCACACAGTGCGTTTGCACACGTCAGAACGTGAAACGCGACCGAAACTGCGCCGTGCTGCAAATCGACCACGCACGTACTAAATTCGATATTCACTTTTCGCTTTGTATTCTTCCCCGGTACTCTCTCCCAGGAGAAAAGTGCCGTTTCACGACATCCGCAAACCTGTATAGTTCACCGCAAAAACTCCGCATGCCGCGACTACAGATTAGCTTCATAAATAATTTATTAGGCCGACAGTCGCGGGACCTTTCTCGAGGGATGGGCTTAATTAGAAAAATTCTTTCCCGGGGCTCTGTAAACTGAGATCCTCCCTCTGACGGAAATGCGCGCCTTGTCCGCACCTTAGACCTTTAAATATGTAATGTAACTATCTAAGCGCCTAGACGCCTTAAAACGTCCATCTGTCTAGCGACCGATTGTCTAGACGTGCTATTGAAACTACGTGCCCCGGCATACATATTTTGGCAATGACGTATTCGCAGAGTGAAATCAATCGGTGCGCCCGACATCAGTCCCAGGTGCGTGTTTGACTTCCCAAATAGAACGTTGCACAACGTCGCTATCGGTTAATCTATCGGATGCTACCTTCATCATCGAAGAATTAGGTCGCACGGTGCTGGGCTTATGAAAATGAGTAAATGCACAGTTGGAGTGAATAACTATGAAGCTCGATAAGTGTAAACAATAATGCTTGCAATCAAATTACATTAATTTTCAATTGTCAAATAGTAGAAAATTATTGAATTACGGTATTCTAGAATTTTGTAAAATAATTTATTCTTTGGTCAGTAATGAATATTATATTGAATAATTATAAAGATTCACTATAATATATAATTTCCTATTTTTTCATATGCAAAAATGTTGAAAGTGTAAGTACACTAGTATTCCAACTTTTCGGAGATTCTTAATAATGATGTAATAATAATATTTCGCAAGAATATTTATTATTAGCGCAAGAGAATTAAGTTTCTTTGGTCATAGATTTGGTTTTCAAGATAGTCACAAAAATATATATACAACGTGAATTTTAGAGCAACATAGAGAGTTTCCTCAAAAGAAGCAAAAATAAAAAATTTTGTATCGCCCATGGAAAGGATAAAAAAATTGGACGATAATGATAAATAAAAATAAAATACAGCTGCGATTTTATGTTCCACTCGTTTTCTACCAATTTGCTTAATCAATTTGTCAACAAAATTATTTAATCAAAGGATCCATTTAATTTAAACTTGTTTAAAGGAGGATTTAATAACGTAGGGCTACATTTCGTCGTTATCAGTAGGTCGGGCTAAATTAAAATCAAGGATTTCGTCCGATGTCAAAAAACGGACATCGCTGTCCTCCGAGAGCGCCGATCCGCTCGCTCCTCTCTTGTAAGTTTTCCTCCTTCTAATGACGATAATTACTATCGCAAGTGCTACGGAGAGTACGACCAAAGTTGCACCCACTGCGGCGACGATCTCCAGTGTTTCAATGCCTCTACCTTGTTTCACCTTTTCCGGATTCTGTTCCACGTTGTGTATATCTGAAAATTTTCCTCATTGTCAGTAACAACAGCCAGTACGATCCTAGCAATAAAAATCTATTGTTAAACTACCGACATTTTAAATTATATTCTTAATCATTAAACTAATCAGATTTAAATATGATTCGCATAGTGTGTGAGTAAACTTTTTGAAATATTAAATTGACTTGTCTCCAAACATACCGTTTGTGTTAAAATTTTGCATTTTTTCGCATTCAATTATCAGCCAATAATACCGCACATAATTAGAAAGAAGAGTCAATCGATATTAGCAGATGCAGGTATAAATGCACTATAAGTCTATAACACAATTTCCCGAAATTGGTAAGTCTGTATACTTTAACTTTTCAATTCACTTTCGAGATCCTTTTCAAGGCATAGTTTAAAGTAGGCCGCATGGTCCCATTGTAATTTGATATCAGATAATCTTTCTTACTTTCTCTGTGAGTAATGAAACAACGAAACAGACATACCAGGTCGATCCTGAAGTTCTATGTGTTTCGTCGAAGTTATCTCGGATAAGAAAGGCGTTTCCTTCGTTTCCACTTGCTGCGTTGGCTTCGCAGGCGTTGTCCTCGCAGGCGTTGTCCTCGGCGAGGGTTTCTTGGTTTGGACTTTGGCCGTTGTGGTCGTGATCGTGGACCTTCGCATCGTCGTCGACGTCGTCGAGTTGGACATACCTGGATCGATGTTATCCTTCGGATTTATAGGAAATCCAGTCAGAGCGGAATACTTCGGCGTTGTGGTTTTACTCGGTGACCCCGTGACACTGTCGAGTGCTGTGCTGTATCCTACAATCATAATTAAAATTCTTAATCGAGAAGCCTGCACGTAAAATTGAATAACATATCGCGAGCTGAAGGGATCCATCGCTATCATGATTGTATAACTCAATTGACGGATTGATAGATCCCAATACAAGCATCCTATCAAAATATCCCATTGAGGTTTTTAATAGGTTTAAAATAGTAAACAGCTACCTAGTATACAATATTCAGCGTAATCTGGGCAGCAAATAGAGCGTTCCACACAATCGATCGTGCAATGGCAACTCTCCGGCCCGAATTCTTCGGATTTGAGGCTCTTCGGACGCGGGGGCATGGGGACAACGCTTTCCCACGAAACGCATCTGTCCCGACAGGTTTGTTGCGCGTTAACTACTTCGACTTGATCTAAAACAGATTTTTTTTTCAGAATAGAAATTTGTGAAGTCAATTTCTTCATACATAAAAAATTTTTCGGAGAAAATATGATATTAATTTTTACATATAGAAATTAATTTCTATTCATTGTTAATTTCTATATATATGTATATATGGAATTTCTATGTATCAATCTCTGTGCAGAGAAGTTAATATTAATTGAAATTAACATCACACTACCAGAAAGAATATTCGCAAAATTTGTTCAGATATTTTATAAATATTTCAAATATTTTACCTACACTTTTGCTGCGAGGTAATCGTTGAAATAAAATTGCAATATTTTTGCGCTTAAAGTTACATAATATTTCAACCGAAATATATTCCACATATCGCACATGAAATTTATTCATTTTTTTTATATTTAATTTATACACGTTATATCTCGCTGATATATTTTATAATTTTGCCAAATAAATTTATATGTCGAATGTTATCATTACTCTACCATGTGTTTGCGGATGTACTTTGAATGGAAATTGATTTAAAAACTTACCATCATCGCCTACGGTTACGCTAGTAGATTCATTTTTAACAATGCATTCTTCCCCTTGTAAAATAGCGACGTCATCTATTGCGATATCGCTCAGGTAATTGGGACCTCGCACTCCTTCTATAGTAATCTATTAAAAATTATTTTTTAATTCGAGAACTAGAATTGTAATTATCTATTAAGAAAATAATCGAATGATTGAACGAAAATTGAAAAATAATTGAACGAAACATATAAAAGCTTTGAAAGGAATTTTTAGTTTCATGTAACATATTTTAATGGCAATGTAATATTAACAACAATGTTCCGTAATGAAAAAGTCAGCGTGATTATTTGAAAAGTAAGATTTAAGACCACGTACCTGAAAACTGGCATTAGCTTTCGGTAGATTGGCAATACCATGGAACCATTGATTTCCTTGTTCTCCACTTTTGGTGAATATCAATCGCGGCGCAGCATCTTCTTGTTTGAAATATATGTTCAATGAGCCGATCGTGGCACCGTACATATGATACCTATCGAAACAATTCATAAAATATCAACAAAAGAAATAGCTTCGTATGAACTCGTGCATTATACTTACGAGATCTTTATTTTAATATGATACAAGTTAAATGTTGAAATTTTCACAACTGACGTGTCTGTATTTTTCTTTCTAAATATAATATTTTATTTTATTTTAATTTCACTTCAATAAATTTGTTAATGGACATTGTTAAACTTGTATAGAAATATGTTTCGAGGAGAAATTTGACGTGCGTTGTAAAAAAGGTGAAATGAGACGACGAATTAGAGTTGTACGAGAATTTACAAAAATTTGTGCGATATTATATTTTATATCACACTACTTACCAGAATGAGAAACATCCTGATTCGGTCAATGAGGAATTGTATAAAGGAGATATGATTCTCGCCGTATCATTCTCCAATCGTCCGGATGCCTCGATATAAAGATAATGTCCTGAAATCAGTGAGCGTGCGCAGTTTGAAAATCAACGGCTTTGTTCCTTTCTTCTACCAATCTAACGCTTTTCAGAAACGCTGAAGTCACGCGACGATACACGTACCGTCATTTCCGATTCCTAGAGTATGATCGTGCGTCGGACCGGTACCGATGTGTAAACTCGGTGTCTCGAAGTTATGACGTTTCCAATCAAAATCGTGCTGCGGATCTTGTTCCCACCAGCAAAGATCCGAACTTTCAAAGTCGCATTTTGTCGGCGCGGTCACGTTCGTGTCTTACCATAAATATTACAAAAGACGTTGCGTGAGTAAGGGTCAGAGCACAAAGCACAACGTGATAGCTTACGACAAAGACGTAAGCGTAAACGTAGATGGCGCACAAGCTTTGGCGTAAGTGTAACGTCATATGTAACTGGAGGTAAGTACGACATACGCCAAAGCTTGTGCGCTATCTGCGTTTACGCTTGCGTCTATGTCGTAAATTACAATATTACGTTGCTTTGTGCTCCGACCCTACGACTTGCGACGTACAAACGACATAAAAATTATATAGTTAAAATAATAAATTAAAATAAAACTCCAATTAAAGTTGAGAAAGAAAAAGGCTGGAGAGAAAAAGAGAAGAAAAAGAAGCATGGCGTACCATTATGTAAGATTAAATGTTATTGCACTCTCTAAAAGTCACTCAGTGCATTATCACAGAAAACAATTGTAAGTGTATAACAATTATAAGAATAATTCAGTGCTACACTTATACCTGTAAATCGGTGAATGTTCACTATTTTCAGTGATAATCCACTGATTGACTTTTACAGAGCAAATTGAGTAAGCGTGACATAATTAATTAAGCTTTACAGTAGCGAGAAATAATTATTTTTTTGTGCTACTGAAAATAAGTTTCGTCTCCAAATATGCATGCCCTGTAATTGCACATGTTTAATTGCCAAATGTATGGCGACAAGCGGGCGAAGCATTAATAACGAAATAAAGTTCTTTATCGCAATACTTTTACAATAAGGAATCGTTCCATTCCATTGGCGTCCGTCGCAATAAATTTCAGCACTGCCGGTCAGGGAGTAGCCAGGTTCGCAAAAGAACATTAATATTGCACCGCTTAATTTTGATGCTACCATTAAGTGCTCCTGCGCAGGTGGTGCGGGACATCCCGATTCTAAATGACAGAAAGATAAGTAGAATCTACGCACATGTTATCCTATTTAAACATTTACAGACGTCGTCGTTGTTAATTTGCCTTGTCACACCGAAAGTTTCTTCCTGTATTGAATCTGATGAAAACTGATTGACAACGCGTGCCATTGCGGCGCGATCATTTTGTTGCATCTTTTCATTATCATATATTGCTCTACACACGCATTTTATTATACCCCAATATTATTTTACATACAATTCGATTTAAATAATTAGAGCATCATTTTTAGCTGGCGAACAATCGACGAGCAAAGAGAATACCTTCGTTAAGACTCTACTTCTTCCTCGAAGCTATAAATCGATTACCAGATAGTTTGTTAGGAAAACTTGCTATTCCTGCACTTCTAAATATTAAATTACTGGAGATTAAATTGTCCGGAGAGAAATAATATAAAGATACAGGCCGGACGTCGCGTGTACAAGATCCGTCAGCATTTTCTGATTAGTACAAGTTTTCCAACTGTTCTCACATTAAATTTTACTTACTAACACACACGGGAATAGGTGTGTCCCATTGGCCGCGTACGCACGTGGAATATTTGTTGCCCACGAGAGTGAATCCGTCGAAACAATTGTACCTTATGATTCTACCTCGACCCCGAACGCGACTTCTTCCGTTATTCACTCGCACCGTGGTACATCGGACAACTGAAAAGGAATGATTATTGCGAAATGCGTCAATTTATGAACCGATTCGATTTCTATTCAAGTTCATAGGAGTAATTGCAAGTGGAACAGATCTATTTATAACACTGTCTCATGAATATTTGAGCAGAAACGTCGCAATGTAATTAATGATACAATGATGTAATTAAATTATATTAACGTAATTGTTTAATGCGTCATTCGTTGAACGTGTGCGCATTTGCTTTTAAGTTAAAGTTTTCTCGAATTTGTCCTACGAATAAGAGCAATGACACTTTAATCTCGGGCTTGACAATAGTTATCCTGCAATAAAGTCAATTCCTCCGTAGACATTTGTGACCGTCGCGAAGAAATAACTATTGAAATAGCTATTGATATTACAGGGAAGTATTGAGCTGATTGCACGTCGCGGTTGCTCCGTGCAATTTCAAACTTCATTCCAATCTTTCGTTATCGAAAATACGTTATTTCCATGATTTCTGCTTACTCTGCGAAGAGCAAACGATGCACTGGCCAAAGAAAGCGAATAGCAGCAATATCATCGAAGAGCACTTCATCTTCACCCACGTATGTGAGACGCACATGCACGTGTATACGTAACTCGCGCGCAACGAGTTAAGGAAGTCCGCGGGGAAGTTTCCGAAACAATTAGAAAGATCTCGAGAGTAAACACCGCGAACCACGTCTCTACGGCGGAATAATACGCGGAGTTTACGCGGTTTTACGTACTTCAAGGCTTCACGCACCGCCTCACACGATAATCACAATACGCGAGCGTTGTGAAGCTGCGCGAGGTGGATCCCGACAAAAGAAGAAAATTACTTGGGTTTGCGCCATTAAGCGCGGCGAGGACGTAAATGGAACTGGGATTCATCCTTCCATTTGGGGCTGCACTTGTCGAAGCCGAGGGCGGGAACACGGTTTCCGCTGGCATACGAGCGATAGCTTTTTTATCGTCTTCCGGTGCTTTATCTTCGTCGCGCGTCGCCAGGCCTTGAGGAAAATCCCTGGAGATTGCATTTCGCTCGAAACACGTCCGGCGCCAACTCGATAATCTTGATTCGGCAACTTTTCGACTCGGGCTGTCCGAAATCTATGAGGATTTATCGCACGGAATCGTGATCGAGAAGCCCGCGGGAGGACTCGAACTTCATGGAGTCCGGGGATCTATCAGATTCATCGGAGAAATATCATGTTCCATTTGCTCCGCGAATTCTTTCCAATTAAATCAACCTTTAAAATTCTATTTCCCTCCAATAACACAAATTCTTTTATCTTTCTCTTTGCATTAAGCTTAGTTTTACGAGACATGTTGTTTAAGGATGTATTGGACGTACAATCTTAGACAAAAGTGCATGAAATTGGAAATACTTAAATATCTACTCTTAACGCATAGTAAATCTAGATGTAAGAAACTTGAACGATAGTTGGAGTCTTATTTGTACTCCTACAAAGGTATTTTTCACTTTACAAATGTTTTTTCCCGAATTATTTGCGATTTTTTCACTTATGAGCCCAAACTTTTGATAGTGAAAATACTCTAATTTCAATTCTTAATAACGTCAAATATTTTCAAAACTAAAAAATTCGTGCCGACAGCACGAATATCTCAAGTTATATTTTATTCTATTTTATTTCTTTAAAACGGTGCAGTAAAGACTATTGAAACTTGGTAGATATTTT